>NC_135421.1:13453714-13761214 GCF_051991245.1 Festucalex cinctus
ATCGATTCGGCGATATATCGCGATACTACATCGCGCGATTCTCGAATCGATTCAATAATCGGCAGAATCGATTTTTTTTTTTTTTTTTTTTTTTTTAGTGATTCACACCTTGAGCATGGAAGAATGTTATATGAACGGCACATTAAGCCTTAATATTTTTATTTTAATGCTGTTCAAATGTGAAACAGATTGCAAACTGTTTGTGTACAGTGGCTCACGGTTATAAGCCTCAAGTTTTAGATAAATATATTCATACAAATCTTACAGTGTACATGTACAAATTTACTGATAGTATTTTCTAAATTTGAATGGAAAAAAATCGCAACAATCGACTTATAAATTCGTATCGGGATTAATCGGTATCGAATCGTGACCATTCGTATCGGGATTAATCGGTATCGAATCGAATCGTGACCTGTGAATCGTGATACGAATCGAATCGTCAGGTACTAGGCAATTCACACCCCTAATGTATAGTAAGCCTTTTTATTTGAAAAAAAAAGACAAAAAAAGACCATGTATAGCAAGGTGTTTTATTTGAGAAAAAAAAAAAAAAAAAAGACCATGTATAGTAAGGCTTTTTATTTGAAAAAAAAAAAAAAAAAAAAAAAAAAAGACCATCTAAAGCAAGGCCTTTTATTTGGGGGGGGAGACCATGTATAGTAAGGTGTTTTATTAAAAAAAAAAAAAAGACCATTTATAGTAAGGCGTTTTGTTAAGGAAAAAAAAAAAGACCATGTATAGTAAGGCGTTTTATAAAAAAAAAAAAAAAAAAAAAAAAAAAAGACCATGTATAGTGAGGCGTTTTATTTGAAAAAAGAAAAAAAAAAAAGACCATTTATAGTAAGGTGTTTTATTTTGAAAAAAAAAAAAAAAAAAAAAAAAGACCATGTATAATTAAGCGTTTTATTTTGGAAAGAAAAAAAAAGACCATGTATAGTGAGGCGGTTTATTTGAAAAAAGACACAAAAAAAAGACCATGTATAGTAAGTCTTTTTATTTGAAAAAAAAGACAAAAAAAGACCATGTATAGCAAGGTGTTTTATTTGAGAAAAAAAAAAAAAAAAAAAAAAAAGACCATGTATAGTAAGGCTTTTTATTTGAAAAAAAAAAAAAAAAAAAGACCATCTAAAGCAAGGCCTTTTATTTGGGGGGGGAGACCATGTATAGTAAGGTGTTTTATTAAAAAAAAAAAAAAAAAAAGACCATGTATAGTAAGGCGTTTTGTTAAGGAAAAAAAAAAGACCATGTATAGTAAGGCGTTTTATAAAAAAAAAAAAAAAAAAAAAAAAAAAAGACCATGTATAGTAAGGCTTTTTATTTGAAAAAAAAAAAAAAAGACCATGTAAAGTAAGGCGTTTTATTTTGGAAAGAAAAAAAAAGTGCGGCGTTTTATTTGAAACAATAATTTTAAAAAAACATCTATAGTAAGGCGTTTTATTAAAAAAAAAGAAAAAAAAAAGACCATGTATAGTAACGCGTTTTGTTAAAAAAAAAAAAAAAAAAAAAAAAAAAAGACCATGTATAGCAAGCCGTTTTATTTGGGGGGAAAAAAATACCATGGAAAGTAAGGCGTTTTATTTTTTTGTTGGGAAAAAAAAAAAAAAAAAAAAAAAAAGACCATGTATAGCAAGCCGTTTTATTTGGGGGGAAAAAAATACCATGGAAAGTAAGGCGTTTTATTTTTTTGTTGGGAAAAAAATAAAACAAAACAAAAAATAAGACCATGTATAGTAAGGTGTTTTATTTTGGGAAAAAAAAAAGACCATGTATAGCAAGGCTTTTTGGGGGGGGGGGGTATAGTAAGGCGTTTTATTTGGGGGGAAAAAAAAAACCCATGTATAGTAACGCGTTTTATTTGAAAATTTTTTAAAGAAAAAAAAAAAAGAAACCATGCATAGCAAGGCGTTTTAAAAGACCATGTATAGTAAGGCTTTTTTTTTCAAGAAAAAAGGAAAAAATAAACCATGTATAGCAAAGCGTTTTATTAAAAAAAAAAAAAAAAAAAGACCACATATAGTAAGGCGTATACAGTAAGGCGTTTCATATGAAAAAAAAAAGACCAGGCATTTTTTTTTAAAGAAAAAAGGAAAAAAAAAAAACCATGTATAGTAAGGCGTTTTATTAAAAAAAAAAAAAAAAAACTTGTAAAGTAAGGCGTTTTATTTAAAAAGACCATGTATAGTAAGGCGTTTCGTCTGGAATAATAATAATAATAATAATTAAAAAAAGACCATTAAGGCGTTTTATTTTGGGGAAGAAAAAAAAAAGACCATGTATAGTCAGACGTTTCATATGGGGAGAAAGGGAAAAAAAACAAAAAGCCTTACTATACATGCCCCCCTCCCCCCCCCCCCCCCAAAAAAAACGCCTCACTATACGTGGTCTTTTTTTTTTTAAATACTTTTTATTAAAAAAAAAAAAAAAAAAAAAAGACCATGTATACTAAGGCGTTTTATTTAATTGTACATGCTTGAACTCAGCGTAGACATTCCTTTGGAAACTCCCTTCATTCGATCCCGGTCAAAACATCGCCAGTCACATACCTCGTAACATCAGACACCAAAGCAGCAGAGGTTTGTTGTAACCATAATACGTCTGTAAAGTAGTCTATATTTATGGTGAAATAGCGAGTCAGTGCACAAGATTTTCTTTCGCCCAGGGTGCAAATCTAGCAAGAACCGCCTCTGGATACACGAGGTAAACATACATGCGGTATTAAGGGAAAACTAGACACAGGTGAGTGGAGACACACGAGAGAGCCAGTGCGCAAAAGACTGGAAGCAGGGAACACACATACACAAGACACACTCAAACATGGTGGACGAAGGACTTCATAAAACCTGATCTTTTTTTCCCAATATTTGTTATTGTCGTTGCATTGTAACATTGTTATTTCATTGGCAAAATATTAAACTGATGTTCCATTGTATGTGTCTGCCATTGGGGATGTTGTTTGACCTTGGCAGAGGTCTAATCTATTCTTTATTGTGTTGAGTTTAAGAACCTTCAACATAAAATTCACCTGAAGGATTTCAATGTAATGCTCTGTGTAGTATAACTGTGTGTGTACATCTTGGTGTTTAAATATGACAAAGTTGAATTCTCTTTGGTTATATGTGTAAACTTAAACTGGTAGTCCAGCTATGCCTACTCTCCACCTAGGTTATTAGACGAAATGAAATCAATGAATTTTTAAAGATAATAACTGAAATGTCTGTTTCCAAAACTAATTAAAACTAACCATAGTGAAAATGTCCTTCATGTTTGTCTTTGTAATGATTTGGATGATAAAGTATGTGTGGAATGCTTTGTAAGCATTACAACACCCACAAATCTGAAAGTCTGCTTGGGAAATTTGTAAATTTGCACAAGAATGCTAACCTAGAACACCTGGTCACTGTGTCCCCGATGATCAAGCTATCCAGGCCAGGCATCAAAGGGGAAGTAAAACTAGACCACTGAGTATGATTTCAAGTACCTGCATGTACCTGAGGAACTTTTCGTTAATTTTGAGACACTTCTGGGTCACCTTCTGTTTATTATGGGGTACTTCCTGTTGATTTTGGAACACTTCCGGGTCACCTTCTGTTCATTATGGGGTACTTCCTGTTGATTTTAGAACACTTCCGGGTCACCTTCTGTTCATTATGAGGTACTTCCTGTTGATTTTGGAACACTTCCGGGTCACCTTCTGTTTATTACGCCGTACTTCCTGTTGATTTTGGGACACTTCCGGGTCACCTTATGTTCATTACGGGGTACTTCCTGTTGATTTTGGGACACTTCCGGATCACCTTCTGTTCATTATGGGGTACTTCCTGTGGATTTTGGGACACTTCTAGGTCACCTTATGTTCATTATGGGGTACTTCCTGTTGATTTTGGAACACTTCTGGATCACGTCCTGTTCAATTTGGGGCATTTCCAGCTCACAATGGCAAGTTCTGCAAAGTACTACAGTAGAAATAATACCTGGAAATGATCAGATTCCATGAGGTACTTGAAATAGTAGCCATCAAAAATAGGGAACGGCAATTAACAGAAGTTCACTGTGCATCAACTTAGGGCAGGGATGAACTTAACATTAGCAAACAGGTGTCAGGGGCCGTGAGCCGGGGTCCTCAAACGTCTCATAAAACTCATTAATACATTTCATTGGATTTAAAACAGGTATTGTTGTTGTTTTAAAAACAAATCAACATGCTGAATCTCTCATAATAATTTTGAGTACTCACCCCTCCCGTATCATGTAATATCATACTCTACTATTTCGTCGTTTTACTGCACGTGCAGACTTGATTCAGGCAGATGCTAGCAAACAAAGTTCCAAAATTGTTTGCGTCAGATGCTCTTACCAGTTGCAGTAGCATTGCTGTGAGTGTCAGCCAAGGAGGATGCAGGTAGGATGAGGTGGAGGGTGACATGAGTGACGCTTTTTATCACAAATATGTGAGTATTAAAGCAGTTGGAATGCAAACTGTATTAATATCGATTAGTGTTTTTGGCAGTAAAAATATTTAGATGAGTTAGTTGCTGTATTAAGCCTCAATGAGGACATTGTTTTACTAGGAGATAAGATAACATTAATTATTTATTTACAATCTTTGCAGCACCTGACTGGTTTGCGAAAATGACTTAACAGTTAACAGTCCCTGACTGAAGAGGGTGTGAGTACCTTTTGCCAAAAGCGAGAGAGGACGTGAGAGCGAGGGAGGTGCCTTGTGCTTGTGGGAGGCGGAAAGAACAACCGGGTGTGAGAGGGGGCAGGGGAAAAAAAAAAAGCGGAGAAAGTGCAGCCAGGCACACACGGGAGCGTCCTCCCCAAAACAGCGCGTCGAGGCTATCTGTAGCTCCAAACAAAACAGCGCCTCCTTCGCACTGACCTCCACCGAGGACGCGCCGCGCTCTCTGGCCAGCGGTCATGGCCACGACGCTGGAGGGCTGCCGCTGTCGGGGCGCCAGCCTCCGCAGCAACAGCGGCGGCGGCAGCATCCTTTACAACATTTTGAAGAGTGACAGAGAGGAGCAACAACAACACGAAACGCTACACAACTTACTCCACAGTCACAGGACCTCCTCCTCTTCCTCCTCTTCGTCCGCCTCTTCTGTAGCCTCCGGGCCGGCGTGGCCACATCAGGAGCCGCGGCAGCAACAACAGCAGGCGGCGGCGTGCTCCTGCGGGGCAACGCGGCGCCGCGGGGTCCTCCGCTCCCCGCAGGTGACGTGCAAAGCGGCGTCCGCCATCCTGGTCAAGACGCTGCGATTCGTCAAGAACGTGCCGTGCTTCCGGGAGCTGCCCGAGGACGAGCAGGTGGTCCTGATTCGGAGCGGCTGGGCGCCCCTGTTGGTGCTCGGTCTGGCGCAGGACCGCGTGGACTTTGAGACCACGGAGACGGTGGAGCCCAGCATGCTGCAGCGGATCCTCACCGGGGCGCCCCAGAGCCAGCGCGAGTCGGCGGCGGCGCAGGTGGTGACGGTGGCCGGCCAAAGTCAAAGCGGAGGAGCCGGCGTGTCGTTGGCCGACATCGAAGCCATTAAAGGCTTCCTGAAGAAGTGCTGGAGTGTGGACATCAGCACCAAGGAGTACGCCTACCTGAAGGGAGCCGTGCTCTTCAACCCTGGTAATGTCAGTCAGACCCTAAGATAAGTTGGGGGTCAAAACTCGGGTTTGTTAACCACACCCCTTTTGTAAAGTCACACAGAAGTTCATATTTGTTTTAGAGTACATATTTGAAATTGCGAGATTAACTTTGCAATTTGGCCATAATATTAGGTATAGGCTACTCAGCATTAAAATAACCAAATAAAGTAAATTATTAATTAATACTATATACATTCTAACTGTATTCTTATTTTATTTTAAATGCTTATATATTTGTTTTAGTTTTAACATATAAAGTGAAACTAAATATTGATCCAGTAAGACAATAAATGATTTCAAATCAACACATTTATTTTTTGTTAAATGTATTTCAATGACACACTTATTACTTTTGATATGAACTTTACTTTTTAATTTGATAATGCAATGTTTGAAGAAGAAAAAATGTCGTAAAATTTTGGAAATATATTGAAAGGCTTCCTGAAGCAGGGCTATTTTTGCCAAATGCAGGATGTCCCTCAAGTTTTATTTCATGTGTATTTATCCCTTAAAAAAAAAATACAAACAAAAAACCCCCACTGAGATCTCTTTTCCAGGCGTGTTTGGTTAAATCTATTGGTCATAAGTTCAAATATATATTTGATCGTTAAAGAAACTTAGTTGGGAACTTAATTGGCCATAGTATTCTATCAAAACTTACTTGATATTTTAATAAAAAGAATGAAAAAAGTAATAAATTATTGAAAACATACTTTCATTTAAACAAAATTAATTTTAAAAAAATATCCACATTTCCCAGTGACTTAACATTTTAATTTAAAAAATAAAATAAAAATAAAAAACATAAAAAAAATTGTTAAAAATAAAAACAATTTAACATAAATTGTATTTTTCAATATATACTTTAACATTTAATTATCTGTTATGCGTATTTCATTTTTTTTTAAATGAAAGCAATACATTAAATAATTCAATTAATAAGTTTAATTATTTGACAAAATATTTTCATTGTCTATTGATTAAATATTACATTAACTACCTTTACTTTTTAAGAAAGAAATTGAATGTGTGGCACATTTACATAGTAGTCATCCTTACCTGTTGCAGAATTGTTTGTAGATGCATTGCATCATACTGAGAGCTGTTTTTAATGTTTTTGTAACTGCATGAAAGAGTCACAGTTTTAGAAAGAGTTCTCAGTATGATGCAGTGTAGTTCTACAACCAAAAAAGCACATATGCTGATAGATGGATGCCTGAACTGCCATCAAAATAAACATTTGGATGACCAGTACGTAACTCTTGCTTAACTCTCTTAAATCTCTTAAATCTTAACTCTCATACTCAATTTGTGTGGAAGTTGCTCCCATCTCTTAACATTGCCTTTTCTCCACCTTGTCCCCCTCCATCTTCTCAGATCTGGAGGGTCTACGCTGCCTGCCGTACATCCAGTCATTGCGGCGCGAAGCCCACCAGGCCCTCAACGAGCACGTGCGGCTGATCCACCGCGAGGACGCCACACGCTTCGCCAAGCTGCTCATCGCCCTGTCCATGCTGAGGTCCATCAGCCCGTCGGTGGTGGCCCAGCTCTTTTTCAAGCCCATCATCGGGAGCGTCAACATCGAGGAGGTGCTCATGGAGATGTTCTACGGGAAGTAAGGACACACACCTCGCCGGTGAAGGTGACCTTCCAGTTGCCTGATAGACTGTACAGTAAGGCTTTTATTGGACAGTGAAAAAAGGAACGAGTGCGTGTGAATGCTTTATGTTATGTTCAAAGCAGGCTCTGTAATTCATAGCTTAACTTATTTGTTTTATAAACTATTTTTCTAAAATAAACTCCCTCAAGTGTTGTTCTTCAGCGCTGTTATTGACACACTTTCCACAGGGTCAGACGACCTCGAGGCTACATGGCACATGCAGATAAACGGCCGACAAGACTCGCACGCTTACCTTCAGCGAATCTGGGTCACACTGATTCAGGCCAGCAGCTTGTTTACGTTTTGATAAAACTCCATTGTGAGAAATGCGAGCCTGCAGGAGGCTTCATTTCACTGCAAGGAGCATGTCCCGAGACATAACATTAGGTACACCTCTACTATGCAATGGGATGCAATCAAAATGTCCATCATAAATGTTACCTTTGTAAAATCTTTTTTTCCCCCCGATTTTATTTATTTATTTATTTTTAATACCATTATAAAGTGCAAATGTACCTAGTGAAGTGTATAAATTCACACAAGGCTTTAGGCATAGGCTTGAAAATTTTAATTATTTTCCAGAAAAAAACGTCTTGTAATGTTATGAGAATAATGTCATATTTTTTCTCTGACTTTATATAACAATATGACTTTATCTTTGTAACATTGTGGCTTTTTTTCCACTCTCAAAAAATACATTATTCTCCCAATATTATGCTCGATTTTTTGATAAACAGGTTTGCAACTTATAATAAACTTTATTGTTGTTTTGTTTTTTTCTCAATAAAATACAACATAATCATACTATTATTCCCTTTTGCTTAAAAAAAAATTAAAAAATTTGTCATAATATAGTATTGCAAAAAAAATCTTCAAATAAATGGAACTTTGTCATATTACGTTTTTTTTCTCTCTAAACATATTCACGTATTATCATTAATGAATGACTATAACGGTATGCCTTCTTATCCAAATAATACAACGTAATTGTCGCAATATTGCAAGGTTAAAAAAAAAAAAGACTATATTGTCATAACACCTTTTTATCCTTGAAAAATGACTTTACTTTTATATTACTAGTCTTTTGTTACTTGAAAAAAAATCAGATTTTATTGTCACAATATTATGACTATTTTTCTTAAATTATTGCACTAATCATATATCGTAGATTGATATTTTTCTTTGGCCTCCTCTTTGAGATTCAAAATGTAATGCCAGAGTGTTATTGTAATGACAGTATTACAGCCAAATAATTATAGGCTATTTTTTTTTAAATAACTATAGGTCACGCTCATAACAGGTTTCAGCAATTGTAATCCTGAAGTGACACCAAGTGGAACGAAAAGATCCTGTTACCTAGTCCCAGTATATGTCTTTTTCAAAACCTGCAAAAGAAAAAGTTTGGCAACAAGAACAGCCAATTTCAAGAAAAATGGGAGACAGAATGTTGCCGGTATGTCTTGAATGTACAGAAATTTTGCACCGTGCAAGAAGTCAGATATCATTACTCAACAAGACATGCTGAGGAGTATGCAAAGTACCAGGGAGATGAGAAAGAGGACCGGGTCACCAATCTTTTTCATATTCTGAAGAACTAGGAATATTCTCAACTGTTCATAATGACTGAAGAGCATGGATTAGCTGTATTTTTCTTTGTTGAATACTTGAACTTCTCTTTTGGGGACTACTTAATGCAGACCAGACACACAAAGAATCTATCTCCAGTAGCCCCCACATAAGTTGAGTTTGTGACCTTATTCCTCATAAGGGTCACGGGGGTGCTGGAGTTAGTTTATTGTAATAACAAATAGTAGCAGAAATTATATATTATAATATATGAGTAGGAATTGAGTTTATATTATACCTATATAAATGACTATGTAGGCCCTATACAAGTATATTTATGAAAACAGAGGAGAGAAATCTCTTCTGCCCTCTGGTGGCCAAATCTGAAAATGTAGGAGGTATGATTCTCTCGCGCACACGCACACGCACACACATTGGGTCTTTACTTGGATATTCTTATTCGTGACTGCGTTTGCTCTCTCTTTTTCAGCGCAAGTCATTTTATCTCCAATTAACTTGTTAATTACTGTGAGTAATAAAAACTCTATTAATCTGCTGTCTCCCAATAAACCTCCAGCTGGCTGCCAACATTCAACAGTCATCCAACTACACAACATGTGGTGCGCGCGTGGCTGTGCGTGCGTGTCATATGTCCTAACTCGTGTCCTATATGTGTGTCTTTGTTTGGGTTGTGGCCGATTACGCATGAATGAAAGGACCTAGAAATGTTGGCACAGCAATTTCCTGTAGGGGATACCAGGGTTTGTTTTCACATGGGTAATTTATCACATTGCCCTCCGTTATCTTCTTCACAAAAGTGCAGTATAGTTTTCTTTACTGCGATTGGCTGGCAACCAGTTCAGGGTGTACCCCGCCTACTGCCCGAAGCCAGTTGAGATAGGCTCCAGCACCCCCGCGACCATTGTGAGGAAGAAGCGGTTCAGAAAATGGATGGATGGATGGATGGATGGATGGATGGATGGATGGATACATTTCTTTATGTGCTCTGGGGTCTTGTCCTGTCCGAAAATAAACAAACAAACAAACAAAAAAAACAAATAAATAAATACATGAATAAATAAATAAAAGTGCATTCTGAAAATATTCCCTGCATTTATTATTATCTTATTGCATAGTAATCTGAAATCAGAGCGAAACATTTTTGCATCAAATCCTGACAAAAAGCTGCATTTAGGAATGCTATTTAAACTGTCGTCATTGCGCCCTCCAGTGGACAAAACGATAAATTTTAGTGAAAACTGCAAATTGTTAACCTTGCTCTCGCAAGATGAATTCTCGCGGTGTTTGTGAGTTGTGTTCTCTCCTCACGGGCTATATTAGATTGACAGGCCCTATTTTAACATTTTTGTGTAACAACAAATCAGGCAATATAGACGGATGATACATTTTTACTCATCGTGAAATAGTACATAATGGTGATCCTGCTCAACTAAAAATATATATATCACGTGAATATTTTTTTCCCTTCATTTTTTTAAATTGAATTGTTCAAGGTGAGGGCGGCACGGTTGTCGAGTGGTTAGCACGTCCGCTTCCCAGTTCTGAGGTCTCCGGTTCGAGTCCAGGCTCGGACCTTGCTGGGTGGAGTTTGCATGTTCTCCCCGTGCCCGCATGGGTCTTCTCCGGGTACTCTGGTCTCCTCCCACATTCCAAAGACATGCATGGCAGGTTGATTGGGCGCTCCGAATTGTCCCTAGGTGTGCTTGTGAGTGTGGATGGTTGTTCGTCTCTGTGTGCCCTGCGATTGGTTGGCAACCAGTCCAGGGTGTCCCCCGCCTACTGCCCAGAGCCAGCTGAGATAGGCGCCAGCAGCCCCCGCGACCCTTGTGAGGAATAAGCGGTCAAGAAAATGGATGGATGGATGTTCAAGGTGATGTGGTGAGTGGTAGGCGACATCGTGGTGCCCTCTATTGGCCATTGGTATGTCTGTCATGAGTAGAAGATAAACAAAATCGTAAAGAAGCCATGTCTGAAAAGACACAGGAAGTCTGCCATTTTGGTTTGAAGCGGCCATTTTAGGGTTATTTTGCCAATTTCTAGCAGTCCTTGAAAGACTAACTTTGAGCAATTTTACCCATTTACAACCAAATTGGAAACATAAACACTGCTACGTAGCAGATCACCTGTGTGAGAAAACGGATGGATATACTGGCAGGGCACTGATGGTTAATGATTCGACGACAAAACAAAACAAAAAAAAAACAAAAAAACTGAGCTGGAGGAGTTTGATTGTGGTCCCTTAGTAGCATAAAAGTATGGAAAACATCTGCAGCTTTAAGTGTTGATTTCCTTCAACCTCAAACATCTCACTTATGCTAACAAGTTCATCTCACCTACGCATGCCTTCATGAGACACGTGATTCCAAAGATGAAGAATCAAGATTCAGGGGGGAAGTAAAGGATGAAATGCTCCTGTATTTGTGTACACCGTGTTCTCGTGGCAAGTAACTCATCATTTTATTTATTTATTTATTTTATTTTTTTGGGCTGCGTGATTTTGGCCTACTTTTACTTTCAGTTCTTTCCTCAACGGGGTTCCATGCAGACAGTTGTGTTGCAGTGTTGTTTACTATTCTAAATATTATCTGTGTGAGAATCCCCAGGAGATGGCACTATTTGGCAGCATTTACATAGTAATAATAATCATAACGCTTGTATAATAGTGAGAAAAAAAATGTGCATGGTTTTGTGTTGCTTTGTCCACTTATGTACCAATAGACACAGCATGCTTTCCCAAGCAGGAGGTGCAATTATTGATAAGTGATAATAAATTTAAACCCATTTATAACGAATGGACTCCTCACTGCAGGGTGCAATGCTGCATTAGTGCAACTTTAGCATAAACAGGAAGTGTGCTTGTTTTAGTTGTAGAAATGATGTTTAAGAACTGGTAGACAGCTATTTATCATGCCCACAAGGGGTGTTAAAAAAATCGATTCGGCGATATATCGCGATACTACATCGCGCGATTCTCGAATCGATTCAATAAAAAAAAAAAAAGATGTTTTTTTTTTTTTTTTTTTTTTAAGAGCTCAGAATTGTTCATTCGGTAGTCTTACCGATTCAACGTCTTATCATCATTGCCTTTTTTTTTTTTTTTTTGTATGTGTGAATCGATTTTTAAACTTCCATTTTTAATGGAAAAATATTCAACAAAACGTCTGACTTCGGGTTAGGATTCACACCTTGAGCATGGAAGAATGTTATATGAACGGAACATTAAGCCTTAATATTTTATTTTAATGCTGTTCAAACATGAAACAGATTACAACCTCCAAAAAGACTGAAATTTCAGATAAATAAATAATACATTTTCATATAAATCTTACACTCTACAAGCTTACGGATTAGTATTTTCTAAATTTGAATGAAAAAAAATCGCAACAATCGATTTATAAATTCGTATCGGGATTAATCGGTATCGAATCGAATCGTGACCTGTGAATCGTGATACGAATCGAATCGTCAGGTACTAGGCAATTCACACCCCTAATGCCCACTATGCAGCCTTTGAGGTTAATCATAAATTGCATACATTACACTACAGACCATACTTACTTGATTTCATATCTGCAATGAAAGGAATCCAATGAGACACATCATAACGCCATCCAATTCAAAAAATCATGTCAAAGACATTGCATCGACGTCAGCATTATTTCCATTTATACCAGCCGTGTGTGCTGGCAGTGTGTCATTACTTGGTGCGCTAGTTATTGGAAGTGCGCTCACAGAAATATTTCAACTTTAACTTAAGATTTATGTTTTTTTGTGTGTTTTTTTTTGTGTTTTTTTTTAAACATAAATTTACTTTTTTTATTTTTTTTTTTAGATAATTTTATTTTTTAGATAATTTTACCCTACCAAATAAAACTTATATGATACATTGTACATATTCATTCTAATAAAGCCTATTTATTTGAAATGCATAATACTCAAGTTTAGTATTAATAAAGTATCATTACTTTAAAAAAAAAAAAAATCATTAATTTGTACTTTTTTGGAATGTCTGGATTGTTTCATTCCCAAAATATAAAAATATAAAAAATGCAGCAGTATATTTATCGTGTATATGTAACTTATGCAATTCAAACAGTATGCTTCATGTATTTTAAATAAATATTTTAATTCTTATTAATTTAGAGTAATTATACTTTATTAATACTAAATACACAAACCTGAGGATTATGCATTTTAAATAAATAGGGCTCATTATACTAATCAATATGTGTCATATAAGGTTGATGTTCAATAATCTAAAAAGTAATGGGAATTTGTTATGTAAAAAAAAAAAAAAAATACAGAAATCTTAAGTTCGGCTTTGAATATTTCCGTGAGTGTGGGGCTTTTATTTGCACGCATTTTCCTAATAATTCATCCACCCATTTTCTATAGCGCTTGTCTTCAATGGGGTCACGGAGGAGTTGGAGCCGAACCCAGCTGACTTCAAGCAAGAGACAGGGAACACCTTGGACTTGTCAACAGCACCAGAAAGAAATTGTGGGCGGGGGGCATTACCTTTTTTTGAGTCTGCACACTTCATCAACCTAAATCTAATGTTCATCAGGTTGAACAGCGGCATTGTGACAACTGCAAAAGTGCTCAGAAATATTTTCTGTCACTTAAAAGCGGAAATCTGAAATCTAAAAGACAAACTGAAAAAAATGTGTAGTTCATTTTGCATTTATTCAACTCAAAAGTTCATTTGAAACAAATCCACTCGTCACTTCTGTAAACAATTATGTCCGAATGAATGACTGCAACCCAGCCCCTTCTATCTGGAATTGGCTAGCAGTTGCCTTCATTTGCATGTTGGAATAGGGCTGTACGATATGGATATCATTTTTGCCAGACATCTCTATTCTTTGATCTTTGACTCAGCATGAGACTTCACATCATTTTACTTTTTTTATGGTGCCTTCTGTATTTTGTGTTATTTTATTTCTATACTTATACAGATTTCTTTTTTAGTATTAATTTTATTTGCGTGTATACTTATCTACTTATATTTACTCGAATTAATTTTATTTTGTGTTATTTTATTTCACTTGTGTCTACTAAAAGACTAATTTCTATTCCATGCACAGCACTTTGTATGCAGCAATTGCTGTTTTAAAGTGATTTAGAAATAAGGTTGAGTTATGTCGATGATATACAGAAACAACATATGGGTTCAGTAAAAAACTAAGCAGAATATCAATCCAAAAAGGATGTGTAAAGTGCTGTTTTTTTTTAATTAGAACTTAGTGACAGTCATCAACATGAACAAACGGCAATAAAAAAAGAGAATTCAACTCACATTGTACTGCAACTGCTTTAGTGATAAATAATTTTATGCTCCATAGTTGTTGTTGTGTATGTGTGACTGCTTGGGTCTGTTAACAGCATACTGTGTATTGCTACAATTCATCCGTGCTGTGTGGCTTGACTAATTAAAATAAAAGTTTGACACTCACTTGTAAACGTAACCAGTGGACTCAGGATTCCCAATGATGTCAACTGTGTCATCCTGGATCAAGGTTTGGCGTTTGGTGGCTCCCATTAAAGCCGCACGACGTGCTCACTGCTCAGTCTTTGTCCCAGCGCCAGCCGGCAAATGCGCACTATCTACCCGGAAGTAGATTTGTCTAAGGCACGTCTGCAGAGCGCGCGTCATCCCACCCCAGCCCTCGTGATCCGGATTGTAATTGGCTAGCCTTAGTTGTCAATCAAAGCCAAACTTGAAAGGAGGTATGTGGTTGGCTGGCACGCCATGCTCTACTTGAACCAGAAGGCGCAAGTTTACGTGACTGATAGGACGAATAGTTGGTGAGTCATCTTGCTAGGGCGGGCACGGCTGACTGACAGGGCGGGCACGGACCTCCAAGGCCCGCCCATGGCGACGGGACCGTCAACAGCCAATCACAATCATTGGTCAACACGTTCCCACCAATGGCCTTTTCGACCCTTCAAGATATACCCTGAGAAATAATGTGTAATATTGACATTAGCTGGCAAGCAATTCAGGGTGTAACCCGCCTCTCGTCTCAAGTCAGCTCGGTTCCAGCACATTCGTGTCTCTCGTGAGGATAAGTCGAATAGAAGATGTATGGATGCTGTGAAATATCAACGAATGAGGCCCCGCACAGCCTCATGAGCCTACACAGCATTGTGGAGTGATCAAGAAAATTCTCTTTAACACTGGAAACTTTACTGCAGCACTTGAATTCATCTGACAAGACAGTTTTTACATGCTACAGTGGGAGCTGCTGTTATGGTTAGCAACAGTGTTCAAAACAGTGTTTTTTTTTTTTTTCAATCATGAGGCCGTGCAGATAAAGTTTCGAGTGCCAACAGGAGTTGCATATAAAAGTGGAGGCGTACAAAAGAAATCAAGGTTGTTTTTAATGTGCAGTGAGAAAGTATAAGGGCAACTGATCATGATTCGTGTTCCTATAAAGATAGACGTTTCTCTCCGCGTGAAAATTGTGTTTATATATTTATATAAATATCTATATTATATATAGAATACATATCTATTTGCTATGCATACTCAAAAAAGTCACACCTTCAAATATATCTAAAGTCTTTTCCCCCCGGAACACAAATGTACTCTTTTTCTTGCCTTAAACATGAATTATTGTTACATAGGAAACCAAAGCAGTTATCAGAATGTGAATATTGTTTTTTTTTTTTCTTTTAAAAACAAACAAACAATGAAAATGATTTGAGTTTGTGTGGGATTCAAAAGTCGTGTACAAAACACTGAATTGTCCTCCCGTGGTGGATGAAACAATAAAATTGGAGTCCTCAGGCAACCGCTTATAAAAATAGAGTTATTTTTTAAAATAATCTACACTTTCTTATTTCTTTTCTTTTAAGGTGAGGCATTCACAAACAGCGTCTCAAATAGAAAATACCAAACGTTGTCTTCGTCGTCTTCTGTTGCAGGGAGCTGATTGGTGTGGACAAGCCCCGCCCCCTCCTTCTCAGCCCCACGCTTTTTATTTTTGCATATTCTATGATTTTTTTTTGTGATATTCCTTTTTTAAAGTAGATACACCTTTTACAGGTCAAAACACCCCCCCCAAAAAAGAGAAGTCGTTACAGCCCCTGGAAGCTGATAAAATGTCCAGGAAAACCTACAAAGAATGCAAAGATTTCAAATGAAACAGTACACTGCATAACTCGCTTTGCAAACAAGCACATGGGCATTGAAATTGTAAAAAAAAAGAAAAAAAAAAGTGATACAAATATACACCTCTGGAAGTTAAAGCATACTGAAGCATAGAACTGCCAATGTGGAGTAAACATTTTCGACTGGCAAATACATTCAAACATATTTGCAACTACATTTAAACGTATCTAAATATGTGATCACTCATTTGCAAGTACATTCAAACCCATTTAAACATACTTGCAAATATTTTTAAACGTACTTGCAAATACATTTAAACATATTTGCGAATACTTTCAAATGTACTTGTAGGCTAAACGCAAAAAAATAAAATAAATGGTAGACATTATGGATAAACAATGTGTACTTACTCATTTTTCGAATGTATTGATATAATGTAAGACAAATGGTCGAAAATAGCTTTTTTTTTTAAACTTGCACATGTCAAAATCCTGTGGCTTTATGGAAAAAAATGCTGTTTTTAGCATTTCGTCTATAACATACTTGCAAATATGCTTAAAAGTACTTGGAAACATATTTGAACATATTTCTATACGTTTAAATGTACAGAATTTTTTAGCATTTGGCCTACATTATACCAACTTGCAAATATGTTTACTTGCGTATGCATTTAACTTTATTTATAGTTGTTTAAATGCATTTTTAGCATTTGGTTTAAACATACATTTATTTATTTATTTTGCATTTGGCATGCATATATGTCTGAAAATTAAATAGGTTAAACATTGTTTATTCATCATTTCTAGGGTTTATTATGTCTGAAGTGCATGATATCTGTTCAGAATATTTACCCATAATGCCACGGGTTATTGAATACCACATGTGCATACCCTATGGCATTATGAGTTAAAAAAACAAACAAACAGAACGCTAATCATGGACTGCAGACATAATAATAGGTGTGTCAGGTGATTATAATTTTTAATCAAAATTAATCACATGACTTCAATAGTTAACTCACGGTTAGTCACACATTTTATATCTGTTCTAAATATACGTTACAATAATATGTTTCATACTCACATAAGTGGAAAAAATGTTAAACAGAAATATGACTGCTTCTTATACTCATTGATACAGTAATTTAATAATAATTCAAAATTTAGTTAAAAATAAAAAGATGTACTGCAGAAATGATGTACGTTAAAAAACTAGTGTGATATTGATTTGTGTTGGTAATTTTTATGCCACTAGATGGCATAATTGCATTTGTGAGACTGGCAACAGCGCAGTGGATTTTTCTTTTTATATTAAGAGCCATCTAATCTTAAACATGAAGTAACTTGTGAATTTTTTCACATTTTTAAAATGGTCAAATACAACTTGACCCAAGTCTCCACCAATGCATTATCATTAATTTCATTACCGCGAAATTTTAACGTGCTGCGTTGGGACTGGATTTCTCCAGTACAGGCTTTCCAAGTCAGGGGTGGTCATTAATCGCATATTTAAAAAAAAAATAGTGTTAAACGAACTTTAAATAAACTCAAAATGAATGCACTCATTTTGACACAACTACATAATAATCATAAAATTTACGAATAATCAATGTACGTAATTTTCATACGTGTTGGTGTAATGTAGGCCAAATGTGTAAAAAAAAAAGGTTTTAGGCACAAGTCAATAACACGTGGCATTATGGAAGAAAATGCTGCTTTTATCATTTAGAACATTTGAACGTATTTGCTAACACATTCAAATGTATTTGCCAGTCAAAACAGTTGACTCCACATTGTCAGTTCCACGCTTCCGTAAAAGCAAACTCCGAAGATGGAGAAGGCAACAGACGTGTGAACGAGCGAACAGAAGAGGAATGCTACAAATGAATGGAATTATATGTACAAGACCCTGTTTTCCTTTTGCACGGATGGATGCATGTGTGTGCATATGAGCGTGTTAGTGTGTGTCCACTATAGCGTTCTTTCAACGCGAGTGTCCTTGGACGATTACAAATCTCCACGTCAAAAATGACCCAGAACAGAGCGCGGGTCCTTTCGGGGAAATCGGCGTCTCCCCTGGAAAAAAAGCGAAGCGAACTTTTTACCGTGTCGCCTCTCGGTTTACC
Source organism: Festucalex cinctus (assembly GCF_051991245.1). Lineage (NCBI taxonomy): Eukaryota > Metazoa > Chordata > Actinopteri > Syngnathiformes > Syngnathidae > Festucalex > Festucalex cinctus. The sequence goes on from NC_135421.1 coordinate 13,471,847, forward strand.
AGATGACGCTTGAGATGCTGGTCTCGCGGGGCAACAGGGGCAGCATGGCGTTGTTGGCGTGCGCCTCCTCCAGGCTGTGCTCGCGGCTCTTCCCGGGCGGCCTCTGGCCGTTGAGCAGCGTCAGGGGGATGTTGCAGTAGGTGTGCTGGCTCCCCAGCGACGACAGCGGCGGCAGGGTGCCCCCCGCGGGCAGGTCGTACTCGTAGCTGCGGTAGTAGTGTTTCTGCCTGACGGTGGTGTGGTAGGAGTTGTGGAAGGACGAGCGCAGCTCCGGGTGCGCGGTGGCCATGGCGGTGGAGGTGGCCGCCGCCATGGAGATGGCCGAGACGGTCTGCAGCTCGCCGAAAGCGCCCTGCTCGCTGACGTCCAGCGCCGGCTCGTGGCCCAACATGGGCTCGGTGCGCCTGAAGGGCATCTCGTACTGCAGCTGCTTCCAGAACTTGGAGTGCAGCTTGTTGCTCTTGGGGCCGTGCCACTTGATGACGGTGAGGGTCTTGATGGTGTGCTTGAGGGCCTCCACCTCCTGGTAATTCATGATGCCGCGCAGCTCGGCGCACTCGATGAGGATCACCTTGATCTCGCCGGTGACCAGCATGTTGCGCAGGCGCGTCTCCAGCTCGAAGATGCTCCAGCCGCGCCGTACCACGTAGTTGGGAGTCATGACGATGATGAGGCGCTTGCTCTGATCCACGCAGCGCGCCACGTCCTCGATGTAAGCTGCGGGAAACAGGAAGGCTGGTAAAAAGACGTTCAAGTGGCGGGAAAATTGGAGGGGGTTTGCTAGTTGGAGGACGAGGGACGACACTGGACAAGACGCACAGAGTTGAACACAAGACAATAGCACATTTCACACTAGACATAAGGCACCAATTCAGGAATCGGGGGCGGGGGGGTTGTTTGAAGTCAACTCACAAACTTGCTAGCTTCTGATATACAGTAATCGTCTTGAATTCTCTTGTTTGCATTCTTTCTCTGGATACCTATTTTTAACTCATTCACTGCCATTGACGGAAAAAGACGTCAAATGATGCATTTTTTTTCTGGTCTGGCAATGAATGTGTTAATAAATAACTGAAAAAAAAAATCAAAGTGGCACTTGCAGCTTTCTATTTTTCTGTATGTGGCCCTCAGAGGAAAAAGTTTGGACACCCCTGCTGTACATTATATCAACAATTTATAATTGCTTCATTGATTTTTTACCATGTTTAACTCATTCACTGCCATTGACGGAAAAAGACGTCAAATGATGCATTTTTTTTGCTGGTCTGGCAATGAATGTGTTAAAGGTATTATTGTAAAATGACTATAAAATGATATTAAACGGGACCTCAAGGCAAAACATTTTTCTTGCAATAATATGTTTTACGTGCAAACCACAATTCAAAACATAATACGATTCCGGAAATAAGACTCAAGCAGACTGATCCATTCGTTTTCATCCATCTCATGGAGCTGCCATTTTGATCTTTCAAAACCCTCCGTTGTCGACTGAAATTGACGTCGAGATGCCTTCGGGCTCGCATTGTGAACGTCACAAGATCAAACTCAGAAAACTGGCGAGCTGTGACGTTTTCAATGGGGTATATGCCACGGAAGAGGCGGGACTGTTTTTGCACATAAGCTTTGATTCCGGTTCTGGTTTGCGACGCGTGGGCCGCGTCCCAATACTTGTGCTTCCGACTTTGTGCCCCTCGGTTGCGCATTCCCGTTGACGGGTGAGTTATGAAATAAATGACTCGACTGACGAATGGCGCGGGAAGAATTCGAATCAGTTTAACCAGTCGACAGTGGCCTATTGTTAAGGAATATGTTTGTAGATAAAAAAAAAAAAAAAAAGAAGCAATGTGTTTGTAGTTAATGAGGATGTTGAAAATTTTGACGGCTTTGTACGACAAATAATTACCCCTTGATACCCAGAGGTTATTACAAATGTGCTCCAGTGTTGAAGGTAATATATTTGGAGTTATATACCTGCAGATGCGACACAGCTGTTGGTTGATTTAAAAAAAAATATATATATATTGAAGGTTTATAATAATAAACTCAGATTTATGTGAACGCCGCAGGTGTAAGCTCTGAAATATGTGTTTGGAATTATGTTCCTCAAATTATTTAGTAGGCATTACAATATTGTTCAATATCCAGGAAAACTTCAGGTTTTCGGCATAGGTTTTAGAGGCATGTTCTGGCAGTCACTTTGGGCCTTAATGGGTTAAACCATGCATGTCAAACTCATTTTTGTCTTGGGCCACTTTGCAGTTACGGCTTACCTTATACGCTATCACATACTTTCCTAACTTTGTAATGGTAAAACCAAATAAATGTGCAATCATCTCATTATATTATTACATATACACAAAAAATGATGGATTCCTAGTTCTGAAATCAGAAATCAAGGACAATAGTTTGTTCTATTATTGTTCAAATTATTGTAAAAAGGTTAAAAAAAAAAAGTCTTCAATGTATTTCACATGACAATTTGAAATTTTGGTATAGATATCAGGAAGTGTCATGGAAGTTGACGCAGATGATTTGCTTTCGCGGGCCACATAAAATAATTTGGCAGGCTGGGTCTGGCCTCCGGGCTTTGAGTTTGACACCTGTGGTTTGAAGTTTTATGTGATTATAAACTTTTTTTTTTTTTTTTGAGAGATGCCAATTGTTCAAGTTTTTTATTTATTTATTTATTTTGCTATTTCTGGCAGTTGTAGTCAGAACTCCGCCAGGATCAGGAAATGGCGACCAAAGTTTGAGGAACACCCGAGACTCACCAACCATAAACGCAACTCTCAGTGTCCCAGACATTAAGTATCAATTCAAATCAAAGTAACAATTGTTGTTTTCAAAAAAAAAAAAAAAAAAAAAAGATTATATTTATAGACAAGAAGTTTTTCTTTTTTTCCCCTTTTACAAACAGTTAGTGATAAAGTATAACATATCCATCCTAAATGCAATTTGAGGTTACGTCACAACTCTCGAGACAGAACTCCGTCCAAAAAAAAAAAAAGAGGACTCCTGTATTGTTCTATACGAATGAAACAATACCAAATGTAAGTTGACTGGAGATGTGGGACCAATTTCCTACAGATAACCCACCCCAAGATGCCTGGAGCTTGAAGCTTTTATTGTATAGTCTTCAATTTACTGCCCTCTCTGTTGTGACCAATCACTTCCAAGTTTGGATCCATAAATCAGAGTGATTGTCTTTTTTAAGGCTTTGGCGTAGAAGCATGATTTTCTCTTACTGGACTAAGGGACTGTACCTTAGCGGAAAGCAAAAATACTGTAAGTATAAAATGCAGCTGATAAAAACTGTTATTGAGTTGAACAGAGGTTGTTAACTTTAGATAGAATAATAGAATAGAACCTCTTGAGAATTAGTACTGACTTTAGGAAGAGAACTTGCCTGCTTACTAGTCACAGTGATTAACATTAAAACAACAACTGTATGATAGGTAACATGCTACTTCAAACCTTGCACAAATTCAGATTTAGATTACTTAATTTCTCCTAAAAGCGCCATTCTCCCAGTTACAGGTCGTCCAAGAAACATGAAAACAATGACCGACAGAGTGAGACAGAACGGGAAGTCTGGCGGTTCACCTTTCAGCGCCCCAAGTTTTAGATAAAAGGTTAATCTAAAACAGATTTATTTTTTATTTTTTTGTGTGAAACTTATCTCCTTTTCTTTTGCGCTGTCCCTGCTTTCTGGCAGAAATCTGCAGATTATAGTGATGATCAAAACACATTAAATATTGAAAATATATCAATACTGATGGATAATGCTGGGGCAGGAGGTGATCAACAAAGCTAAAAGTTAAAAGCCAGGTACATGCATACAAATAATCATGCCTGATTTGAGCCTTTCCCGTTGATCAGTCATAAAATGCCTAAATGTTACTTACATTACGTATGTTATGATCTGTGTTTTGTTGATTTGGTTTTAGTTAGATTTTAGTTGACATGTCTGTCTCATTATGTTTTTTTGTGTCCACCTGTCCTTGCCAACCTGGCCCCTTGTGTCATCCAATCAGCTACCGCCACGTGCGTTTTTGTCCAGGTGACTCTCGCCTCGTTATTTTTTTTCTTTAGTGCTTACTTTCAGTTTTCATTGGCTCATTGTACTTGTTACAGCGTCTTATTGCTGTTAGCGTTTGTTTGCTATAAGTCGAGCCAAGTCACGTCCTTTGCCCAGTGTTTGTTTTGGGGTTCTTGTTATTTTGGACTTTTGTTAATTCTATTATTTTGATGATTGAGTACCTAGATAGGTGGTTCGGAAAATGGATGTGAAAATATGTTTTGGTTCTTTTAGAAAATAAATATTTTTTTGTCTTTGAACACATTCTGCTTCCTGGGCCCACCTCTATAACGTATCTCTAAAAATTGATCTTCAGCCATTAGCCTGTGGTATGGGGTCTCTTAAGGGTTATAATTAATTCCTCCCTAATCTGCTCATAAAACAGTCGGGCTGACAATCCTAAATGTTAAACCTGTTCAGTATTCACCATCACAAGTCCTTATGTGTGTAGTCAACACAGTGGAAAAAGGACGGTAAGCACAGAGGATACACCATAAAAATGACAGGAAGAAGGGTTAGTTCAGTGGCTGTGTCTGAATGTGCACCCTACTCCCTGCACAGTGTCCATTTTGTAGCGGCTTCCGAATGTCCAGGGAGTGAAAATGTAGGGCACTCAAAATTACCCACCATGCACTCTGAAAAGTAGTGAACGTTGATGCTCACTCAACCGGGTTGATAAAGACCACAATGCAATGCGAGTATAAAAAACATGGCGTGATCGACAGCGCAAGTGCGAGAATCAAAGCGGTTACATTAATATATGCTATGGAAGTAATTAATGCGTTATAGTTGAAAATATTTACAACAAAGGAACTAAAGTACAGTTTTAAAACATTTTCATTCACAATAAATAGTCGGAGATTTATGCGCCAGTGCGGCGTAACAGTTACAGTGGTCACGTGATATGCGACGAGGAGAAGTAGTGAGCTGGCTGTCCTACATATTAGACCACTATGTAGTGCGGGGCTATGTAGTGAATGAGGGGTTAGGAGACAAGGGTGGACATTCGGACACAGCAGGTAAAAGGGAGCCTGGCCTCGATTATTCGACTTTTCCTCTACTTCTCTTTGTTTTGTTTGCAGGCAGTCTGGAAGCCCTGCACTGCCTCTCAAAGGACAGTTTTGGTACTACGCCCTCTGATGTTGGAGATAGCGTTATATGTGTGTTGTGCTGTTATCACGAGTACGCCACATACTATGAAAGCAGTAAGGACCCGTAGCGTGTTTTTTTTTTCCCCCACCAATTGTGGGGTCTATCATATTTTAACCCCTTCAGATCCACATTTTTTTTTCTGCTGGGCATTTTTTCTTCTTGATTTTGCCTCTTTTCCCACATTAGAACAACATGGAAATTTTTTGGGGGGTTATCTCACGTTTTCATTTGTTATAGTAGACGCCAGAATAGTATGGTTGTAACGTGTTGTACACTTACCAAGCTTATATGTCACATTTTTAACATGAGCATCATGCAAATGAACTTGGAATTGTGATTGGTTAGCTCGTAGGGGTGTTAAAAAAATCGATTCGGCAATATATCGCGATACTACATCGCGCAATTCTCGAATCGATTCAATAAGCGGCTGAATCGATTTTTAAACTTCCATTTTTAATGGAAAAATATTCAACAAAACGTCTTTCTTCGGGTTAGGGTTCACACCTTAAGCATGGAAGAATGTTATATGAACGGAACATTAAGCCTTAATATTTTATTTCAACGCTGTTCGAACATGAAACAGATTACAACCTGTATAATACTGAAGTTTCAGTTAAATAAATAATACATTTTCATACAAATCTTACACTCTGCAAGTTTACTGATTAATATTTTCTCAATTTGAATGGAAAAAATCGCAACAATTGGCTTATAAATTCGTATTGGGATTAATCGGTATCGAATCGAATCGTGACCTGTGAATCGTGATACGAATCGAATCGTCAGGTACTAGGCAATTCACATCCCTATTAGCTAGGATCCAATCATGAACCAGAAGTGTTGACATCATCTAAATTATGTTTTTATTGGTTTAGACGCTGCAATAATAATCTATGGTGGGTTCGAAGAGGCTAAAAATCGGTATGTGTGTAGCCCGGCTTAAGGTGACGTTTCTCGATGCATCTATTCGTACCGTCCCGTAAGGATTTGAACTTGATGATTGATAGCATATAAAAAAAGATTCAGGGCAAAGTACCTCCAAAGAGTCGCGTGTCATCCTGGTAATGCTCAGTGGTGAGACCTAAACATAAACATGTTGACATTCAGGTCAAAAACACACAACACAAGACATGCTCAACACAACAAGCCTTCGTCAAAGTGGCCTCGTCTGCTCTCGCTGATCTTTCATATCACATTTGATTCAATCACCAGCCTCCCGATTGGACATTCATCCGCCATGATTGTGTCAGGCGTTTACGCCGGCGGCAAGTTTGCTTTGATTAAAAGCAAAGAGGCAGCGCAGTCAGCAACGGCTCGGAGCCTTCAACACATTTCCCACTGATGTTTAATTCTGTATGGTCCGACCAGGACGTGTTTGCGTTTCATCTGTTCCGCATGAAGCCGACAGTACAAACACGTTGCATCTCTGGTAACTAGAGCACGCTATGTACTAGTGCCTCAGACAGCCTCCCAAGCACAGTTAGCATGCATGAGAATTTGTTCAGACGGAATTTTCAATGGTTTAAAAATGCATGCGGCCAGGCACGCAAGATGAGAAATGTGTTCATTACATCAGCTCCCCGTGTCTACTATATTACACTACACAATAAACATTCCGGGAGAAGCGAGTGTGCGTTCAAGCCTCCAAGAACAATGTCCACAAAACACGAGACAAAAACACAAAACGCACAAAAAGACTCGACATGGAAAGGTGTGACCTGATCCACCAAAGCAACTCGGTGCTTACTTCCAGTTGGAATGAGGTCTCGGTCGGGGATGAAGAGCTTGTAGCCGTAATGCTTCTCCAGCACGTCAGGAAGAATCTCCAGGGCAAAGCGTTCCTCCTCCCGAGTTTCTTGACTCCACTGGTCAGGGTCCACCTTGGTGTAAGACAGGTAGGCGTCATAGTCCTTGTTTTCTGCAGGAAGAAGAGAGGATTTAATCAATTCCCACACTCCAACGCTAGGTTTCAAGGTCTCGCTACTGTCGGAGCCCAGTGAATGGTATGAATGTCGCTTTAGTTTGTGCAGGAACATTTTATCTATATCTTCTGACCATGTGAAAAGAAGGCATTTTCAGATTGTCAAATGTATGCCACACACGTCTGTAGCAAAATGATCAAAGGCACAACAACAACAAGGGAAAATCCAGAAATAATCAATGTCGATTTTCATATTTCTGTCTCAGAAAAAATTATTTTAGGGGTCTCAGAACCTGACTGCCTCCTCTCTTCAACATGAGCAATAAAAATTACCGGTAATCAATTTCATCAGCGGAAGTTTTTCTTTATTTTTCTCAAGCTGCAGTTGGCACTCTATTATTGAGTATTTTAATCCAATAATGTCCATGATTTCATAGTCAAAACTGCTGCAATGGAGTATTTCCTCTTCAAATACATGGGCAGCAGGATGTGCACTGCGGTAGTAAGAAGCCTCACATCACCTCAGATTGCGCAATCCCTAACTAACTAGTTGAGGAGGCTTTTATTGGCTTGTATTAAGTGCCTGTTTCTGTCTCTTTACATCTGCAATATCATGTTTTGAGACACTATTAATATACCCTCAAATTTTCATTGTCAGGATAATGTATTTAATATTTTTGTATTACATATTAAGTCAAAGGCAAACAGGTCATTTCCAGTGGCCCCCAAACGTGTCATTAAAGCTGATTATTAAAATTTTCTTTGATTTGATTTTACAGTCTTAATTCAAGGCAGTTAAATGGATACTTGACTCACTGAGCCATTTTCAGCAATAAAGAAAAACAGAATTTGTCCAGAATGAATTCTTCATTATTTTTCATATGAAATCAATACCTTTAAAAAACATTTTTTTTCCACCTGCTTGTTGATGTCGATGACATCACCTGTGCTGAAAAAGTAGGTCACGACCAATCATCGCTCAGTTTGCTGAACAAACCCAGAAAACAGGTGAGCCATGATTGCTCATTACCGACTTCCTCAGCACGGGTGATGTCACCTTCAATTGACAGCAAGTGTAACCATTATTTTTGAAAGGTATTAATTGTACATGAAAAATAATTATTTTATCAAAATCATTCTGGACAAAACTTATTACTTCTGAAAATGGCTCAATGAATCAAGTATCCCTTTAAAAAAAACATAAAAATGCTTAATGGCTCTGACTGATCCCTCCCCTTCCTGCTGATGCAATGAAATATTCAATCTTTTCACTCACACTCAAAATATTGCATCTAATCGTTACACTTCCCCAAAACTGAACTAGCAATCAAAACGAGATCCAATTAATAAAGGATTGACGCTGGAGGTTTAAGAGCTCAAACGTAAGGTCAGGAAACGCCAGGTTAACAAACTTCTATGTCAGGCTGCTAATTTCATGGCAAAGACGCCACTGATTGGCTCATGATTTTGTTAGCCAGCGCCTCACCAGCCATGAATTTCACAGCACGTGGCTGATATGGATGTGACAACAGTTGCCATAGCAAAGGGAGCACACAGCAATTAACCCTTAAAACTCAGGCAATGCCCACTTTCCTGTAGTGATTGGGAAATAAATTGGCAGAAGAGATACTGAACCACCTCAAAATGATTTCCCCCAAGGCAGTGGAAAGAAGTGAACAGGCAGAAAATAGACGACCGGAACAAAGTATTAGTTGTGACATGTTCAGGAAGTCCTAGTCATTATTCTCTGTGGAAGCTGGAATATGGGCCAACCAAAAAGGAAAGAGGGTCTTTTTCACAAACTCTTTGAGGAGCACATGCAGCTTTGAAACGATTGCGAAGGAAGGCCATGCCGGGCTGCCTGTGCTCAGTAGGACTGCAACATCAAACACACCAACTCAAATTAGCAACCAACCTTGCAAATTAACCACCTAGCAAAGTTGCGGGAATCAAAACAGCTTGTACCGGCGCGGCCCCGGCGGTATGACTTAATCATGTGGAAGTTTTTTGACGGCAAAACAATATCCCGTCCATTATTCATGAGCTTGACAGAAGGTGCGAAAAGGACATTTTCAAAAAGACGATTCTGATAGTGAGCGTATTCTGCAGAAGAAGAAAAAAGTTCACAATTTGATGCTGCTTTCAGCAACTATGCACAATCTCTTTCATCTAAATAAAAACGTACAGTCAGAGTGGTGGAGAGCATTGTTAGCTAAAACGGAGCCTTCGCTCGTAATTCAACCATTTGTAGACAGAAGGTACCGTATATTTACCTCCGTCCAGGTCCTCGCTGCCGAAGTGCCTCCTGTAGAAGAGCATCAGCTCAATCCTGTAGCATTTGTAGAGCGAGATGAGGAAGATGAGCAACAGCAGGATGGCCCCGAGCCCCCCGGCAAGCTCTACCGTGTACATGAGCTCTGCTGAGGATGACACACACACACACAAGCCCGCCCAAAATGTCAGTTGAGGTAGGATAAAAAATGAAGCAGACACTTTCAAAATGACAATGACAGTAATTTTGGACCAAGAGCAAAGAAGCTTCTATAAGTCTGTCTTGTAATACCACTTTATTCCTCAAGAGGTGACACTGAGTCACATTGAGTTACGTTGAGTATCACACTACCTAAATGGGTCCATAGTATGATATGATATGATTGATATGAAATTTGCAATCAAATTATTAGGCTTGTGCCTTTCCGTACATCAAGTGAAAAATTCAACAACCAAGTAAAACTTTGTTTCATTTCTGAAAATGTTTCAGTGAGCAAGACCTTCTGCTCCACCCATGATATTATAAGCTAGGTGGGTGAAGATCCAGAGCCACTTTCAAGTAACTGGTAGACTATACTGTCTGAACATTTCCCATGCATAGTCACTATCATGTAGAAATAGTCACAGCCCACACTGTTATCATCGAAAAGGTAAGCAGATCTGCATTGTGCTTTTTTTGGACACACAGATGAGCATTAGCTAATAGTGATTAAAAACACGTGTGCACTGGCAGATGGTATTTTTGTTTTGTGCATGAAAATGTAGTCTTATTTTCCCCAGTCTGGCTCCATTGTTGACATTTCTTCCCAAAAATGTGTTTGCACAAACACATGCATAATAACAAAGTCAGAACCAACGGACCCTCACAGAGTCTGAAGTTCATCTGAGGACAGGAAAACTCAAGATGGCATTTGTGCAAATTTTTGAAATGATGGGAATTGCAGCCAAGTAGGAAAAGGTCAGTTCAGTTGGTCATGGTATGGTTTGGAAGAGTGTAGCGGTATGCATATTCGCAGCTGCATCTATTTGCAAAATATTTTTGGAAGCTATCATCAATTATTTGTTGAAAAAGTCACCAATTCAGTCAGTTTGTGTGCTCAGCTCAGGCCAAAGACCTTTAAAAGTAATTACTACCATCTTGTGGTATCTTGAGTGAGTTGAGGAGCTTCATTTAAACAAAGTAGTGCTTTGCCGCCATCTTGAGGCATCTATGGGCAATTAAAAAAACTTTTTAGGGAGGCGTCAATTACTCGTGGCGTGTGTTCATGAAATCACGGGAATATCAGTCAAACTCCATTTTCGTGTAAGACCAATTCCAAAGAAGCATTTTTTCTTTTATTTTTTTTTGCTTGTGGGTGTCCCTCTTTTGATGCGGGCCTCAATTATAAGGAGCCCGGCTTACCAATGTGAAACTATAAGCTGACAGTCATGCACTTGGTTACATATACACTCCCCGGACTGAACCATCATCAGTATCAGGGGAAGCTAAGCTCTCAGCGAGGCGGCATCCATCATCAGCGGGCAGACGCAAGAGGTTTGGGAGAGATGACGGTGCACGGGGGAGCAAGACAAATAGAAGGAGATGAGCAGAAAGTGGATTCATTCGCGGCGCAGCAATGAAACAGCACTGCACTTTGGCTGCCTTCCACGCCGAGACTCGTGAAAACGTTGGGCATTTTCAAAACGAGACGGCTCGCTTTACTCGTCGCACCGACGTCCCTTCTGTCTTTGCCGCTTATAATGAACCCTCCCCACCTTGCACTCCTCCACCCCCTTGCTGTATTTCTCTGTTCATTTCTCTTCTCTATTATCTCCTCCCTATCTCCCCAGTGGGTTAGCATGGGGAGGGATGACTTATGTTGTGAATTAAAGCAGCATTTACCTGCTTCCCTCCGCTAAAGAATTGCTGCGCTTTAAATCTCTGTCAGCGAGATCCCGAACGGCTGCCGTCGGAACTGCTCGCTCGCTTTGCATTACCAAATATTAGGTCCGCTACAAAACTACATCTATTTTAGATGAGAGCTAGGTCAATAAAATTATTATAATTTTTTTTGTCTGTGAAGTTGCATGGCCCTGTAGGTGTACAATTTGGCTTGAAACTGGCGCATACTCCAGAGTGGAACGTAAGACTCTCGGGGGGTGTCCGAATTCTTTCATCCAGCATGACTAAAGGTAAAGCGACTTGCATCCATCCATCCATTTTCTTGACCGCTTATTCCTCACAAGGGTCGCGGGGGTGCTGGCGCCTATCTCAGCTGGCTATGGGCAGTAGGCGGTGGACACCCTGGACAGGTTGCCAGCCAATCGCAGGGCACACAGAGACGAACAACCATCCACGCTCACAAGCACACCTAGGGACAATTCGGAGCGCCCAATTAACCTGCCATGTCTTTGGAATGTAGGAGAGACCGGAGTACCCGGAGAAGACCCACGCGGGAACGGGGAGAACATGCAAACTCCACCCAGGAAGGTCCGAGCCTGGACTCGAACCGAGTCCTCAGAACTGGGAGGCGGACTTGCTAACCACTCGCCACCGTGCCGCCTAGTGACTTACATATGTTGTTAATTTTAAAAAAATATATATTAAGTTAAACTTTAAAAAAATCATTTATTTTACCACTTCTTAACTAGTAAGAATGTCACACATACACTTCCCCCCAATTATTACAATTTTATCAGTATTTCAATCTCATTCGCCTCTTTATTTATTTATTTATTTATTTTATTTATTGTTACTTTATTCCAATACCATTCGGAATTTTAATATTTTAAATAAAAACTTTCAATATAATTTTATAACCATAATTATAATAATATTATTTATATAATAATATTCTAAAATGTAAGTTATTAAATTAAGTTCTTAAATTAAAGTTTAAATAATTAAGAATTTTTATTTATTTATTTTTTTAACTGCAATCAATGTGGTATTTTAACACAAATTGCAACTCATTTTTTGTCAAGTTAATATATCATTGCTCATAGTATAGTGGCCTCATTCGCAATATATAACCTTTTTTGTAAAACCATTTTCTCATAATATTATGACTATTTACAACATCAGAGATTCCAATTCGTGACTTTATTCATATAAAATGGACATTTTTTTGCTTGTAATATTGCAACTTCATTGTAGTACACTGCAAGTACTTCTTTTCTTTTCTTTTTTTCTTTTTTTATTTAAACAAGCAGTCAGACAACTGGAAACAATCCGTTCATTCTTACAAAGGCCTTCTTAAGGATGATATTAACTTTTAACTCCATGGCATTTAATATTGTTAATATTCCAATTTCCAATTCCCTTGTGATCTGGTCAAACATGTTTTTAAAGGTGGCGCAGTGTCATGGAATGGACTATGTTGGACCTTGGCAGTTCCACTACATCTGCAGTCAAACTCGCTCTCCAAGATGCGCAGTGATGATTTGAGTAGGCAGAAATGTGCATGAGACAGCTGGGAAGTTTTGCAGTGTTGCATCAAGGGAGAGCTGGGAGAGCATGAAATAAACATCAGAATATAAAGTGAGTGAGGAGAGTGAGAGAATGAGAGCGAGTATTGGACTTTCTTCCAATCACAGTAAGGACATCTTCTCTTTACTGCTGTTGCTGCGCATACACAATCGTGAGCTGTTGATGTGCAGTGACCAACTCAAACAGAATTGCTGTGTCTTCAGAAACCTCTCACAGAGGCTTTGATAACAGCAGGGAGGCAAGGAGACAATAATGCTTAACTATCAAAACTTGTTTTTTGGGGGGGATCCGAAATGGAAAAGCTGCACAATCTAGTAATTTGTACTTCAAAAGCTACATGACAAATAATCTTATGAAAGATAATCACGCTTAGTCTCGATTGACACTGCCAGAGATTTATTCATTCAACCAAATATTTATTATTCTGGCTGTACAGTACTACACTTCAGTATGCTGATTGGTGATTATGATATATTGGCCTTTTGTATTGTTACTTAGTAAGACAACCAAAATGACAGAAACAGACACAAAGGGCTCAATCAGTGCATCGGCGCTATGACACAATGTTGGCAGATCCTAATTTTCAAATTAACACAAGGCTCATTGCGTGTGTTTGCAAATTTGGGAGATGTGACTCCGTCAAGCTGGGCGGGCTGGTGCTGCAGAAGAAGTGTCCTGGAGATGACACTTGGTGACAGTTTTGTTGCAGCAAAAAAAGAAAGACTCTACATCATTATACTAGCCCACTGCATTTATTAAAGGGGGTGAAATGAGTGCTTTTATTGGCCATGAATGAAGCTATAACCACTCTCACAGCGGTGCAGCCCTCCCTCTCGGAGATCTGCCAGACTAACATGGGGTCTAAAACGTCTCAGAGTTACACCGCACACCATGCAGGAATTAAGACACAACAAAATTATAGCCCAAATATGTAATTCCTTTTTCGAGTTTAAGAAGTATTAGTATTAATACAGTCAGTGGAAACAATTGGGAACAATTCGTAGAAAAGAGTTATGAGGAAAAAAGTAATGAAAGAAAAGAATTGCAAAGCTACGTGAAATGAGTCATAATATTAAAGAGACAGTGTGTAGGATTTAGTGCCATCTAGTGATAAACTAAAAGAATGCAATGATTTTGAAACATTGAGACAACACTTTGACAGCCTACCACCAATTACTACACTGGCAAAGTTGTTCGTCGGATATCCATAGCAGAAATATGGCGGCGAAACATGTCAGCCTCCTGTAAGGCACGGCGCAGCCTATGTAATCTAACTAGTGATTACTAGACCAATGATTATATTTAAAAAATGAACATTGATGTGATAGAACATATTTTTTGCAGATAGTTGAAATTATTTTCTTAAAAAAATATTAATTCACTACTAGATGGTGCTAAATTCTACACACTGCCTCTTTAAGAACGAATATAATAAAGTTGTGTAAAAAAAAAGTTGTAATACTACTGCGGTGAAAATCACTAAAATGGAAAAATTACAAGAAGTTTAAAGTTTTGCGAAGTTTCTTTTGTCTATATAAATTTCTGTGAAGAAAGTCTTAATATTACAAAGTGAAAATAAACCATACAATGCATCAAAAAGTTGGTGTGCAAGAAACAAAAAACATGACAAGTAAATGTGGCTGTCCAAAAAGAGAAAACTTTTGGAGAACTCTAAAATAAATATGTAAAAACAATGCATATTTCCATTTGATTTATTAGTACAGTCTGACTTTAAATAATTCATTAGGTGACTTTAATGAAGATTTGGAAGTGGTTGTTACGCTCGCTCCTCTCAGACAAAGAGCAATAAAAGCATTCCCCAACCTTGACATGAAATCTCGACCGAGATTGAAAGAGTGCATGTCAGAGTGTGAGCACTCATCATGAATGTCACGTCGTCACCTTTCCTGAAGAGCTGGATGGTAGCCTGGCGACGGCCGTTGCCATTCTCCACATAACAGGAATAATTTCCCAGATCCTCCTCCTCTAGTGTGTCGATCGTAAGGGAAATGGCCACTTCCTGCTCGCCCAGGTGCTCCTTGACAATCCTAGGAGACAAATGGAGAGGAAACTTTCTCAATTATAGTTCTCTTAATAGGTGAGTGGCATAAAATCCACACATTACAAACTTCAACTTTTTTTTATTCATATCTTTTTTTTTTTTTTTTTTTTTTTTAAGTAGCACTCAATTGTGAACTAGAGTGGAACTACAGTAATACCTAGTTGGAAAAATTTGTGTTCACCCTGTATGAAACACTTCTAGGTCTTAAATATACACTAAAACAATAAACTGAAAAACAGTAAGTACAGCAGTAACTGAGTGCACCTTCTTATGCCATGTGATGATCTACTCTTGAGCTGCTAACCATTTGGAATCTCAAAATGTTGTATATTAGGACTTATGTTAACCAAGAACTCCATCGAACATGATACCAAGAAAAAACAAATGACTCAATTCTTTGCATTTGTTGCTATTTTTACCTCATTGATGGAATATGGTTTTGCTGCCAGTCCCTTCGTCCTAAAACTAGACTTTAAAATGAAATTTAGTAAATTAAAACTTTTTAAACTATTTATCAAAACTATATTTAAGTTTAGTTCAAACACACACACACACACACACACACACAAATAAAATTTTTTGCAAAATTCACACTTTATTCAATTGTGTTACGCTAAGACATCACCCACTCTGAAAAATTTGGAATATTACCATTGCACATTTTGAGATGTTTAATACTTGTATGAGCATTAAGAGATAAGAATTGAGAGAAATTAGGTTTGTTTTGATAGACACGACACCAATTCGATGACATCACCCTATTCACTTACCAAAGTCTTCTTATTAATTTATTGATGTAAATTTTATTCACTTGTATACTTACAATGTTTGTTTTGTTCTTGTTTTACTTATCTTATTCTATAGTGCATGACCGATTTCTATTCCATGTACAGTAGCTTGTTTTAAAGTGCTTTATAAATAAAGTTGAGCAGAGTTGAGTAACCCTTCTCTAATTATTGGTTCTACTGGACTGCTCAAAGAACTCGTTTAAACTTAAATGCGTACCATATAAATTTAAAATTCAGTCGTACTGTTTGGAACATGTCCTAAATTCTCCAGAAAAATAAGACAAAAAAATGTGCACAAAAAAACTACAGTCAGTTTCAGGAGGGCTTGCTCGAAAAAAGATCCGAAAAAATGTCCCTACATGTAACGTCCCTTTCACTGTCACATGTTAATTTCTTTGCCTGCACTCAAAACATATGAGATATGAACATCAATAAGGGTTCTTCCTCAAGACCATGCACCACGGAAGGAGGGAGGGAATCAAATAATGGCGATGAGAAGAAAATCTTTTTATAGCGGCTGCCATGGAAACGGCGAGCGGAGAGGATGTAATATTCCATAAAGTAAATGAGCGTCCCCGTCCGGGCTGGTTGAGCCTGATGGAGAGGAGAATGGGGATCTCGTGGCCTCCTCCCCACCAGCACAAACACTTCTACTTAGCTCACTTTGAAAGCATCGTCTGCACAAAGGCAAAGTGCAAAGGAGAAAGCCATCCCGCGTGTTTGCGCGCGAGCTGAGTGAGGCGGCCATGCGTCATTGGCTGGATGTGTTAAAGAGGCTGAGAAGTGTGTACGTGTATCAGTGTATATGCGTATGCAAGTTTGTGAGTGTGTAGGTGGGGATAATGACTCCAGCAGCCCTCAACTCGCTCTCATTCGCTCTGTAGCCTTCGAGCCGATAAAATGCGCATAAGGAAGGCGAGCTGTGCCGGTTTGGCACCGGTAATTGAAAGTGTGTCACGGACACGTGATATTTGTACGTCCGGTTTGTTGTAGAAAAGGAGGAATAATTCATGTCCCCAGCATCTCCTCAAGGGATTCGCGGGGGACTTTGAAGACTCTTGGTTCACCGGCAGGCACAGCTCATTGGCTCGCTATCATAAGATGGCAACCTGCATCTCAAATGGAGGAGAGGAGGCAAAGTTGAGAGTGTGACGCAGCGATACGGGTGAACTGCAGTGCAAACAGACGGGTATCGTTTGGTCCACTTGCGCACCTTGGGCCATATTTTTAGGGGTTGAATTTAATTTATTTATTTTTCCCACGCCTGTTTAGCACACTTTCAAGTTCAGCTTTTTTAGTTCATTCAGTACTTTTTTCTGACGACCTTTTGTCACGTGGCTTTTAATTTGTATTACCACATTTGTTAAAATAAATACTGTTTTTATTATTTACTGTAGAGTACTTATTGTTTGTATTTCATGTTTTTTTTAATTTAGCAAAACATAATGGCTAAGTTGCAAGGTAATGTTAGCTTCCCTCCATTGTGTAATATATGCATAATCCTGCTAACTAACAAACTAGCTACCAAGCTAACTAATGAACGTTTTTTGCATTTGGTGGACATAATTGAGAGGCTCAGTTTCATCTAATTATTCTGTTAGTTTCTGTTTCTGCAGTGCAAAGAGACGGGTATCGTTTGGTCCACCTGCGCACCTTGGGCCATATTTTTAGGGGTTGGTTTTGATGTATTTATTTTTTCCACACCTGTTTAGCACACTTTCAAGTTGGCTTTTTTTTTTTTTTTTTTTTAGTTCATTCAGTTAACTTTTCTATGACGACCTTTTGTCACATGGCTTTTAATTTGTATGACCACATTTGTTCAAATTAATACTGTTTTTATTATCTACTCTAGCCTACTTATTGTTTGCATTTACTGTTGTTTTAATTTAGCAAAACATAATGGCTAAGTTGAAAAGTACTGTTAGCTTAACAGTGCATTATCATTTTACACTCAAAAGATCCCTCCATTGTGTACCTTATGCGTAATCCTGCTACGAACAAACTAGCAACCTAGCTAACTGATGATGAATGCTTTTACATTTGGCGGACATAATTGAGAGGCTCAGTATCATCTAATTATTCTGTTAGTTTCTGTTTGCAAGATGACTACGGAGCCCGGCAGCGGACATCACGAAAATACGCTTTATTGCAATACTATTGCAGTATATACAAATAACTATTGTGTTCTCACGCAATAATTTTAAATATACTGCAATACTATTGGGTTTTAACCAAATTACTTTTTCAAAAAATTGTGCAAAATAACTAATTATTTGTGAGAGAAAGAGAGATTCTACTTCCGGATCATTAGCAATAGCCGTGGCTATCACCAACCCAACGATTGTTTTCTTAATTAACTGTTAACATTTAGTACTACATATCTTATCCCATTGAATGCGAAGTATGTCCTCGCCTCGGACATCTCTAGATCGTAACAATCTCTACAAACCATCATCCATGCTCCTGCCAGTGCCGCAATACACGTAAATTAATAACCTGGAAGTGGAAGTCTTTCGTCGACCTCCAAAAATAACATTGCATTATTTTGCAATACATAATTATATATTTTTATTATATATATTCACTAATAGTGAATTAACAAAGCAATTGTGGTGTTGATGATAATGACCCGGAAGTGGACTCTCTCCTCTCGTAAATAACAAGTTATTATGCAATATTCTTTGAAAAAGTCATTGTGTTAAAACACACTAGTTTTGCGTTATATCGCAAATTATTGCATTAAGCAATAGTTATTGCAATAAAACGCAAAAGAATTGCAATAAAATGCAATTGCCTTGCAAAGTATTGTGTTATATTGCAATCTTAAATATTGTTGTGATGTCCCCTGGCGGGCTCTGTAGATTACAACAACCTAAGCAACAATAAAAAATTACCCAAATTTTAATCTCAATATATTTTTTTTTAATGGCGGGACAAGGTTTATTATTATTATTATTATTATTATTATTATTATTATTATTATTATTATTATTATTATTAATTATATTTTTTGCAGGTTTTGCTAATTTAATTTCTCCTTATTTTCTTTCTGATGCAAAGCAGGTGGATGCATTATTTGGTGCATCTACACAAGAGGAGCAAAATATTGGGGGGGACAATAAAAATAATTCTGTGACATATTACTGCAAACTGCAACAACAATAATATACTGTTAAAGTGAATAATTTGCTCACAGTGTCTGTCAAACTGAGCAGTAACGCCTTTAAAGAGATAATTTTTGTCATACTGTATCTCCTTATAATGTGCAGGTGTACCAAATAAACTGGCCTGCACTCAGTGCATCAGGCTTCTAATTGCACGTAAATGTTTTGAAAAAGAAGTGTGAAGTGCAGTTCATGGAGAGGTACAAATGAGTGCATTGATTCAGTGGCTGCTGCGGGCGCATTAGCGTTCTGTTACTTCCTCATTAGTGAAGTCTGCGTTTGCTGCTTAAGTGATTAATTTCAGACTCATTCCATTTATTATTGCGCCCACGAAATATGCCCGCAAAACACCATCTGAATTGGGTCAGCGGCATATTGATCACCTTCTCAAAAATGCGGCGTAGGATTTTGTTTAGCTAAATTATTAATCCCCTGCACAATATGCTAATGTCCATTCATCCGTGCTATGACAGGGACGGTGTTCTTGCCCAGGGTTGCGCAAATGAGAATTTATGGGCTCGCCGTAGAAATGAGCCCGCCTAGATCAATAAGTTAGAGAGTCGAGTGTATATAAATGGCAGAAGTGAGCTGTTGCTCTAAAAGCGCGGGTTCGATGCATTTGTAATGAAGGCCGAAGTGTGTGTGGGTGCCAGGGTGAAGTTGGCTTTCGGATGAGTACAGATTTGTTCACGTGGAGATGCTCCCATCCCTTCTCTTAAGTGCCCCCTCCATATCGCTGGATGACTTTATGGGCGTAAACCCGAGGCCTTGGCTGAATAGGAAAAAGCCTACGGTAGCAGCATTAGTAACACAGGGCGATTGATCAAATACTTTATTGATCCACCGCGAGGAATATTACTGCGCATTTGGGGGAATCCTTGAGTGGGAGCCGGTTGCTTAAAAGGAGATTTATTTCCCTTGCATATTCATATCGCCGCACAAATACATCCCAGATGCGTCTCGGATAGCCTCGGCCTCCGTTCAATCTCTCAGCCTCGCTCGCCCATCTGTGTGCTGCTGGAGCTGAGTGCACAGAGAGAGATAGCACAAGTGGCGGCGGTGTGAAAAATGGTGGTTGTTAACCATCTGACAGGGGCTGTCTCCCCCAGAGCTGCAGCGGCTCCAAACAGCCCTAATGGCAAACATGCACGCGGAGCGCCGAATGGACTTGTTTTAAAATGTGTTCTATCACGCGTGACGAAGACGCATTGGAATTGAGCTCATTTTCGACGTCGAAGAGAAGTGGACTACAAAGGGAGGCTTTTTTTGGGCCACGCAATGAATGTCCTTTTTAACAGAGCATTAAGCACCACTTACTAGCATTTGCATAGCGGCAAAGGAACCAACAATGTAGACTGAAAGGAGAGCACTAAATGAGAAAAGATGACAACATTGCAACATTTTTCCCATGAGAAATTAAGGAAACAGAAAATATCTGTCACAGGATGAAACCGTGTCCATCATAAAGTCTTGATTAAATCTTGAATGGGGGTGTTGTTTTCGGAGATTCAAACCCTTATTACGAGTAGTGTTGTTCCGATACCGATACTGGTATCGGCAGAGGTGCCGATACTGCATTAAAACAGTGGTATCGGTATCGGTGACTACTCACAAGTAACATGCCAATACCATTAATTCCAACGCTAATATAGGATTTTGGATGCAGCATCTTATGTCTTGCTGGTGCACGACATTCACTGGTATGTGACATGTTCACTGCATGCAGATCTAAGATATCTTATTGGCCCCTGAATGCTCTGAACCAATGGCAGGACAGCTTTTTCATGTTGAGGAAAAAAAAATCTTAAGTATCGGTATGGTATCGGTATCGGCCGATACTGCAAAGCTGGGTATTGGTATCGGTATCGGGAGCCAAAAAACGGTATCGGAACAACACTAATTACGAGGTTTCAAGTATTGGCAGGATTCTGATTCCATAGTTAATAGCTAGCAGTAATATTTAAGGTTAGCGACTAACGGTAGGTCGCTCAGTGTTGTGATATCTCTGGTTGGAATAGCACTGAAATACTTTTGACTTCATTGGGACAAACTGTAGTCTTATTGAATGCAAATGTACATACTTTGTCCAGGTGGACAAAAGCCAAAGAAGAAGCAAAACATACATTCAGGTGAATCAGCCCATCCATCCATTTTCTTAACTGCTTGCTCCTCACTAGGGTTGCGGGGGTGCTGGAGCCTATCCCAGCTGGCTTCGGGCAGTAGGCGGGGTACACCTTGAACTGGTTGCCAGCCAATCGCAGGTGAATCAGTCCATGCATGCTAACTTGACAAACACTGAAATTCCTGTTTTTTGGCAACTTTATATATATATATATATATATATATATATATATATATATATATATATATATATATATATATATATATATATATATATATATATATTTTTTTTTTTTTTTTTTTCTAAAAAAAAAAAAATGTGGTCAATGTCCAAATTGTATGACACTGTAGACCACTTCTGTAAATGAAATAAAGGTGATCTTTTACTAAAGTTGAGCTGCGTTAATCAACTGTTGAGATTGCAGTTTTGTTACATTTATACATTCATTTCGTTACTTACACTGTATTGGACTTGTGACAACACTTGCTCGTGATTGCAGTGCAGCAACACTGACATCAGTATGCTAATATGCCGTGCCACTGGGGCAACATGTACGGTATTTTCTCCATTTTAGCTCATGAATAACGAGTAGAGGCGACATTACAGGAAAATAAATGCAGACCAGCAGCTGCTCGGAATGAGGCAAATGCATCACTGGAAAATTGTGGGTTTTAGTAATTTGGAGTCAATAGGCTGAAACATGCAAATTAATTTTACACTGAATGTATGCCATTCCTCCTGGTGGCAGTACTACAGCATATTAGGACACTTTGCTTTATGCATGTTCAGGACCAACAATGCTGGGACAATGTAAATTGATAAGAAAACATACATAATTAATATTATATACATACTCATTCATGGCAACTTTAGAGGCAACACTACGTAAACATTAAAGCATGACATTTGCTATTTGAGAAAAAAAAAAGCCACATGATCAGCCGTTTTCATTAGGATTACAAGAATAACCTCTTATAATGATGAATGATACATGATTGATGATGAACGAATAATGATATATCTTTGCTATAAATATTTATATGCTAATTTAATTTAATGTCAGTTGATCATCTCCCTATTAATTAATGGGTAAATACTAACGTCTAATTATGTACCGGTAACTTTACGTGAATGTCAATGTATAAATGTCAAAAGTATAACCTTAATTAATTGCTAGTGTACAGTAAACACATCTAAAACAATATCTGAGTTTGCTAATTTCATTTGATCTTGGTCAACGTTGTCTGACTTGTTTGGAAAATCAACATGTTAGCTTGCTAATGTAACTTAATCTCAGTGAATGTTACTTCTTTAATTATAAAAAATGCTTAGTAAAGGTTATTTCTACAACTTCATTTGGGAAAATCAACATTTGAGTTGGATAATTTAACTTTGTCAGGGAACATTACTTCTACTCAATTATTCAGTAGTGTACTTGAGATATGAGTTTAATTCTTTCCATGGCCAAGCTCGTAAATCAAAACACTGATATCTCAAATCATCTTTTCACTGAAATGATTGGAATTGCCATAATCCGTTCCAGCTTCCACCCCAAAAAGACAACAAAATGTGCTGTAATGTGTATCAAGAAATATAGCATTCTGTAATATTATATTTCATAAATAACTTGCAGTAATGACAATTACAGTAAATAGAATTAAAAAATAAAAAAAAATAAAAAATAAAGCTTTTTTGTCACATTGCATCAGTTATATGGTGCTCCTTCTGACATGCTTGCATTGGTCACACGAGGTCAGTATAAAACAGCCAGATGGATATAGTGTTCATTGAGGCATTATTATGAGTCCCACTTGAGTTCCAGGCAAGACAAGCCCAGCTGTTTTATGACTGGCTGCTGCATGCAGTTCTATCTGGATAGTTTAGCCGGGCGTGTCCTGCCTAGTACTTCACTTAGATTCATAATAATACCTCAATACTTCTCTTTGATCATCAGTTCGGCACTAATATTAGCCATTCTACGCGAAGATATGCATGTGAGTGCTGTTAGCATTAAGCTAGCGGACTGAAAGGCTAAGCTATGGTTGTTTTAATAATGCTCATACACAAAAGATATCAAGTAGTTATATCCACTCAATTCAACTCATGTAGATATGATCTATTTGTGAACTAAACGGAGGTTTTAGTGGTTGTTTACCTTAAATGTAATCACTAGCGCGCTAATGCTAATTGTGATTGCTAACAGTTTAGCATAGGCTAACTGTGTTGATGTTTAACAATGCTCATGCACATAAGATAAAAAAAAATAGTAGCTATATCCACTCAATTCAACTCATGTAGACATAATGATGGACAGAATGTGTGAACGAAACAGAAGTTAGTGTTTGTTAACCTTAAATGGTAATCGGTAGTGTGCTAATGTTAGTCACAATCGCTAACTGTTTAGCATACGTCAATTTAGTTGGTGTTTAATAATGCATATGCACAGAAGATAATAAATAATGAGTAGTTATATCCACTCACTTCAATTCACGTTAAGCCTTAGTGGATTAATACAATAAAAAAATAAAAAAATAAAGGGGGCGAGTGGGCAGCTGGAATAATCAATAGGCTATAATTGATTTTAAAAAGATTCAATAGTAACAGCCCGAGTCGACATCATCTCTGTCAACATTCTA
The DNA here is from genome assembly GCF_051991245.1 of Festucalex cinctus. Taxonomy (NCBI): domain Eukaryota; kingdom Metazoa; phylum Chordata; class Actinopteri; order Syngnathiformes; family Syngnathidae; genus Festucalex; species Festucalex cinctus. The sequence goes on from NC_135421.1 coordinate 13,495,510, forward strand.
TAATTGTCAGGTGAATATTGCTAATTTAATTCAAGGACAATTAACGCTAGTGTTCCAACTCAAGTGTCAGTGAAATAGACACTTTTGTTGGTTAATTTAACTTAATGTCAGTTGATGTTACTTTCTCTGAATGAATTGTCTGGTATGTCTGACTTAATCTTAGTTAATGTTACTTCTCCAACTTGCTGAGAAAATAAGATATGTTAGTTGACTAATTTAACTCAATGTTGGTTAATGCTACCTCTCTGAATTAATTGTTGAGCAAAGAGATGTGCTAGTTTGCTAATTTAACTTAATGTCAGGTAACGTTCCGGCTTGCACTTAATTGTCGTGTAAATAGACACATTAGTTTGCTAACTACGCAAGACTATGCTAATGTCATTACTGTTTAATTTGGCCCAATTTGAACTTGAGAGGTCACATTAATAGTCCGGTTGTGTTCCTTACTTGATTTCAGTCTCCTGCACTCGCTCCTCGTCCAAGTCTTCGATGAATTTATCTCCCTTCATCCAGTAGATGAGTGGGATGACGTCGCCGCTGTAGCCGAAAAACGCCCGGCACGTGAGGTTGAGTGCAGTTCCTACGAAGAACAGACACCACAATTAGGCATCCCTTCAACTAATATAATATCACATCCATGATGAAAAAATAGGCCCAAAAGTCAACTAAACCATCATCTTGCACAATGTCATCAAATAGAGATTTCAGATCAGTGGGTTTATGAAGGATTAATGACAAGATTTTTATTTTGATGCCACCACAGGTTAGGAGTGATAGCAAAGAGGAAAATCAAACAATAAATGTAATTAGAATTAAACCATCAGCATAGTATAATTGATTACAGAGTTCCCCTGCGGGATAGGACTGAGCCCTGCCTCAAATGATGAAAATCTTCAAGTAATCAACACACTCCATAAAAAGGCTTCTCACTATCCATACATGCCACAAGATGGTCGCCAAGCACGACTTATGTCTAAATTAAACTGCTTAACTCACTGTAACATAGTATGGTGGCACAAACATGCTACAAAACAGCAGCACAGCACTAATTTTGTCGAAATCAAATTTCTTAACTCATTTCAAAATAGTACCACTAGCTTGCCACCAAACTGCCATAAAACGGCAGCACAGCACTTCTTGTCTAAATAAAGCTCCTCAATTCACTTGAACACAGTTCTTTGGCACCATGTCTATGTCTCAAGATGGATAATGCCATTATTGCTTTGGCCTGAGCACAAAAGAGAGTGAAAAAGTGAGTTTATGATCAAATTACAGAGGATAGGTTAAAAAAACAAATCAGCTAAATGGTGACTTTGCAAATGCAAGTTTTTAATCTGCCGCAATAAAACATCACGTCACCTCATCTTATATTAGAAACAATCGGGGAAAAAACTTGTACATCAGCTTTTTAGAACATATTTTCATTCTATTTCTTCTTTGTCTGAACCGCTTGCTCCTCACAAGGGTCGCAGGGGGTGCTGGAGCTTATCCCAGCTGGCTATGGGCAGTAGGTGGGGGACACCCTGAACTGGTTGCCAGCCAATCGCAGGGCACACAGAGACGAACAACCATCCACACTCACAAGCGCACCTATAGGGACAATTTGGAGCGCCCAATTAACCTGCCATGCATGTCTTTGGAATGTGGGAGGAGAAAACCCACGCAGGCACGGGGAGAACATGCAAACTCCACCCAGGAAGGCCGAAGCCTGGACTCGAACCTGAGTCCTCAGTACTGGGAGGCGGACGTGCTAACCACTCACCACCATGACGCCCCACTTAAATTTCATTAAAGATTATTTTATCTCTTTTGAATATAAATAGAACCATTATTTTATATTATATGTATATAATATTGCTATAAGTAGACCTATGCAGAGGAGCTAATAGTCTTTCTGCACTCTCTAACAATGAGCGTACCACTGCCACCTACACTAGTGGATGTGCAATTACACTTTATTCTAGTATGAAAAAATAAACTGTTCCCTGAGATAACCCTGAAATAATTATTTCATACACCACTTGAGGGATCCCAATACCACACTTGAAGCATTAAAATATTTATCAAGGCCAGTACATAACTGTACAGACATGTAACTATTTTCACATGCAATGGTTAATGTCCCAGTATTTTTGCCCATTTAATGTGTACCACAGCCTCACTTGCGTCACCAAAAGCTGCAGGCCATTACCAGCGTGACACTATTGAGGGCGAGGCCCGAGTGAGAGATTCTTGAGTGAGAACAGTGCACACAGAAGCGCACTTAAATGATGGCGTGCAAACGGTAATGAACACATGAGGGCACTCAACAGCTTCCCAAAGCCCCCCTCGGAGACTGCGCATCTACTGTCGGAAGAGAGGCAGGGAACGAGGCAATCGGAAGTGAGGGGAGGCTGACGATAACATTATTTTATTTAGAGCGGCTGCTTCTGCTTATGAGGGGCGGTCAGAAGTCCGTCTGCTGCCAGTGCGGATGGTTGGAGGCACTGATTGTTTTTTTTGTTTGGCTCAGATGATCTTAATATAGGAACAATGGGATTGATATGGCATTTGAAAACAGATTCAATAACATTAAGATAATGATTTTTTTTTCTGTAGAAAATAATCGTGAGGTTGATTAACAACGAAGTCAGTATATTCTTTTTCTCCTTCTCACAAGATGCATTGCAAGTGGGGAGCACACATGTAAATAACACACGAATGAGGCAGACTCATAATTCATGATAGGATGCAGAGGAGGAGAGACATTGCAGTGACTGGCTCCCGGGCATGTGAGCTGTGATGAATAAGTAGGCAAAGTGTAAGGTAGGAGGCGCTCTTTCACCGTAGCTACACCTGCACAATCTCATCCGATCCAATCACAAATTCTGCCTCCACAAAGATAATAACACTCAGATTTGATTGACACTCTCAAAGAGGTGTTCATTACCTCTGCCGGCAAGGTTATGTTTTCATTATCATTTATTTGCAGGACTACATAAAAATAGAAAAATTGACACGACATTAAACTTATGTCAAAGACAACATATAACCCAAAACATATTCATCTTACATCTTAATAGGCATAAGATTATTATTAATCAACATATTCAGATTAAAATAAACATTACATAATGCTGGACATGTAAGACCAGCCTTCGATTGTAACTGAAAAGTCAACCAATGACGTTTCAGCCAAGCTGTGTAGGAAGGCGAAACTGAAACAGAAACATGAGTCAGAGCACGAGTGGAATAATACATGTTGACTGAGCAAGAACAGCCTCAACAGACAGAATTTTCCCCATGTTTCAACCTTAAGAACTTTTATCAGAGCTGTAACATAAGTGGGATGCCACCTGTGTTCCACGGGGGTGGGACAGAGATGTGATCAATATAACAACACTTGGGTCTGTGACCATGATCATAACTCAAAGCCTTCATATCTGAAATCACCTTTACACATTGAAATGAATGGAAATGCCATTAATCTGTTCCATCCTCACGTAAGCACAAGCTCCAATACGTTTATAAAACAGACATACACAATATACAAAGAAGACTTTCACAACTAAATAACTCAATAAGTGCATCTTATATTTTTCTGTCTAAATGTGTTCAACTTCCCATTGCTGAAAGGATTATAACTACCGCAGCATTGACGTTTCGTTTTCGTTTCTATGGTGCTTTGCATTGTGTGTTAGCATTAAGCTAGCACACGCACAATGCGTAATTGTAACTCAAATTTTTGCTTGCAACTCAAGAAGAAAAATTGTCAAGGTAGCACTTTAGTTTTGTATTTCACAGCACATGCCAGCTCGCCAGCCCATTTCTTTCAAAGTGCGGCAATGTCACAGGGTCACTGGATTCTGTGTAAAAGGCAAAGGCGATAATATGTCAACAATACACCATGCTGCTATAATGATAAGCATTGTGTGACCAATCACTGACAAGCTGGCCAATGAGAGTAAAGCTGTGAGAGAAGGAGGGACTTAAATAGAAATGCAAGTCATAGTAGAGTACACAGCAAAGAAGAGATACACATTCACCATTCATCCATTTTCTATAATGCTGGTCCTCGTTAGGTAGGCCTTAAACAGATTACTTCATGGATAACTGAAGACATTCCCAAATTTTAAATTGGAGGACTTCAATGTGGATGATTTTAAAATGACATCAAGATGCTTTTTGTAGGTCCCCCAAAGTGGGTGTTTTTCAGGAAAACCAAACATCTGGTCACCCAAACTTGAGGTAGGTTTTAACACCTGTACGCATGGAGGATGCAGAGGGGATAATGTCTGTGAGGAGCCGTGGTTGACATTTCCAAAGTTCAACAGCCTCTCGCAGCTTGCTGTTTGAACACAGTTGGACTGTACAAGCGGCGACACGGTGTACTTAAACAACACCAACGTATAGGCTTTGACGAGGCACAACTCCACTCTCTGCAAACACTTGATTTGTGCGGCATACATGCAAATAAGCGGCACACTGTGCAGCTGCGTGTGCCGCAGCTGCCGCATTTCCCTTCTCTGTTTATCAGCTGTTAGTTAATCCCACACATAACTTGCAAATTAGACGTGTCGTGCTGCTGGCAACCGTGACCCACAGAGGAAGTCTCCACCGCGCGCCCCGGGAATGCCAGGAAATGGTTGAGGGCTTCACGCTGCTCCTGGTTGGACGCACATGCAAGTCTTAATGCGCTCTTATGTGGCAGCCACAGCATCAACTCCATGGATAAGACAGAAGATGATGAGAAAGAAAACAACATAGATTTGTTGGGGCTATTACACATATGAGTGCACCAGTTCCCCAATGTTGCCTGTTCACCCGATAGACATGCGATCTATAAGCGGTTTTACAGATGTGTCTTTTATTGCAGCGGCAAATTGGGATTTATTTATTTATTTATTTATTTTATTGTTGTGCCACATTATGCTTCGGGGAGCTACACATCAATACATTATTGATATTCAGTATGTGCAGTATCTTCCACTTCTCTTTGTTTGAGTGGAGCTCATTCTTTTTGACCTCAGACACTCGATACGCACGCTTGTTTTTCTTTATTTTAGAAAGTCCTTCAATTGTGCAAGTTTTTCATTATTAAATCATGTATTCTTTCATCGTTTTTTTGTCTTATGAACAATCCTGCTCAATAACTGAATGACTAACAAACTAACCAAATAACTTTCAGATCGGCCAACCGACCAACATCTGACAAACAAACTGACCGTACAAACAAACAGCCACAGATTGACCAACTAACTGACTAACGAACTGACAACCACCTCACAGACTGACCGAATGACTGACCAACCAACCAACATGCCGACCCACCAGGGTTACTAAGTTAGACTAAGTGGCTGACTGACAAACTGCCAGAATAACCATCTAAACGGACGATTCGGACTCACAGAGCAGCCTACAACCAACCACCCAACCAAAAAACAAAACAAAACAAAAAAACAACTGCTAACTAACAGACTAATTCCCAAACCCATTAACCACCCAATCAAAGAACTAAACAACCTACTTACAGATTGCTCGACAAACTAACCAGACAAACTGGCTGGGGGGCGCAGGGGTGGGGGAGCGAGTGTTGGAAGGTGGCCATTAGTGGCTGGAAACAAACCCGGAAGTTGGAAGTCCGTGGCATCGACCCCATTTGACTGACTGATTATCATGATTGGATCAGAATCATATAGTGTATTGTTTAGAGCAGGGGTGTCCAAACTTTTTCATTTGAGGGCCACATACAGAAAATCAGAAGGACGCAAGGGCCAAATAATGTTATGAAGAGAAATTGTGTTTAGTCCTAAAAATTGTGCAAATAATTTGTTTGTGCTTTTGCATATTTAGAAAAATGCTACAGCATATAAACCAATTTATTTGTAATATGGCAGTAGGGATATTATAGTTTTGGAATTTTTCATTTTAGTTTTTATTTTGTTTTGAGTTTTGTTTTTTTAAATTTAGTTAGTATTACTTAGTTTTCAGGGTGGTTGTTTGTTTGTTTTTTTTCATTAGTTTTAGTTCTTTAATAAATGTTTAGTTTTAGTTTAGTTAGTTTCAGTTTTGGTTTTCGCTTTTTTTGTTTTTTTTGTTTTAATGTGCATTACTTGTGCACAATATTTAAAAAACAACATGGGCTCAATGTCATTATTCCGGTTTATATCAAAATAAATGTACTAAAAATCACATTTAAAATAATCCCCAAAGGCTCATATATAAAATTAATTACCAAAGACTAAAACGAAGGACATTTTTCCTATAATTATAGTTATTGTAGTTTTATTTTACTTAGTTTTGTAAACATAAAATGTAGTTTCAATTAGTTTTCTTTTTTTAAAAAGCATCTTCGTTTTTATTTTATGTTGTTAACGGAATTGTTGTTTTGAATTTTTGTTTTTTCGTTAGTTTTAGTTAACTAAAATAAACTTTAATAGCACCTGTGTTTTGCGACACCCTCCCTTCTTACTTTGACCATCTCCAAACATTTTTGTTTTTATTTTATTTGAACTGAGTCAAATGCCATTTTTAGCATATGTCGCGGGGCACTAAAAAATGGACGGTGGGCCGCAAATGGCCCCCGGGCCGTAATTTGGACACCCCTGGTTTTGAGTAATTTTCCGACTGACTCTCTCCCTGTCTTTGCTAAATTGTGTGCCCCAAGTTACCAAGCAAACAATGAATGACATGTTTCCCTACCTACACGCAACAAATCATGTCTAACAACAAGTGGTTGCTAAAATGATTTGATAAAGAAAACAATTCAAGTAAATCCAGTTGTAATGCTAGGTAGTCCAGTAATTTAAGTAGGTGCTGCCATTTTTTTTTTTTTTAATATAGACTACAATCCCCAACTGATGCAAGCTACCATAGTTTCCCTGAGAAGGACAATAAACAAACAGCAGTATTATTACATTGTGTCCTCATCCTACATTAAATATACCTCCAACAACGCCTATCCACTATTTGCAGACAAACCCAGGCAGCGCACAGGCGCAATAAGAGCCGAGTTATTTAAAGTGCCACTTCTAACTCGCCACCTTACATAAACATTCTGTAACTACAGCTGCGGTTTAAATTGGCAGGGCTGAAAAGCACCATCGCTTGCGAGGCTTTGGAGAAGGACGTACGAATATTACGTAGATTTGAAGGCCGCTTTACATATGGCTCACACGACTCCATCATTAGCCTCCGGGCTCGAAGTGCTGCGATGCACAGGCAGTTTAAAAGTGAGCAGATGGCGCGCGTGGAACAATGAGGTGAATAATTTGCACGCTATCAAGTTACAGGGTTGAAGGAGGCGGAGCCTTTTAAATCCCTCTTATCTCCTGTGGCAGTGCCATTGTTATATGATTACTGTTAAAACCAGCGGCCTGTGTTAAGAGTGAGATATTTAAAGCAACCAAGCTTCATATTTAAAAGATGACGTGTGCTAAGAGCTGACCTGAGATTGAGGTTACGCATGTTGCTTTAGCCTTTTTTAAGATAAAAGAGTAAAGTATTTACTGTCGTCATTAGCTCGTACTTGATTAGCATGCACGGAGCATCACAGCACCAGCAAAAAGATGCATTATCAGCATTGTAAAGGCAGAATTTTTGATGCAGCTACTATATGGGACTGATTAAGATTGCAGAGGTGTATCTTATTCGTGACTGGCTGGTAACTAGTCCAGGGTGTACCTTGCCTCTTGGCCAAAGACAGCTGGGAGAGGCTCCAAATCACCAGTGACCTGAATGAGGACAAGCACTATAGGATGGATGTACGGAGACATACCAAATGTTTTGATTGATAAGTTATCCTTGAAAAGATAAAGACAATATGATTACTTTCCACTTAATCCAAAACGCTCAAACTTGGATTCTTTTAAGATTAAGGGTGAAATTGACAAATACGTTGGCTATAGTGTCCTTACATAAATGCACCATGAGCGGTTTTGGCAGCAATTGATGCGACAAAATATCCCTAGATGACGTGCGTGTGTTGTGCGTGCGTGTGTGGGCGTGTGTGGAACAGATCCATGTAATGTGGGTGATTGACATCCTCCCTGTAACTGAGAGCTGATCACGACACCTGTTGGAGATAGCAGCAGAGTTATCTCCTATTTCCGCCTCAGATCTCTCGGTCTTATATCTTATATTAAATGATATATCTGTCTTTCACATTGACTTCAAGACTCTTCTGCTCTATCACACAAGCTACAGATGGTTAAGGAGCAAATACCGGTAACATGTCGAATTGGGAAGCGTTTTCCTTAGAAGGGTAGCTATGACATCCTCATCTGTCTGTCCATTTTTTTATACCACTGTTCAAGGTTGCAAGAAACTGGAGCATATTCCATCTGACTGGGCAAAAGGCCCCGCGACCCCTTGTGAGGAATGAGTGGTCATGAAAATGGATGGATGGATGGATGGATGGATGGATGGATGGATGGATGGATGGATGGATGGGCAAAAGGGGGACAACACCCTGGACTGGTTGCCGTTAAGTCACAGGACAGTTTTAAAGACACACACATTCAACCTTACAACATCATTGAGTAGAGCTTGCGTCCTGATGACGTCTTCATGCAGTGCTTCAATTTCCTAAATAAACTTTTTGCACTATTCTATCTAATATCGTTTAATATCACAAACTATGTAAATTGTTGCCCATTCAGCATCCATTGCAGCCTGATCATCCTGGAAGGGGGACTACCACATCTGCGGCCCCTTCTCAAGGTTTTTCTTTTTCCTTTCCTGCTTTTGTGGTTCGATCGGGGGATGTCAATATTTGTCAACTGTGTGCAAGTGAATCCCTTTGAGACTATTGTGTGATTAAGGCAGGGGTGTCAAACATACGGCCCGCGGGCCGGATCAGGCCCGCAAGTGGGTTTAATCCGGCCCGCGAGTTGATTTTGTAAAGTTAAAAAAAATAAATAAAAAGAATGTAATGTCTAATTAATCAGCCGGCCACAATCAAAACATACACATTTGTAATTTCACAAGCAGTCCTCAGATGAGTAATGCAACTTGAACGGGGAATCGTCATCCTGGATGTCTTTATTTTGCACTCAAACTTTTTTTTTTTTTTTTTTAAATCATACACAGACATAAATGTGTTAAATTACTGGTAACACAAATAGATATGACAAGGATTAACGTGCTTATAACATTATTAACACCCATGCAATGCATTCTGGGAACAATATATATTGAAAACAGGTCAATTTAACACGTCCGGAATGTATACCGGCAAAGTGTTGCCGCATTCCATTTGCATCCGTCTTATTTTTCGGAACAATATGATTACAGATGAGCTCCGTAATTTAGGGCTGGTCCACGAAAATATGCGTATCAATTATGGCAATTGTTTTTAAGTTATATACCTTTATTTTCCCGATTCAGCCCACTTGATAATATATTTTCCTCCATGCGGCCCCTGAGCTAACATGAGTTTGACACCCCTGGATTAAGGGCTATGCAAATAAACTCGACTTGACTCGAAACCCACCCTGCCTGAACCAAAGTCTGGAGTATGTGCGAGTGTAACTGATTGTGGCTTGGACATAATAACACAATTAAAGTAGAAATAATAATAATTAAAACAAAGACTAGCTGCAATTAATATTTCTCTGGTACACTTCCTTAACAAACTAACCAACTATAACATTAATTAACAAGTGATTGGTGAATAAAATAAAATCTAAGTGCAATCAATAGTTTCACTCAGACATCCATCCTCCCTAAATCAACAAACTAATTCATAACCAAATTAACCAACCAACTGTAATTAATATGGAGAAAATAATGCACCAAATGAAGGAAGACCAAAATAGCTGCAATTAATATTTATTGAGTGCCCTTCCTGAACCAAATATCAAATTAACAAACAAGTGACTCATGATTGAACTAAAAAACAAAGTCCAATCAATAAGTTTCACTGTAACACCTATTTTCCCTAAAGCAACAAACTTATGAAGCACCCAAATTACTATTCACTAACTAACTAACTAACTAACTAAGTGACTGATGACTGAACTAAGAAATAGTCCAATCAAAAACTTTCACTCTAACACCTCTTTTCCCTAAAGCAACAAACTTATGAATAACCAAAAGTATTGTTCACTCACTCACTCACTCACTCACTCACTCACTCACTCACTCACTCACTCACTCACTCACTCACTCACTCACTCACTCACTAGCAACACAAGAAATGTATCTATTGAAGGAATAACAAAGTAGCTGCAATTCATATTCATCAAACACACTTACCTAACTAACCAAATATCAAATTAACTAACAAGTGACTGACGATTGAACTAAGAAAAAAATGCAAAAAATGTTTCACTTAGACCCCTAAAGCAACAAAATTATGAACCAAATTTATTATTGAATACCTACCTACCTACCTTAACTAACTAACTGAAATTAGTTTGTACCACAAGAAATGTATCTAATGAATTAAGAACAAACTATCTGCAACTAATATCTATATGGTACATTCGGAGACTTGCCGACCGACGACTTAACTCACATTAACTACAGACAATGAAGAACTTCAAAAACAACTGAACATAAACCAAGAGATGACAAACTAACAAGGGAATGATGAACAAACTAAGGAATGAATAAAGTGCCATATAGGTAATATAATGCTCAGGTATAACTATTAACTACACATCTGCCTATATTACAGCATATTAGCTTGCATGTGTTGTAACAATGGAGTATATGAATTACCGGTAGTAGGAAATGAGATTATACTCAATTAAAAAAAAAAGTGATTCATAAGATTTACTCATTAAAAAAATTATAGCATTACTTTTTGTGCAAAATCCTGAAGTCTGTTTGAAGCGTATCTGCCTGTTTATTGCGAGTCAAGTCGAATTTTCCTTCACAGTAGGAAAGAGCAAGATGGACAGCGAACGCGAGTCATTTCTCGTCTTATCTCCTCCTTTTAGAATCCGCTCTCTCATGCTGCTGTTTGGAGTTGACTTTTGCTAGTGTGACACCCACCAGCACATTCTCAGAATAATAAAAAAAAAACAACCCAACAACAACACAAGTCACATCTCACTTCACAACATAACATGGCTTTGCTTCAAGGAGGGTGATGCCTGGTACAAGATGATGTGGAGTCGTGCTTCTGGCCATCAAAACACATCGAGACAAGCAATGGCACTTTACACTGCTGGAAATAAATATTTTGACAGTCAACAAAGTCTTCTGAAGTCAAACACTGGCAACTAAAAAAGGCGGTCTTCCATGCATCTCCTCAGCCCCAATTTGTTTCTACCACACGACTACCATGTTACATGGTACAACACTGGAACTGAACACAATTTATTTTGTGATGCTGGTCAACCAGTCATTCAGAGTCTAAACCAGGGGCAGACTTGCCATCGGGAATTTCCTGAACGGTCGGTCCAATTTCAAAACCATATTACGCTTTCAGATTTTTCAGTTGTCTATACTTCACTTGAGTATTAACGCTAAAGTAACACCTCTTACTCCATACTAGGGGGTGTAACAAAAACAAATTTAATCTGAAAATATGTAAATTATGTAAATATATGTATCTTGTCATATACATCACTTTGTATGCAGCATTGGTTGTCTTACAGTGCTATAGAATTAAAATTGAGTTGAGTCATTTATTGGAGAGACGAACAATCTGTTGGGGGTGTTAAAAAAAATCGATTCGGCAATATATCGCGATATTACAGCGCACAATTCTCGAATCGATTCGATATGCGGCCGAATCGATATTTAAACAATTTTTTTTAATGGAAATATTCAACAAAACGTCTTACTTATGGCTAGGGTTCATACATTGCGCATGGAACATTAAGCCTTAATATTTTATTTCAATGTTTTTCAAACATGAAATGGATTGCAACAGATTGTTCAATACAGTGGCTCACAGATGTAAGACTGAATTTTTAGATAAATACATTCATTTTCATACAAATTTTGTGCTATACATTTACAAGTTTGCTGATTTGCATTTTCTAAATTTTGGGAGAAAAAAAATCGCAATAATTGACTTATAGATTCATATCGGGATTAATCGAATCGAATCGTGACCTATAAATCGTGATGCGAATCGAATCGCCAGGTACTAGGCAATTCACACCGCTACTATCTGGACTTTTGACTCCTAACTATGTCAAAATAATTTACTTCATTCAACCTCTCAGCATCTGTACGGCAGTGGGAGTACTTTTGCCACCTCTGCTTCGATAATCTCCAGTAATGACACTGAAATACCTCAGAACTGGAAAAAAAATTGCTTGGACAGTCAATATTTAAGGCATATTTTCCCTTGAGCAGTTCATAATATTCGCTGTGCTCATGAACAAGAGCACTACCTCACGTATCAAGCTGCAACCAGACAGAGCGCTGCTTAGTAGTATTATATGCCCGCAGTATCTTCAGGCTGCCGGCATGCGTGTTCAATAAACGGAGATACATCCATCTGTGTAATTAAAAACTGATGGATTGCTGTTCAGACGTTGCCGTCTACAAAGTCTCTGGTGCGTGTTGCATATGATAATGCATATATTTTCTTGACATAAAGCCTCAGATTTACCAAACACTGATGTGCAAAAAATTGTTGGGCAGGAGTGCCGAAGCTTTTCCTTATCATGGCCATTCCAGTTTCTATCAAGTCTTTCAAGGGGCTAATAATAATTACACATGCGTGGCTTAAAACGCCTGGGAAAGTCTATGCTATGATAAGAGAGATCAAAAAGCGACCCACGAATTTACCCCAGATTCCTTAAAATTCATTTTCCAAAAGCTCATTTCCTATAGCGGGCGACCTCCCGAGAGGAGCACGACTGGGCAGGTGTTTTTTTTGTTTTTGTTTTTTTTTGGCATTCGAATCTGCCTGTCAAAATGTATTTTATTTAGCTTGCCCCGCAGGTTACCATGACAACATGCATCGCAATGGCTAGGACAGCCTCCCGCTCGGGTGGCACACACTGACGCCAGGTACTGCGTGTGCCAGTGGTGGGCAGCAGGATTCAAGGCAGCTCTTCTTTGGAGGCGTGCCAGCGTGAGTGGATGTGCATGTGTGTGTTGCAGCTTTTAGTACATTTTACAACACGTGCTGCAAATCAGCTCTTTTCCTTGTGCTCTACGTGATTATAGAGGAAGCAAAACAGCTGCAATGTTAACATGGATAGCAAATATGAAAGGACGGTTGACCTTATTCTAAATGAGACCATATTTCAACTATAATAGCAGGCACAACAGCGTAGACATCGGGACCGTGAAAGCATTTGATCCAGACAGCCATGTTATTTGTTATTCTAAAAGACTGTGAAGTGGCCACAATAAGAAAAAAAAAATGTACCGGTGGACCATCACCAAGGCTGAACAATTCAAATTTGGACTTGCACCAAAACTTCACTCCATTTGTCTGTTGAATTTTTCCATTGAGATTCATGTGTTGTCCTATGAGAAAATGTCAAAAATGCCCTTCATGTTAACACAGGTGGTGGAAAAAAAATCTGGATCAGTTCCTCTTTATCTGGATGGGCACCAAAATGTAATTAATGCTTCATTGGCCCGTTCCCCAAATGCTCCACATGATTTTGTTGAAACTGGTTAAGTGAGTTTTGTGTAATTCTGCTTACTACTGATGGACTAAAATGTCCTTGAGCTAGAAATGGGGGGGGGGGGGGGGGGGGGGGGGGGGCTGTCGTATCTGAAGTCATATGGGCCTACTTTAGACTGCAAACTAGTTGATTCAGAATCAGTCATGTATTTGCTGGTTCCAGACACGTACTGCACTCCCTTTTGACTCAGTTGCTTCAAGACCCAATTAATCAACAATGACTTCCACACGCTTGAACACATTTATAATGATCAACTAATCGATGAACTGCTTAATTTGTATTATCAACCCACCCTGATGATAAACTTTCAGTACATTCTTGGTAATGGTTAATGCAAAATCAGTGATAAATGTTCAATCCTGTAACTTTAGAATGAAATAAAAACAGCAAATGACTAATTTCATACAGACATTTATTCAAATTTTGTGTGATTGAATGATTGCAATGTTCATAAAATTTATTTAACAGCAGCACGGCACACTAGTGGTTAGTGCATTTGCCGCAGAGTTACTGGGTTCAAATTTCAGCCCTGGCCTTCCTGTACGGAGTTTGTACCTTAATAAGCGAAGTGCGCATTAAGTTTGCGCATGTGTGGGCGGAAAAAAAACAAGGCTACCAACTACCCTATTAACTCATTCACTCCCAGCCATTTTCACAAAAGCAGTCCCGTTCTCTCCCGGCTGTTTTACTGGATTTTGACTGATTTTGAAAGGCCCACAGAATATTTTGTTCAATTGCAATAAAAGTATGGAACCTACCAAAAGAAAGATTAAAGTGTCTTCTTTCATCAGGAAAAAAAGTATGTTTCTATCTGTTTCCGTTTTACAGCAATTAGCATTAGAAGAGAGCTAAATCTATCAGTTTTCACAAAACTATTTAAAATTGTAAGTAATTGAGCTTTTTTTCTACATGGCCCTGGTTGATCTCCTTTGCTCTGCTGCCACCTGCTGGCCGTTTGTGTAATAACTACAATTTCTGCAACCGTTCTTTGCAGTTGAGAGGCTGCATCAAAGCCTTCTGTATGCTCTAGCGTAAAAACAACAACAACAGAAAAACGTATAAATATGTCTTTGGGACACTTAGAACATTAAAAAATGTATTTATACGTCATTGGGAGTAAATTAGTTAATTTGAATGGTGGAGATTAGAGTGGTGACAATCTTCGCGTAACTGTACACTTTAAAGCTTGCAAGTCAACTTCCCCGATGTCAGAAAACCACATGCTATGCATGTTAATAAAAAAATCTCAACTTTCCAGAGGTTGAAACATTACTATCAGAGCTGATTCCATTGGATCCAATTCATTTTCAATGACCGTTTGGTAGTTTCGCTTACCCAGAATGCACCACGCCTCGACCCATAATTCACCTTGATTTTGAGATGCGCACATCGCTCATTGAAGGGGTGAACGTGACCAAATCATGAGGATGCTAAAGGTTTATATGTCATCATTAAAGTCACGTAACATTATTTGAAATATGTCACGTGATAGCTTCTAAGGTTGCTGGAAGATGCTATCTCCATGACCGTTTGTTATCCCCAATGCTAAATTCATTGCGGTGACATTGTAACCCGTAATGTATTCACTTAAAAGGTCAAGGTTGTCTTCAGGTGGACTCAAATATATTTGGCTGGTCAATGAAAAATAAATTGGGACTAAAACTCAAACATCTCAACGTCTACTCCTTTCTTATCCCCGGAGACGAACCCATAATTACCACTAAACGCTCGAGGGCTTTTTTCTTCTTTTCTTTTCTTTTTTTTTTTTAATCTCTTCTTCACCCCTCTTGTTGCACCTTCCCTACGTTTGTTCTGTGGTGTCTGATGCTCCATCAGGGGAAATGTAAGCCTTTAATTACTGGTGGGAAATTTCGGGCTTTGCGATCAGGTACTTGTGCCCTCACTTTCACCCCCTCTTTTGTCTGCTAATTGTCACTTTGTGATGACATAATAGGTGCTGTGTCCGAGGCGGCAGAAGACTGAGGGCCCATTATGCGATGAGAGGCACCGCCGGGGATTATGCGATGACGATATGAATAATGCTCTTTTATCTTTTCAGCATTTTATTACCGAGCCAGGGATAAACAATCCCAGCTTCCTCAAGCTCAAATTTAAACTTTGTCCACTTCCCCCATGACTGCGCACCAAATTCCTCTGCACGCTTCAGCGGAACCAGGCTGCTTCACTGTTCTTGACCCTGTGTCTTGCTGTATGCAGCTCTCTTCCAGTTCTTGTGTCATATTAACACAGAAAGGCTTGACACCAATTTATCCATCAAAGTGCCAAATGTGAACTATCTTGACCCACTGACAACATTCACAACTGACCACAGCTATCGCAATTCATATCATAAACAACTCTGATGTGTTCCATGGGATACTGCCCTGAAAAAAAAAAAATAATTTAATGGAAGTCTACATGTGACCCCTGAGTCTCTGTAAGAGTCTTCTCAAAGGGGCTGACTGAAATTAACTTTGAGTCTCACAGATCTTTACTCCATAGAGTGATGATGAAAGAATGTGTTAAATATTGAGTCCAAACAGAAACTACAAAAATGCAGTTGAATTGTTCAGGACTGGGATATCAATGACTGATTTTAACAAATACAAAAACTTAAGAATCACAGTACGGTCTAGGAGGCAAATGGCGGTCAAGTAAATACACATAGGTAAAATTTGGTTTGCATATTTGCCTCTTGTCTTGTACAAAGTCAGCTGGAACTGGCTAGAGATAACCTGCATGTGACCTTGAAAAAAAATGGCTGGATACTTTTGTTTTGATTATTCATTTTCATATGTACAGCAAATGAACTATACATGGCTTTAGTGGGGAGAACCTGCAAACACAACAGAGTAAGACTCCGTTGTGTATTCAGTGGGCCAAAATATAATCGAACTTGATGTGAGGCAGCACTGCTCAGCACTCTGCTATGAGGTGACAGTTTTAAGGCACTACCTTCAAGTACTTGTGAGTGAAAGTGAATGAAACCCCTTTTATCATTTAACCATGTTGGCAGCATAGTGTACTGGTGGTTAGCACATCTGCCTCACAGCTGCGGTAAAGAGTTCAAATCTCAGCTCTAGCTTTCTTGCATGAAGTTAGCACGTTCGCCCCGTACGCACTTGGATATTGTGTGGGTACTTGTGCTTACTCCCACATTCTGAAAACATGCAAGTTGATCACAAATTGACCACAGGTGTGAGGATGTTTGTTTTTTAATATGTGACTGGCTGGCGACCAGTCCAGTGTGTACCCTATCTCCCTGGGATAAGCGCCAGCCTAACCGCAACCCTAATGAGAACAAGCAGTATAGAAATTGGATGGATTGATGTAAGCACCCTCTTACATCATCCATACCTTGACCATCATCCTGGCAGTATTAGTGTACCTCTTCAAACAGACAAATGGACCCATAACCTCTCAAATCAAATCTCCAAGTGAAGAGGAAATCCTGCGTCTAATAACAGAGCGCAGACATGCAGAGTAAGCGAGCGAGCGAAGGAGTCGCAACTGGCTACTTTCCAGGGTTGCCGCAGGCCAATTAAATGGTGGGAATTTAAAACTCGACGAGGAGAAATCACTTTAACGAATGACCCGAGAGTTGTCTGGCTGCAGGCACTGACCCACTGACCAGAATGCCAAGTGGGACCTGATGACTTCATCCGAAATCGGAGCTAACAAACCGAGAGCAGGTCAAATCAACTCAGTCTGCCGTCCTTACCCCATTTACACACTTGTGTCAACACGGAGGGCCGCCAATCGCTCAGTGC
Organism: Festucalex cinctus; assembly: GCF_051991245.1. Taxonomy (NCBI): domain Eukaryota; kingdom Metazoa; phylum Chordata; class Actinopteri; order Syngnathiformes; family Syngnathidae; genus Festucalex; species Festucalex cinctus. Next base: position 13,512,869 of record NC_135421.1, read on the forward strand.
CCCATATGTCCAAATTGCAACGAGCAGTGCAGTTCGGTATTAAAACTACCAAGGTCAAATACGATAAAGACAATTTCTAAAATAACTTTTCCAAGAAAATACCGCAGGCCAGGGCAGACCAAGGTTCGTTCTCCCTGAGTGGCCATTACACCAAATTTAATTTGCCTCGGCAGTTCCTTATTAGACACTGTGGAGCAGTGTAACATGGATCAAGGAAGAGCCAGATTCATTTCGGGGGTAGATCTAAGCAACGCTGTGCTTGGTGGAGGTACATGCTCTACAGGGTGCCCTTCTAGTTGTGTTACATCTTTTAAAACACACTCTCTCGGGCTTTGCACATACTGCTGGCTCAATGCACATACCCTCGTCTTGAGAATAGCACATCTAAAGGAATTAATTTACTATTTCGCTTTCATCTTGTTTTTCTATGCACAACATCCCTCTGTTTGGCGGCCAACTCTTTTCTCGTGTCATCTTTTGTGGGTTAGGGTGTAGTCTTTTGCATTAACCAGTGCTTTGGCATATCTTAAGAAAATCTCACCACGTCCCTCTTTTTTCGGTCTTCTCAAAGTACATATCTGTATACAAATTCAACTGTGAGTCTTTATGTAATGCCAAGGATTGCTCAGCGCAGCCAACCCACTCAAAACTTCTACTTATGGTACCTGACACCATGATCGTCATCTACTTAAAAGCTTAAAGTAACATCTTACCGCCTTGTTTTCCGCTTTGATCTTTTGGAATTCCAAAAACATGTTGGTTTTAAACATACTTGAAGAAAGAGTCAACCGCCCTTAAAACTATCAATCCATTCAACATCAATCAAGCTGTTATAAAAACACCCACCTCACCATAAGTGCAATCATCCAATCAAAAACCACCTACACATCCATTTACAAAAAAGAAAAGAAAGAAAGAAAAAACACCCATTCATCATCCATTTATCCCATCCAAACAATCCCCACCGACCCAGAGATCTATCCAGTAAACCATCCAGAGTGATTATCCTGTGCATGGTTGTTAGATCCTATTCCAGCTGACAAAGTGTTAAAGGCGGGCTACATTCCGGACAGATCTCCAGTCAAGTTAAAAGTGTTTCTTGATGCCAACCTGACCTGTAATGTACCCAACTTCTCCTTCCTCTGATCGTTGATGTTTCTCTGTTGGCTTGCAAACGATGGAAAATGGGGTGAGTGGTCAAAGTCGATCTGAGAATTTCCTCTCTTGGGGACTAGAATCAGTGACTACGTTTACATGCAGTCAATAATGGCGTTAAGGTTAAAATTCTGGGTTATAAAATATTCAGAATAACCCGTTTACATGTGTGAAGAGATAGTGTTACTCCCGTATACATCGCAACTGGTTATCCCGATTTAAGCATTGAAACACGGATGACATTATGCAACTAGACGTCATTTTTGGTTCTTACTTTCTTTCAATAAAACACATTTTATTCATGTCACATCCAATGAAGCATTCCGTTTCCTCCTCGCTCCAAATATGTGGTTCTGTTCTGTGTCTGAATTTCGCCATGTTCGTGTATGTCCGCTTGTGTATTTCCAGTGGGTTGCATACCTGTCACACTGACTGATAAACACACATATGTGAGTATACAGTATGTAGACACTGTGACATTTTTGCCATAGAGAATAATGTGAGGCTAACTTATTGTGTGGCAATATAAAATGGCTGCCGCACATCCAAATAGTTCCGTTCCCCAAAATTCCTTGCAAATAAAGCATGCGCAGAACACAAACGAATGTTACGTTCAACAGAGGCGAATGACCAAGAATGACCGTGAATTTGGGTTTGAAAAGGGGTAGCCAGTGGTTCTATTTGTTCGCTTTTGCACGTTTACATGGCCTTTCAAAACCCGATTTTGGCCAATATTTGGGTTTTGAAGGGGTTATTGACTGCATGTACCGTATTTTCCGCACTATAAGACGCACCTCATTATAGGGTGCACCTTCAATGAATGACATATTTGAAAACTTTTCATATATAAGGCGCGACAGTAGAGGCTGGGGTTACATTATGCATCCATTAGATGGTGCTGCGTTAAAGGGAATGTTAACAAAACAGTCAGCTAGGTCAGTCAAACTTTATTAATAGATTACAAACCAGCTTTATGACAGCTCCATTCACTCCCAAAATGAATAAACAGCAGTTTTATTATTTTCTCTGAGGTAAAGTATTAGTATTAGCTAGCGATCCAAGATGGCGGGATCTTCTGCGCATGCGTGTCACCGATCGTGCAGGGTCACCGATCGCGTCTTGACAGCGAGACCTGTGGCGGCTCAATATTGATCCATATATAAGACGCACTGGATTATAAGGCGCATGGTCAGCTTTTGAAAATATTGAAGGCTTTTAGGTGCGCCTTATAGTGCGGAAAATACGGTAAATATAATCAGTGGCAGGCCAGTGTCTGGGCCAAATAAAGGCTGGGTTTAGCGTTACTGCTGTGATCTGGCAATTTTGTGAAAACTGTGTAAACGGGGCTACAGACAATGCTTTCTAACTAGAATCCTCCTCCCCCACTATCAAACCTATAAAGAAATTGTTTAATCCGTCCTGAATATTAGAACTAGAGCGCAACGAGCATGTTTCTACATTTAAAGCAAGGCTGACAAATGACGTGGAAAGCTGGGGAGGGTCGCAGAAGTGTTTACGCACTAACACGGGCTGATGATGTCCCCGGATACGCGAAACGCTACGAGATAATTTCACTCTGGCGAAACACCTGAGGGAACGGTGCATTAGCTGCATCTTTGGACGACTTTCAGCCAATCATAAGCGTAGCGGGGGAGCATGGTAGGATGTTAATTACCGTCGTGATTTCCTTAGAGAAGAAGGCTATGTTTCATTTGAGAGTCTACCCACTGAATGCAGTGTTCTTGCCAAGGTGCAGTTGCACTTCAATCAGTGTCTCCTTGAACCCAAAAGATGCACTAAACAAATCCTTCAATGATAAGTCATTACTCATTTTGCATTCACTTTTACACTTGATGATTGATTTAAGCCATTCATTCATATCAGGACCTCATATAGGGCACATCAAAATGCAACAAATCATGTCCTATTTTCACTTGTTTCTTTTCTGTCCCTTTAGGCTCATAATTGAGAACATAACTAGGGTATCGTTTCTATAGTAACACACATGTTGCTTGACCTTTCATTTTATCAATGAGAATCGAGAAAAAGGGATTATCTCCTGAAATGAAATTGTTTGTACACCAGCGCATAAACAACAATATCTCGGGATGGCGATGGATTAGTGTACACTTCTGATGTAGACGACTCCTGGCACAGCGCGTTGCAATTACAAATAACATTTGTTTTCTAAATGAAGCCACATTTCACCACAGTTGGCATGCTGTTGATCATATTCACACTATATCAACTCTTGCATGAAAACATGATGCAGTACCTTTTTCAAAATCACTTGTATAGATTGTTACACATTATACATATCCTTGTTCTAACTTTTGAAAATGATGTGTTGTGCTACATAGATTTATTAGAAAATGTATTGGGAATTCACTCAGCTAAAGGAATAACTTTAAATAACAGTTTCTTTTGATTTTCAATATTAGGGTATTTGGAGGTGTGAGTCTCAAAGTGTGAGGATTTGCAGAAACATAAGAATAGACCAGAAACTAAATATTTGCTTAAAATTGATGACAGTTATTTAAATCAATTTGTTGAGCAGGACTGATGTTTAAATGAGTAACTATGAATTTTGAAAGGTTATTGAAAAACACCACTGATTGTAGTAATTAATTATTTTAGTATTGGCTCTCCATATTTTCAGACTTCATATATCAGTAGTTACAGAAATAAATTGTTCAAAAGGCATTATATTGAAAACACAGGTTTGGGAAAAGTTATTTTAGATATGACTCATCAAACATTGTTTAAGCCTAAATGGTCCTGACAGAATGGAGATAAAAAGTAAAATAAAATAAAGAGCTTACAACAGTAGTAGTCAGATTTATTCAACAATCAGTTGGATGGGAACAAATTATGCTTTCTAAAAAAATGACATGAATAACCTGTTCCATTGGTTATTCATTATTTGTTTTATTGTAAGAACAATAACACTTTGAGACAATTAGGTGTGCAGTTTTTGAATTCGTCAGTGATAACCTGTTGACACATTGTGCTGTTTGAGCAAAAGGAAAAGCAATTTTTGTGCCAAACTAAATAATGGCTCATGTGTTTTCCCATTCAATGTTGAAATGTGAAAGAATAGCAAATTTGAATTTGCCACCCCCAAATATGACAGCCTTGAGCCTGGGAAGAGCTTACATGCCGTTTCTGTTCAGGTGAAGATATAATTGCTTGTCACAAGTGAGCTGTTTTTGTGGAAGACATCTTACTTCCAATAGTTCCTATAAATGCTGTTTGTTCCAACTGTTTGTGTGCAGTTAGACATTTTGTCTGACTTTATGCTGAGGAAGCGACCCACAAAAACACCCAACCCTGACATGATGAACCTTTGGGACTGTAAATTGTAACAGCAACAAGTTTTACAGTCTCAAAAGCGTTTTGCAATGGCATTTTTTATGCCGATGTGCCAGCTGGTGCTGTGGTAATAATTGGCATGTAAAACAGGCCAACATATGTGTGATCAGTCACTGAAGGAACGGCCAATAACAACGCTCTCCAACCATATAGAATGGCAGACAAGAGTGTTGTAAACAAACCTGCCAAATTTGAATGACGAAAAAAAATATATCACAAAGTAGATGAAATCAGGCTTCAAAATGGTCATTCTTTCACCAGCTTTCAGATACCTAACGTCTGAAGATAGGATGGATGGTCCTATAAACCTCTCCTCGTCCATGTTCGCTGGTGTCTAAACCGTGAATGAGCACCTCGCACGTTAACTGCAGGCCCGTCTACGCCCACATCACGTTTTGCTAACATGCTTGCGAAATAGGAGCTGGCGAGTGTTTTATCTTGAAAGGTAACCGGAAATTTATTTTGAAACTGCGTCGGTCTTCCTGTCCCGCTCGATGTGTTTTGTGCTAGCTTGCCATTTGCCGGAGGCCTACCGCTGCGGCGTCCGGCAAAAATAGAAAATAGGCTATCCTTGCGGAAGGGCTGCGGCACGCTGCAGCTGAGACGCAGTCGACACGCAACGCACACGCGAGCGGTGTAAACTGCACCAGTCGAATGAATGGAATCTAATTGCTTGCGTCGCCGGAACGCACCGGAACCGCACCGCAGCCGCACCGCAACCGCATCCGGTGTAAATCCCGGGTAAGTTTACAACACGTTAGAGCATGGGTGTCCAAACTTTTTCATTTGAGGGCCACATATGGAAAATTAGAAGGACGCAAGGGCCACATATGAAGATGTAATTCAGAGAAATTGTGTTTAGTCCTATAAAATTGTACAAATAATTTATTTAAATGCTACAGTATAGAAACAAATTTATATGTAATAGTGACACCTATTTCTACCTTCCTTCTTACATTGACCATCTCCAAACTGTTTTTTTAACTGTGTCAAATGCCATTTTTAGTATATGTTGTGGGCCACTAAAAATGGACGGAGGGCCGTAGTTTGGACATTTTTGCATTAGAGCCATATTGTCCTGGCGTCCAGTATAACAGCTATAAAAAAAAATAAAAATATATGCCCACCAGAAAAAAATGCAGGTCTGAGGGGTTAAATTAATTGCCAAAGAAGAAAACGAGGGACAATTTTGCCATACTTATAGTTAGTTTTGTAAACATAAAATGTTTGAAAAATGTTTATTTACTTATTTATTGTATTTTTTTTATTTTAGATTTTAGCTATAGTTATTGTGGTAGTTTAAATAACAACTTGGTTTGTCGTCACATACACTATGTCTGTATACGGACAATAATAATGTTCCATTGTCTTCAATCAATCAATCAATCAATCAATCAATCAATCAATCAATCAATCAATCAATCCTTTATTTGTATAGCACCTTTCATACTTTGAAAGCAACACAAGGTGCGTCACATAAAAAAAAAAGAAAAGAAAGAAAACAAACATAACGAAAATCAAAAACACAGATTATCTCGAACCCCCTGTAATATGTGGATCCCTGGAATACCCGAACGTAGGTGCAGTTAAAAGATTGTTAATGTATATAGCACGGCTGCAGAGGCAAGGCAAAGCAGGGAGCAAAATGGTTAACGTTCTCTGAAGTGTCTCGGGTTTGTGGACCCTCACAACACAACCGGAAGCTTGTTAGCCTGTAAGATAGCCGCCTGCTAACATAATAAATGTGTGCGTATGGAACGAGGCATTAGTGAATTGGACGACCCCACTGTCTGCATGCCAGCACGCGATTAACGCCTAGCTTGCGGGCTAGCTCCTACTAGCATGGTTGTCGCCGCCTCACACCGTCCGCCATACACATAATGTAACATTTCAGTGGAGATACATATTTAGCATAGCTTTCTCCTGTAGTAAACTGCATGTTGTTGTGGTAGAATTGGGTCACGTTATTATTAATAAGTGACTTGCAATTTTCTGATGAAAACAGGAATAGGGGAGAGCCAACTCATGCTAAATGCACAATTGTGTTTTCATCCCACCCGCTTTCATCAGTTCAATACTAAATTGTTCTTGCTCTCAGCAGAGGAATACATGGCAAGTGGTAAATTTAATAGCAGTCTACACTGGCTAATAATGCCAGCATTTTTTCCGACTGGGAGATGAAATTGGCCGGGGGAATAATTTGGCCTTTGGAGGTAGTACCAAAGGCAGCCATAAGGACACCTTGTGTAAGAACCTGACACTGACTTCTCTCGGTCTGTTGTGTTGATTGCAATTGTCTCTGCACAACAATTGCTTTTATTTTCACCCCAGACGCTGATGTCTTTATGCATCTAATCATTTGGTTACAAGATTCTGTGTGATATCAGTATACCTGCCATGCTTTGTGTTAAAGACAACACAGTGGATGAATGTCTGGCCTTGCGGCAAAGGTTGTCTGTGGCTGTGCACTCAATTTCATAAAACAATTTTGCTGGAAAGAAGCAAGTAGAGAGCCTCACTCACAAAGATGACTTGAGGCAAGTCTGATGCGTGTGGAAATAACAAAAGCGCTACTTATTAGTCACTGTATTGCAACTATTTGATTTCTCCCACCGTGGCAAAAAAAATTAAAACAATTCCCCGCCAACCTCAACTTGGTTAAAAGGTCACCAGCATTAAATGTGTTTCGACAACAAACCATCAATACAATTTGAATAGTTTTCCACTTATGTTTCAAATCACATTTAAATGGGGTCAGTATGGTAGTTTGGATGCAGATGAGAACAGCATGAACCTCAACATATTATTATGGCAGGAAGGTTTATCTAAAAAATAAATCAAAAATAAATTACATTGAAGCACACATAAGACAATAAACCACCAAAGAAATAGACCTGCTTCCCTCATACCCTTAAGCTGCATCTTCACTCTGTCACTTATTCCTGTTTTCCCTCATCTTTCCTTGAGAACTGCGGCATTTTGCCTGCGTGGAATCTTGCCGCAGTACTCTCTCAGAATGCTAATATGCTCGGCTGATGTGGGTCAGGACTTAATCCTGTAGAAATGATTATCGCTGCACGACTGGAACTTGTGCTGTAGGATATCATTACCATTCTGCACTTTTCTACTGCGCTATACGCTTGCTTTCCCACCAAGACAATCACATCACTCATGAGAAAACGGAACAATTAGGATGTACGCTCTACGTGGCAGCAACCTGGCAGGTTGCCTACCTGTATTTATACAGTTTTAATTTGAATATGTTTAATTTTCTTAAAAGTATTTTTTTCATTTTTCCATAAAGAGAAATAGGGTCAATGTTCTATGGTGTTTTTGTAATGTTTGTCTGTATCCCAGTTGTTTAGTTGCTACTCTTGCTAACCAAGATTGGACACACAACATAAGTGACGACATGTCCCATCACAGTAAATCCTCTTCCAGAAGTGAGACTATATCTAAAACAATTCACCAGTTTTTATTTCACAAAGGTTACTTGTCCCTCCCAAGAGGTCTTCCAACTGAGCATTCCAAATGTAACCTTTGGCCTCCAGTTTCTGACACCATTTGTCTCAGGGGATTTGAACCCAGGTCTATTGGACTGAAAAAATACTGAGCATGTCTATAAATTGAGCTCTTTGTCATTTATTGCAACTGGGCACGTCATTGGACCCACTCATGGCCACCCATCCCACTTGTAAAACCATATGTCACAAAACTGATACCTTCAAAACAGTTTTGAAGCTTGACCCAGCTGGTTTGAAAATTTGTACAGTGACCAAGATGAGTCTCGTGTCCACGTAGATGTTCATTCCATAAAACTTTGGGGCCTATCACTAAAGGTTTGCGTCGCCTTTGCACCGCGTTAACCGGCAAAAATGGAGCAATCTGGGAGCACCTAATTCACTAAACACGCGCAGATGGGGAAATCCGTCACAAAGTGCTCTACCGAACAGATTGCGTCACGGTGCGCCTGTGTTATTTGCGCGTATGTAAATGAGGTAATTTGCATACATTTGACGCAAAATATGCCCACCCCAATGCAAATGAGACTCATTGATATGCAGGGTCCAATTCACTAACGCCAGCGCAAATAGCCACACCGCGTTTGCGTGACGCAAATAACGTTTTTGGAAAGCATGTATTAACCTGACGCACCTCGATCTCCGGCAGTGCATGCCATTTGTCGCACAACATGCGCGGCTGATCCCGCAGAGAGGAGAGAAAGAGAGAGAGAAAAGGAGAGCGAGGGGGAAATATTTCCGTGTTAGTTTAAGACACATAACGTAACCCGGGATGATCGGCAATGGTGGGGAGGCATTTTACGATCATTTTTACGTGCCAGATGTATAATGTATGCCCACGCCAACCTCTGAAAATATATTTTTGAAACACAATCGCACCAATAATTTGTACTTTATGAATGAATGACGTTGTTTTCATCCTCTCTGCTCTGTACAGTTTAATGGCGCTCTAAACGCTTACTCTCGGTCCAAGCTCGCTTTCTCGCAACTGTTACTATAACAACCATGTTCTTGCCATGTGTGGTAAATCAGGTGCAAATTTGCTCCAAGCTGTCAGTTTTGTGGGCGTGTTTGCGCCGGTATATGATTGGAGCAATATCCTTAGTGAAAAGGTGGGTAACTGGGCGCAGACTGCGGGCGCAGTTGTGGTGCAATAATTTGCGCAATTACTGGACGCAGCGCATTCTTAGTGAATATGCCCCTTTGTGCCTCAAGGGTCTTTCCAACTTAACAGGTCAGTAGTGGCTTCAGTGCTCCACTCCGCCCACCAATAAAAAAAATGTTATCCAGTTCTGGACCCATTTAGTGGTGGGCCTGGCGGCCATTGTTATCTACCTTTCCATTTTGTCTTTTACATCTAGCGCACTCCCTTGCTGCTGCCCTTATTACTTCAAGATAGGGATTCTGATTGGTCCGCTCAGGTCATAATCCAGATCAGCTTTAAATTTGTGACACTACAAGAAAGTATGGGCCACAATCTACCTGCAATACAATCTGAAGTGCTCACAAAGATACAGGCAATCACAAGATTTTTTTATTTTTTTATCAGAATGAGCCAGTGTGGCTTTTCATATGGTGGGTGAGGGGCTACGCCTGAAGGTGATGAGCTCTGGCCAGAGAACAGAAGAATGACAGCACGAACGAGATAGCCGCAAGCTTTTATCTCCAAGTGTCCGGGCTCGCCCTCGGAACCGGGGGAGGCGATGGGCTTGGGGTGGGCAGCTACAAGAAGCTCCCGTGAAGCCGCACTTTGCTGATGAAAAAGTCGCCGGAGATGCACATCAAACTGTGAGAAGAACTCTGTGTGGATGTGGCTATTTAGGGGAATGTGTGGGAAGAAAATGGGTAGATGGAGAACTCATCAAACAGCAATGATTCTTGACTCAGGCATGGTGCGTGTTGTGTGTGTGTGTGTGTGTGTGTGTGTGTGTGTGTGCGTGTGTGTGTGTGTGTGTGTGTGTGTGTGTGCATGCTGTCAATTCACACGTAGAGGCAAGCTACCTGAAAAGCAGGGAGATCTGGGTAATGGAAAAGTTATGCCCAAGAGGAAATGCTATTATTCTATCACAGAATTAGTGCACTCGAGTGTGCTTGAACAACCAAATGTGCCTGCATAGTTTCCAAGCACCTGCACATGCTATGAAAGCAGTACCTTTTTATTTGTGTTTTTATTGCCTAACTGTCCAACTAGTGAACCTTTAGTGCAAACATAAAGTCCGAGAATACATATTAACATTGCATGAGCTCCATTAAAAGAATGACTCTCCAGTGGAAAGGATGCATGGGATTGAGGAAAGTCAGCAAGGTAAACCGGTTTCATTCAATTTAACTGCTGCTGCTGCAGCAAAGCTCAAATGAAAATGGAGGTCAAGTCTATATATTTGCCATGATTGTTTTAGTGTAAAAAGTTCAATTTTATATATACTGTACATTTATGTTGGGAAAAAGATGGCAAGCGATAAATTGAGAGAACTGTTGGAAGGGACCAAAAGTGACAGATGACTTGTGGTTCTGTTCTACTGAGCAGAATGTCAGAGGAGGCCTTGCAAGCTTGGTCACACTCGTGCATACACACTGTGGAGGTGACGCACTTATATATTTTCATTTGCCTCCAGACTTTCTCCCTCCTGGAAATCAATCCAGCTTATGCTTTAACCATATTCACAGCTAACTTTGGCTTCATACTCCTCATCGCACAAGAAACCGCCATTGCGTTAAAGGTCACGTTTGCCAACAGTGGCGTATTCTGCGTTTTTAAAAGCCACAGAATCTTGGAAGAAACTTCAGAAGAAAGACATTCGCTCAAGTCTTCTAATAGAACGTCGCAAGTCGATGCTTTGCCCCACGTACAAGTGAAAATGTCTTTAACACAAGATCTAAACATTATAATACAAAATGAAACAATGAACAAAATCCTTTAATTTTAACCTTGCCAGCAAGCTGAATTCTCGTGGTATTTGTGTGTTCACAAACTCCCGCTGACACGTTTGCAGCGGACCTTTTTTGGTCAGACCAATCATGCGTTTAGGGTGGGACAAAACCAATAAGCGCCGATGGCGGAGGGAAACGAACAAACCTAACAGATGAATGGATGCTGCAATTAATTCTGTTCTCACAGGATTACTCACCATTTCCTTGTTGAATTTGAACAGCGAAAGGCGCTTGGTGCATTTTTATCTTTTAAAGATGTTTGTGCTTTCCCTCCCCCTGCAAGACGATATAAGCCGACATTTTCATCCGTTGCCTTGATTGGTCAAACCAAACGTGCAAAGATGACACATCGTCCAAACAGCTCGAAGTATTGTACAACAATTCCATCCTTTCTCGAACGGATCTGCCGAATGAAGTCCCAGATTGATAATGTGAAGAACTCCCTTGAGTGAATCACAATTATCAATCTGGCTTGTGAGGTTACTTTAATTTCTTTTAAATAAAGTTAAAAAGTAAAGTCCTTTGAATAAAGGTGCCTAAAACCGCAAAATGAAACAACGAAACACATGGCAGCACATTGCGCTACAGGTTTGAGATTTTCCTCCCACATTCCAAAAACATGCCAGAGAGGGTTACTGAATATTCTAGATTGTCCTTCGGTGGGAATGTGCATAGTAATGGTTGTTTGTCTGTAGCCTCTCATCCAAAGTCAATGGAGATCAACTCCAGCTCACCCATGACCCAAATGATGAGAATGGCTGTAGAAAATGGATGAAAAGATGGAAAATAAATATAGTGTTTGTTATTTGTTTTAAAGCATAACGTGTTGACTGAACATGCCCTCCTTGGACTTCTCACAACTTGCCTCACACCTACCGCCAACTTTCACCATTCGCAAAATGACTGGATAATCTCTGATTGGCTGAGTCATGTGTTTGTATCCATTTTCCACCGTAATAAAAAGAAGAGATTACCACAAAAACCCTGAAAGTTGTGCTGCTTAAATTACATGTTGAACAAAACATCCCAATAAAAGGTCTGGATTTGGTCTGGACTCCTACTGAGGACATCTGGTTTATTAGGTTGGCACATAATGATTTGGTGTTTAAAACAAAAAATGGGACACGTCGTACGTGGTTGTGATTGTTTTAGACTTCAGTCTTTTGGACTATTATTCCAGTGTAGAAATGTTTAGAATTTCTTTTCTTCTTTTGTACCTTTTAGGGAAGCAGCTGGTTTTAAGCTCTGACTCTCTGGATCACATTAATCACCTGATCAATCATAAATCATAGCCACTTCCTCTCCTCCCTTTGACTACACACACGCATACACAAGTGAAGCCACTTATTCTTGGACTCGTGGCAGTCAATTCATCCCAATGGCAGCTTCCTTTTTTTGCTCCGACCGCAATTTATGAAGCAACGTTTCCACTCTTCATCCTGCTTGACTGCCTCTCACTCAGTTTGCAGCTTTTTTTGTGAAAGATGGCCGTGCTGGAGTATATGATGCTACATGGGCTAGGTCCCACTGCCAGGGGTGCTGAATGATTGATTGATTGATTGATTGATTGATTGATTGATTGATTGATTGAGACACAAATATATTATATACAAAATATACAATAAAAGTTGAAGAAAGAAAAGAACGAGGATATACAATGTACTAACAGCATGTACAGTAAAACCTCTAAGTGGAATTCAAAATATCCATCCATCCATCCATCCATCCATCCATCCATCCATCCATCCTTACATACTGCAAAAGGACACCGTCAGTCAACCGTGTATTGTTCATAATTGTTCGATATTAATTACATATTCATCATATTGCGTTGAGCAGCCACACAATCCTGCATCAAAATAACTAGTATACAAAAATATGGAAAAATAAGCTGCTGGTGGAAAGGAACTTGATCCAAAGCATGTCACATCACGTATCAAATATGGCAGAACACTATCATCGCATGGTCATGTAATAGTTAACAACTGATCTGCCTACAGCTACGTTACGCTGGATAAAATTTTAAATAAATAGTGTCATCATCACATATTTGATGTGATGATAACTACTGAATATTTGGAAAAGACTGATTGAATATTGTGACAGGTAGAAGGTGGCAAGAGACATGTACTTTGACCCCAGCCACGTTGGCCAGTATGTCATGGGAATAATTAAAAATGAATAGGGTGCTTCCCATTTACTTCGGCCATCTTGACATCATTAAATATGAATGGGACTTTGCCTCAGATTCATCGGATCCCGAAATGGTTGACCTCAGCTACCTGTCAATCGTATGATGGATGTCATGAAAAATAGATTGGGGTTCTTTCTTGAAAATAAGGGGGGGGTGGACATCAAAAACAACCAATTCAAAAGAGAGATACACAAGATTTGCTCTTGTCCACACAGTCACATATAGTTAAATAAATCTGTTATCATTTCTTCTTGACATATTGAATCTGTAAAGTCCTTTTTCATTATGCATCCCAGCTGTGCATCCATGGTAACAGAATTTCACTGTTTCCTTTTGCTTTGAAAAGGGGTGATTACTACCACAGAGAGTAGTTATTCAAGGAAGTAAAACTGGTAGTTAGAGTGCTTGATGAAGAAGGTGGTTAGCAGAGGAAGGAGATAAGCGGGGAGGAGAAATTGCACAGAAGGCCTAAATAGTGACAGGAAATTGTGAGTGTCGTCTTTGCACGGGGTAAATGAGTCTGGGAGAAGATAAGCCCCGGTCGTTTATTTTTTTTTCTCCTCATTTAAACCATCATACGTGTGTCTATGGATTGCAGAAGGCAAAACGAGACTGAATACAATTGAGTCATATCGTAGAATTTCCTCTTCTTATGAGACTTAATTCAAAGCAAAGAGTATAATAAAGAGGCAAATCAACACAAACTGCAACTGAACAAACTATTAGCAAGAATGAGATGACCATCTAGGACACTAATTCCCAAACAGTTGGTGTATGAATGTCCGTGAGTGTGAAACATTTACTGTTCATAATCAGCTTTGTGTTGAAGGTTCCAAATATGAGAACAAATCTGATCTTGATATCTAAAAAATGGGTTATTTTGTGTTGCCTCGCAGTTATTCGAGTCATGGCAGTCCGCAAAGGTTGATTAAAAGCATCTGTCCTTTTTTAATGACTGTCTTTCTCGCTTCTGAGGGATTGAGGAAGGCCATTATATTTTTAATAGATGAAACATCTTCCAGTAAAATAAAAATCCTGGTGCCTTGGATTCGACCTTGTGGATGTATTTATTTATGGAAAAAAAAAAAAACACGCACACAAGCCCGTTTTAGTAGTGCTATTACTGTGCTCTGCTTCACGTTTTGACCTCGTCTTGTTGAATATGGATGTGTAACGAGCAGGCCCGAGAGGCTGGATAGAGGAAGACAACCATAGAGAGTCCATTAACACACTTGTAAACCAGTCAACGCTATTTACCCCATGCTGCGCCTCTCGAATTACTCACTGCGCTCAGGATGCATGCTGCAAATGGCAATTAAAGACGAAGCGTGGACACATACACACACTTGCACGCCCTTCCCAAGGCAGCAGTTTGGTGCAGATATACCGATCTCCATAGCAACCTGAGTTTCTGTGGGTGATGGTGGCATTAAGAAGATTGATTGTCATAAGAAAATCAACAGCGGAGCAGAATGAGGGCATTGGTAAAAACAATCGCACGCTTCAGTGCAGCAACTGTGGATTTAGTCAGCTCGCTTCTGTCTCTTCCCGCTGCTGAATGATGCAGCCCCAGGAAATACAACATTTGAGACACATTTGGTTCGTCTGCCACCTCCTGTTTCCTAATCAAACCTTTCGCTGACAACAGCAGATGGAACAGCGGCGGCCTCTTGCTCTGAAGGTGCTTCTCAGGTATTTAACCGCAAGCTCAAGAGTGCTTCTACAGCTTGCGGAGTCACACAGAGCAAATGAATGGTTGCAAAAGCTGCAAGGCAGACCTGTAATGCCAGTAGGGGGACAGATTAGTCTTGTATGCTTGTATGTATTCACTACTCCTTCATGCCATTTGTACTCAGTATGGTCTTCTCATGGTTCACACACTGCAGGAGATCACTTTTCTGTGACTTTTCAATGAATTGTTCAGTGGTGACTTAGCAGGCATGGATTATACCATATGCACTAATTTCTCGCTCTCTAATTTGAAAGCCAGATTTCCACTTTCTACACTGCTTATGCCTGAAAGAGAAACAAGGAGCTGGAGTTCATCCGAGCATGGTTCACAGTTTAAGTCTTTGGTTGGGGTAGTGGTGGTCCTTCGAGCTTGCTTGTGTCGTGTTAGAGCAAGACATACAAGTGTCCACTCATGGCTCAACGTAAGTGTGAAATGAAACATAATAATGGAGATTACAAAGTACATAGGAATTTGTGCCTTTGTGTCACTTGTTCAAGGTCTCTATGGGATCTTCTTTGGTAATTCATTGAGAAACAACATTTCGGCACAATGATGTCAACACTATTCAAGTTACCGTACTAACACAGTTATCGCTTGAACAACATCTACTGAAAACCCAAGCCTGATCGGATTTTTTTAAAATTTAAATTATACCATGCTGAACCGTCGAGTGGTGAGCACGTCCACCTCCCAGTTCTGAGGACTCGGGCTCGAGTCCAGGCTTCAACCTCCCTGGGTGGAGTTTGCATGTTCTCCCCGTGCCCGTGTGGGTCTTCTCCGGGTACTCCGGTGTCCTCCCACATTCCAAAGACATGCATGGCAGGTTAATTGGGCGCTCCAAATTGTCCCTAGGTGTGCTTGTGAGTGTGGGTGATTGTTCGTCTCTGTGTGCCTTGCGATTGGCTGGCAACCAGTCCAGGGTGTCCCCCGCCTACTGCCCATAGCCAGCTGAGATAGGCGCCAGCACCCCCCGCAACCCTTGTGAGGAATAAGCGGTCAAGAAAATGGATGGATGGATGGATGGATGGATGAACCGAACTGAACAGTCTGTTTTGATGTTAACCAAATGTTGGCACCCTGAATGCTACTAAGTATTCAATGAACCACATTTATTACCCAGAGAGAATTCTCGCAAGGGAGAACAATTCCTCCCAGAACCTCGTTGCTGAGATGGGTAAGTTATCCTTGTTACCCTGTTCTGGGGCACGCCTGAGCTGGAACCCTTCCTGAGCAAGGCTCACCCTAAACGGTCCCCATTCAATCACAGGTAACATAGACTTACAACCAATGAAATGCATTTTTTTTAAATGTCAGAGGAAGCCCAAGAACCCAGAGAAAACACACGTAAGAAAGTACTTTAGTCCATCTATTTTCTGTACTGCTTACCTTGACTAGGGTTGACTTTGGGCAAGAGGTGGGGTAGCCTACACCCTGAACTGGTTGCCAGCAGACTTTTTAAGCCCTCCACAAAGATCTAAGCCGAGATTCAAACTCAGAGCGTTTGAACTTTTTTGACATGATAGGCAACTGCTTCACTCTGCTTCCTTTGCTGATGGTTTAGTGGAAATATGATAGATTCCGGCCCTCGAGGACCGACTTTGCCCACCACTGGACGAGGTCAATAAGCATTAGTACAAGGTATATCCTGACAGAATCCCAATGGTTTCCATTTTAAATGTATAGAAATGCTAACCCAAGAATACATTTAGCCCAAGAAAAACTGCCTGTTGCTAATTGAGCCCACCATGCATGTCAAACTTGGACATCCTCTTGTTAATCATCATAAACGTTTTGGAACCAACATCATTCTTAAACAGCATTTTGTGTTTACTATTTAGAACACCCTCGAGGCAGCCTCACCTTTCCAGTCATTCCTCGTTGGTCTTCATCATCTGTCTGCTTAGTCTGTTATCTATCATATTGTTTCCAATTAAACAGGATGACTATGTACAAAGTGGAGGACCTCAGCTGAGCCGAAACTCAGAGCTTATGTAACGAGGAAAACGGCGAAGGAGAAAACAATAGAGAGCCAACTGTAGGAAGCCCTCTGGGAACGATCCTTCTCTCTCATCTGTTTATCCTTTCCCGTCTTCTGTTTCTCTCTCTTCATCTTGTTCTGTCCAGCAGCTCTCTCTGCGAACGCGCTGTTCTACCATCTCTCCGCACCACTCAATGATCCGCCTTTTTTTTTGTCCACAATGCACACCAAAGCTTTGTGTAGCTAAGCGTCAAACTTCGTCGACCAAACACTGCCACTCGATTGTCAAGAACATCAGAAGGCCTATGTTTGGGAGTTCGGACTCGCCTCCTTTTTCATTCCCCCCGCCCCCTTGCACCTTGCCTTGTTTTTGTGGCACTTGTTTTTCTTCATCTGTCTGTTACGTAAAGGCAGACAGAAGTGGAGCAAGCTTCAAAGTGAATGGCAAAGCTGCCTTTTCCCTACTCGCTTCCCTCTTCATGCATGTCGTTCCAGTGCCAACGCCATCCCCCCACTCCCGTCCTCATCATTTATTCTAACTTCTCCAATCCGTTCCCATTACTGTAATTTTACTGCACCATTTCTTCAGGGCCTCTGATTTTTACTGATTGCGATACAGGAAGATATTCCTCTTATGCTTCCAGGTGGCAGTTTTTTGCAACGTGGAAAACCTTACGTAGGAGATAGATCTCATTATTGCTGCCTCTTCCTCCTATCTACCTTTGTTGTATCAAAAAGAGCAATGCGGATGAGTAGGGTGCGCCTTCCCTTTGATTACCTGTCAGTGGGCACCAACATCAGATGCAGATGAGGTTAACACTACCATTACCTAAATCACTACACTTTGAAGACATCGTCCTCACTTAAAAGGGAAGAAACCCTTATCAGTGACTGATTCAACAAGAGTGCCCCGAGCAAACTGGATAATGGCAGTGTTATTAATAACACACACACACACACACACACACACACATACATACACACAGTGCTTGACTGACAAGACTGAATGTACATGTGGTAAGTAAGCTCAGGCTAAGAAGACAAGACCAGTCTGGTGAACTAATTGGGGACATGGCTCTTAGCCTGAACAGCAAACGGGTGGAGCTTATGTTTCTGTCCACTTCTGGTCATTTCAGGCATAGCTTACAGTCTGGCAACAAGCTCAAGAGGCATCTGGGGCATGCTAATGCCTCTTTTCCACATGTTTAGTTCAACTTAGCTCTACTTGCCTCTGTTATTCTATTCCAAATGGACTTCGGGTGGTGGTGATAGGACACCGAGTGGGATTTGACCATAGCTACCACGTTAGTAATAGTTCACTGGAACATACAAGACTTTGAAACAAGACATCAATTCCACCCAACTTAATTAATTATACGTAGACTCCATCCTGTATTTGACAGAATGGGGTATCAAGAAGGATTTGAACTCTGTGGCAGCTGCATGAAAGTCAACAACGCAAACCATTTCTTTAGTAATGGCACAACTGTAAGGCTTCTAGAAACAAACCACCTATCCCAGACGACTTAAGGCCAAAGGTAAACTACACCATGTAGTGTTCTGCCGTCAAAAACAGGGTGGTTCTGAATGAATGAGTAAGATCTGACCTTACAGAAACCGCATGAAAGCCAAATATGTAAAGCACTACATGACTAATGGTGCAAGAGAAAATATGACTCTCGGAAAAAACAACGCACCTGTCCGCCACCAAACTTGAAACCTATCCCACCTTACTTCGGACAAAAAGTAGACTACAACCTGGACTGGACATCAGTCAGTGATAAGGTGATTTTGACTGAGGCAATAAGTGGGATTTAAACCCACACCGACTGCACAAATGTTAACTATATCAACAATCATCTTTGCAATAGACGGAAAGGTGGACTATGTATGTACCTTTGTTAATCAGTCCAGGCTTGATTGTGATTGGCGCATTGAGGGAATATTTAACTCTCATGAGCTGCATGAACCGCCATAATTACTAATTGTCCAATCGCTTATACCAGTCATCTTATATGGGAAGGTACACTACGTGGCGTGGCTCAGTGGTAGAGCGGTCATCTCCCGAGGTTGCGGGTTCAATCCTCACCCCTGGAGACCATGTGAAAGTGCCCTTGAGACACTGAACACCGATTTGCTCCCAGTGGACCTGGCAGTGGTGAATGTGAGGCTATGAAAAGTGCTTTGGGCACAAGAGATAAAAAACGTACTATAGAAATAGCAGTCAATTATATCCACTTTGGCTAGTCAGACATTTGACTAGGGCAGTGAATGGGATTTGACCCTGCCCTAGCTGCTCTAATGTAAGCTATTTGAAACTTTGTATTACTAATATCGCAACTGTCTTTCTAAACCAGATTAGGCACAAAAGGTGGACTACCACATCCATTGCATTGATTCTGCTGCCAACTATGGGAATCGCTACACTACCAACTGCGTGACAGAACTGTAAATGGAAATGAGAAATTCAACAAATTATTTCAGGCAGGAAAATATTTGAAATATATATATATATTTTTTCTAAGGCTAACAAGCCCTTCGTTGGTTATATGCTTGACATTCTGCCTAGTAGAAAGTTGTCACCAAACTTTTGCTTTGCGCCTCCCTTTCTAAGACTCATCTTTTTTTTCCGGGAAGGCCAACAACGACATTAATTGGGCAGTGGAGTGAGCAGCCAGTCAGACGGCTCTTTCGCAGTGACAGCGTCTGCCACTGATTCAAGGCGCTGAATCGGCTCAACGGCCCCTGATAAGGTCTATTAGAAGCAGGCATACTGGACGGGCCTGTAAAACTGCAGCCACTAAAAGACAGTGGCTGACAGTCTCGCGACAGGCGGCTGCCTCGGGGAACAAACAGGCTTTTGTGAATGAAGGCTCAAGCGCTCCATTCTCCTGCATTTCCTTGCCCGGCTAACGTCAAGTGACCGCTAAACAAGCGTCTGAATGGGACGCACAGTGGTGCTGTGTGCCTGTCTAGCACGTTTCTGTGCATCCCGGCATCAAACCACAATCCAACCCCCTCACACCCCTCTCTCTCGCTCTCTCTCCCCCATCAGCCCTGTGCCGCGTCGCTCTCGCTTCATTTATTACGCCACAGCCTTCTCCCGCGCCGGGGCTGGGACTCGGTGAAAAATGACGACCGCTCACACGCTTAAACATTTCGCTTTGTTCTGCTGACACACTAGTTACCGTGCCGGGCACCACGGGTCAGCGAGCAGCCGAGGCACTGGGGGGTTGCAAGCAACTTGAATGATAACACCAAAAATTGTGCACATCTGCAACGTGACCTTTAAAGCTACACCTTGTACACTTGTGGTGTTACATAGGTAATCCAAGCATGGGGAAAATATTGTGCCACTTAGTCCTTATAGAATGCCACATGGCCAACTATATATATATTTTTTTATATTTTAAAGGGATACTTGACCCATTGAGACATTTTCAGCAGCAGGAAGTTAACATCTTGTCCACTGCAGAATGAATTTGGTAACGTCATTATTTTTCACACCCAATTAATACCTTTAAAAAATAATTTTTCCACTTGCTTTCGACTGAAGATGACATCACCTGTGCTCAGGAAGTAGGTAACAACCAATCATGGCTCAGTTTGTTGACCAAACACAGAAAATAGGTGAGCCATGATTGGTTGTTTCCAACTTCCTCGGGACAGGTGATGTCATCTTCAGTCAACAGCAAGTTTTAAAAGTGTTTTTAAAGTTAGATAATTGTACAGGAAAAATAATGACGTTATCAAATTAATTCTGGATAAAATATTCACTTTTAACTGCTGAAAATGTCTCAATGAGTCAAGTATCCCTTTAAAGTTCAGTAAAAGCCTAAAGCAATCAAACCATGATTTATTTGCAAGTGCTATTTTCCACATAATTTTTGCAGACAATCTTTTTAATAACAGAAATAGCAGTATACACTTACATCTCAAACCTTTTAATGATATTACTTATTATTCTGTTTTTTCTTAGGAGGAACTAACGTTTATTTGTACCGTCTTTCAACATACAATATTAGAAATGTATACATTGTTGACATCAAGCGGGATACACCTGCTTTCACACCACATCCCACAAACAGAAAATTGTGCGTTTGACGCAGAAAATATGTGACACTGCCCTGAAAGTGTCCAACTGCACAGTCACATCCCTGCAATGTGTAATTCCCGGCCACACAGGAGTCCAAATGGAAAATAACATCTTTTCAAGGCAGTGTAAAGGGGGATTAAGTAATAATAACACACACACAGCAATGATACAGAGAGTTGGATAGTTTCAATTTTGCACTGCATTTGCGCTATTTTTCACTCTACCCGCTCAGCAGATAATCTCTTTGATGACTATACAAAACAGCAGTACATTTGCATCTAATTAAAAAATATTGCTATTTTTTTTTCATAGTTAAACTAACATTCATCTATATTCTGTGAGGTCCCACACTGCACCACTATAAGAAAAATTGCATACACATTCAAAATGAGGCCAACAATTGCAAAAGTCAATGGCAACAAAGTCAACTTAAACCATGGTGCCAGTAACTCCTTATCAGTCTTTCGCAGCAGCAGAACACTGAAAACCAGAATAGTTGTCAGTTCTGCCTACTTACGCTCTTATTTCAACTTCATTGTTCATTCTTTTCTAATTTCGCTTTCCCAAAATCATTTGTGCCTGTGACTCACGTTAAGAGTTCAAATGTTCCACTTACGTGAACTGTGTCTCAGTCTATTGGTGGATTTTTTTGTTGCAAAAAGTGTCAGTATAAGAAGCAGTACTTTTTTTTGCAGTTGTACGACAGCCAAAAATATTTACAAATTTGATGTGTGAAGTGGAATTGTGATACAAATTACCTTAATTACGCATTATTCCTTTGACTATTCAAGCAAAATTGAGCATTTGATTTTGATTTATTTATTTACTTATTTATTTATTACTAACAATAGTAGCTAAAACAGTTTTGTGATGGCAACACTTTCAACTAATTATTTCTAATTCCATGACTTTCTGAGACAAATCAAAGGTCAGATTGTGTTTACATGTCAATACATGAACTGACAGGAAAGTGAAAATGATGTGCTGCTCTCTCGTGCTAGAAAAACAACAACAAGGAAACGGTTTGAGATGGTCTACCAGATATATGGGAAAAGTGGACCAATGAATGCGTGTGTATGTGGGCAGATAGAGAGCATAAAAGTGACAAGAGGCAATTCGGAGACGTGACTGTGGGTTGACCCTCGTGTAACTCTCCAGAGCAGTGTCAATTTCGATTTCACCCACTCGCCGGGGCTAGGTGACATGTCACAGCTGTGCTCAGCACACAACACTGTCACACTATCGACGACCGGGCGAGAGAGGCGGGAAAAGGTTGGATGGTGAACTATGGGAGAGTGAGGATGGAAGGGGGCAGCATGCAACTTCAACACTCTTCGGGAACCTCAGTGATGTGTTCTGCGGAGGTCAGTGGATGAGATGATGAGGGTGGGCACCCTATGAAGGGATTCGAGTGGAAAGAAATCCCCTTTTATACTGGTTGGGAAAGTCAGCAATTTTTCACATTGCTGCTCTGTGTGAAGGGAACATGGATTTGGGAAATCCATTCGACCTGGCAATTTTCCGCAATCAGAGAGCAATAACAGAGGCGGAATGTATCTGTGTGTAAGGGAATGCCGGAAAGGCAAAACAGAAGTGTACAGTTTATCATCTGACCCTCGCTTGTTCTACCCTAGCAATTAGCGCGGTTGGGAAAGTATTTTGTCGGTCACATCAGACGTTAGTACTGATGTAATCAGTACAAATGTGATTGTTACATCTCCCCTTTGATGGGGTCTGTATAAAAACACAGGTAAGTGAATGCAAGAAACGTATTTAACACCTGACATTAACTTCTTCCAATGTGTCGAAAATGATTGTCACTGTCCAACAAATAGCACCAAGATGCTGAGACATTCAGTTTTACTGAGTCATTCAAATACCGTATTTTTCGGATTATACGTCGCTCCGGATTATAAATCGAACCAGCCAAAAATGCATAATTAAGAAGGAAAAAACATATATAAGTCACACTGGAGTATAAATCGCATTTTTGGGGAAAATTTATTTGGTAAAAATCCAACACCAAAAACCCACGTCATCTTGAATTTAAAATAAAAATAAAAGAGAGACCAACAGGCTGAATAAGTGTACGGTATACTAACGTTACATGACTGACATGCCTGGTAATGTCAATAACGACGCAACATATTAAGAGTTTGTAGCGAGCAGTGACGGGAGTCGGAGGCGGAGTGTTGAAGCACGGGGCCAATGGCTGGCGTTTTATTGACATCAGCTTCTGAGGTCTTAACAGCAACTCCCCACTCAGCTAGAAGTTAATAGGCTAACTCCCCGTTTCCACATAACAAAACCTTCCCACCTGGAACTCTCCCTTCGTCCCAACGTTCCGTGAGTGAATTATGTTCCCATCACTACAAGTTATTCATATAACACTAGCATAAAGAACATGCTAACAATCAGTTTCACTCCAAATCACTAAATCCAATGAAATCTTCATCCTCGGTGTCACTTTTAAACAACTCCCCCAACTCGGGAGGTAGACCATGCTCTTCTACCGGCAATGTTGAACTTATCAACACAGGCCTAGAGCGCCCTCTTGCAGTTTAGTGTGAAAATAACGTGTATAATAATGTGTTAATTTCACACATAAGTCGCACCAGAGTATAAGTCGCACCCGCGGCCAAACTATGAAAAAATCTGCGACTTATAATCCAAAAAATACGGTACCCAGAGGTGAGCATTTCCGTCATTTGTCAATTCCCGTCATTGGCTCTGCTCACCTTTCGCCTAGTGCATCCGCATTTCCAGTGAGTGCTTTATGATGCGAAGCCTCGCAAAAATACACAGAATGAGAAGGAACGTCTGTACTGTCCACGATCGACAGATGTAAAAACTGCTTCACTTGGTGCTCAGTCTGTGTATTTTTTATGAGGGTTTGCGTGATAAAGCACTTGGCGAAAATACGGAAGCCCTCGCTGAAAGTTGGGCATAGGAATTGATGGGAATTGACAAATGACAGAAGTGCCTACCTTTGTCGCTGGGGGTGTGTAGCGTTGACCTCTGTATGGCTCTGACGTGCCAATTTTTGCAGAATTTCCATATGAAATGATCTGATTGTGTCAACAGCATTTGTTGCTTTCCAACAAGTGTTTTGTTCACATTGGATGCTGATGTTTAAGTCTTTGAATCTGTATTCTGTGCAAAATGGAAAGGTGTATAAATGCAGGGTTAGGGAATCCAGGACCAGAAAGTAAAAACACTGAAACAGGTGGAGATGAGCTCGTTTAAGATGCCAGTTGAGAAGAAGCAAGTGTTGCTACAATCAATAGTCAGTACTTTCTGGACCTGGATTCCCCAACACTGCATACATGTATCAGTGGAAAAGATTTTACATGTAACACTCAAAAGAGTGAACACAACCAAATCTTAGTTCAGATCTCTATGTAGCAGTAACAATCATTAGAAAGCACAATATAGAGCAAGCCAGTTTTAATTGTAGCTGTAAGCTCTTGCGCCACTAGGCCTAATTAGCAAAAATTGGGCAGAAGAAGAAGTGAATGTTTAAGCTACCACTGCAACAATGGTGTGGAATTCCCTTGCACCAAACCAAGGTGAATTAAAACCAGCGGGCCACATCAAGCTCAAGCATAGTCTTTGATCAACACTTGTAGTCTTTTTGAAGTCAATTGTGCATGTGTCAGCAATGACTTGTGTTTTCAGTGTTGACAATTTAACACGAGAATTTGTCGCTGTACAATATTTTGAAACTGTTCTGAATTACTATAGTTTCGTTTTTCGTTAAGAAAGTGAATAGCGACAATACCAAATAAGTGTTGCTCTTGTCACCAATATGACCAATGTGATTTGTTGCACGGCGGAGGTCAATAAATTATGAGATGCAACTATACTGAACAAAATTATAAAAAGTTTACAAACATTGTTTACAAATCGGTATACATCTTTTTTTTTTAGTGCACTGAGCACTTCTCCTTTGCCGAAACCTCTTGCGTGTGGCATATCAAGACACTTAATTAGGCAACATGATAATTGCACAGGTGTGCCTTAGGTTGTCCAGACTATTAGACCACTCACAAATATGCAGTTTTACTACACAATAATCATAATGTCTATCAGCATCATTATCATCATTACACCGGCTGAAATATTGGTGCGCAGGAAAAGTGCTCACGTACACAGTTTTGGACATATTTGTGAACAAAATTTGAGAGAAATTGGCTTTTGGGTGTACATAGAAAATATCGTGCATCTTTGAGTTCAGCTCATGAATAATGGGAGCAAAAACAAACGGTTGGGTTTATGTTTTGTTCAGTGTTGGAACATCTAATGAGAGTTGAGCTAGTGAGTGGGTTGTTCTCATAAAGTCATCAGACATTAAAAATTAAATTAAAAAATGATGCACATTTGAATACATGTATTTTGTGATGATGTAAAGGTAATATGCGTAGATATGAAATTGTATTGACTGCTCATAATTCTGTTTGACATTTTTGTTTCATAACTATAACATGTACCACATCTACACAAGTAGTGTGTAAAAAACAATACAATCTATGGCTTTAAATTAATCTTGATCACAATGAATTAGTTTGCCTTCGTGTCTCTCTACATCCTTTCCAGTTTCTTTGAGAAAACCTTTGGAAAATAAAGTGGTCACCATGCCATTGAAAATTGCCAGGTCAACTTGTCCCTTGCATGTCAGTGTCATTCATACAGAACAACTACACATAAAAAAGGTGGAAAATGAAAGCCTTTACATGTAGCACATACGTGTTTTCAGGACTAACCCCGGGTTTTCACCGGATGCGGTTGCGGTGCGGTTGCGGTGCGGTTGCGGTGCGGTTCGGCGACGCAAGCAATTAGATTCCATTCATTCGAATGGTGCAGTTTACACCGCTTGCGGGTGCGTTGTGTGTCGACTGCGTCTCAGCTGCGGCGTGCCGCAGGCCTTCCGCAAGGATAGACCTATTTTCTATTTTTGCCGGACGCCGCAGCGGTAGGCCTCCGGCAAATGGCAAGCTAGCACAAAACACATCGAGCGGGACAGGAAGACCGACGCAGTTTCAAAATAAATTTCCGGTTACCTTTCAGAATAAAACACTCGCCAGCTCCTATTTCGCAAGCTTTTCAGCAAAACGTGACGTGGGCGTTGCCGGGCCATGTGCTCATTCACGGTTTAGACACCAGCGAACATGGACGAGGAGAGGTTTATATTGGAGGTGGAAAACCACAAAATAATATATGACACGGCACATCCTTTTTATAAGGACAACCAAAAAAAGGATGCTGCGTGGAATCTCATAGCAGAAGAATAAGAAAAGGTTAAATCAAAAGAAGTCCACCTCTCTTTCTGCTTCTCTGTTGAGCACAGACTTTCTGTATGTTTGTCGTTGTGAAATGCCACATTATCGCGCGCGGTCCCGCGAGACACGTTGGGAAGTGGGCGGCGACAGAGCTGCCGGACCGCAGCTGTGCGGAGCCGGTGTGGATTGACAAAAAAATTTACCCGTCCGGAGCACGCAGTCAAGACGCACCGCACCGCAACTGCACCGCAACCGCGTCCGGTGAAAACCCGGGGTAACACACACTGCAGTTTTACATGACTGCAATTTGCAAAGATATTGTTAAATTTAACTGACAGTATCAATTAAACTGACAAAAATGTACGGAATGCCTTGCAGTGTATGGAGACAAGCAAATATGTACAGGTAGGGTTCATTTTTTTATTTGCTGTTTTTCTAATCTCACAGCAGCGCCCAAACGAGCAATAAATGGCGAATCCAAACAAGCTGAATCGCAATTTAAAAATGTCTATTAAGGATATTAGCACTGCTTGGAAATCGCTTTGGAAAACTTGGAACGGGAAAACAGTCAACACATTGCACATTGGAGTGTGGGAATGAGCGCCAAGGTTGACATAAACATTAACCTTCCCGTGCTCACAGCCAATCGGTAGATTTGCTCGGATCTATTCTGGCTACACAAGCAAATCTGCTAATTGCTGCCTGATTGAAATGAAAAATGTGCGTCCTAGGCGCTGGCGTTCCGACAAGACGCTCACAGCATTGTGGGTGTTACTAAGATGGAGATGATAAAGATAGATGGGAGCAAGGGGAGGGAAATCAGCCATCTTCTGAGTCGCAGCGCTTCTGCAGATGGCTAACACGTGAGCCGAGCGATGTTTGTCGTCTCGCACGCGCTTGCGTCCCGCTCTGTGAAATAATGGAGTTTCATTACTTTCTGCTCCAATGCGTCCATCTGTTTGCTTTGGGGGACAGCAAAGTCCTCAATCAGTTACAATTATCACACAGTGTGTGACGACTTGCCCCGCGAGCGTGTGACCTGAGCAGTGCAGAGACTCACACTAATATCAGCAAGTGTGTGAGTCCGATCCTTTAACACTGGCCTCACGGGAGACAATAACAACACATCCAACTGGAAGTAACAATGGAACCTCAACTCTTGAATGCCTAACCAATGCTAAGAACACTTAAAGTTTTTGGTGAAAATATGCCATGTCATACAACTGTCAATGCATGATTACATCTTAACTTTTGTCCGTAGTGTTTCAGTGCCATGAAAGATAAGGACACATTAGTAAAATAACAAATGTTTTCGGAGAGGGAAGGGGAAAAGGCCAAATGAAACAGAAGTAGAAGAGTCTACACACGCTAAAAAAAATGAAATAAAATAAAAGAGCTGCATTACAGGGACAACATCATCTCCTACTCAAACTATGGGTTTGTGGCTCCTGGTGATTGTCACGCACCAAGCTCGCTCTACGTAATATGTGGTGACAGGCTCGTAAATGAGACAATGAAGCCTTCACAACTGCCAAAGAAGAACTGAATATCTTACTTCCATTTGCAAAATCCTATTTTTGGCAAGTGGGAATTTCTGAAATGACGGCAACCCAAACAAAATTACAAAGTAGGCTGGACATACAGAAAGTAACACAATTCTATTTTTTCAATTCCTTGCGTTGCCCTAAGATGGGACTGGATTGTTAAAGAGAAATTCCTAATAAATGCAATTCAAAGTAATGGCAAGTTGTATTTCATTTGTTGTATGTCTTCCTATCGTGGCATTCCTTGAAACGAATAGTCGTAAAAAAAATAAATGTTGGGGACCATATACTGGACTGAGCAGTTATGTTTGGTGCTTCTACTAGTTTCATTTTTGTAGGTTTCTAATTGCTGTACGACTAGTCGTGCATTCAAATCACATCTGTTTATGCCATTTATCTTGCACTTGCATGACGGTTTTAATGAGATGCATGATTTATGTATGCTCTTTATTCGAGTCAAGTGTTTGAAGACAGTTTTATTGTTTAGAAAGTATTAATAATAGAATGGTAGGCTTAATCTTCTTTCCTCATTCTCCCAAAGATGCATTTTTGGCCAATTGAAGACTTACATTCCCTCTTGGTATGATTTTTTTTTTTTTTTTTTTTTGGTCCGACTTCATTTGTCTTGCAATTGACTGGCAAGGAGTCTGCCTTTTGTGAAAAGACACAACCAAGTTGAAAACAAATGCTATTGACAATGGATAAATGGCAGAATGGTTAACTTGCGATTAGCATTTAGCAGTGTGGGTTTGCCAGGTTGTTTTTTTCTGACACAATGGTCACGTCACGGTCACCAATGTGTAGATACTGTTGCTGAAGAGATAGGAGTCAAAGATGAGTTGAATTAACACTTTATTTTCCACCTCACAAGAAACAACAAACATTGATGGCTCAAAGTTTGCATTTGCGCAACATAGCAACCTTCCGTCTTCAGCTGACATCATTTATGAGTTACCACAACATTCTGCCTTTATTGTGTTAGAATTCATAATTTTACTTAAAACTGCATATCCAGTCAGGAAAGATTTGATGGCGACTGGACTCTGGAACAAATTATTCCAAATCTAAAGATTCACATTTCCCCTCCTGTCCTCATTTGTGTTATGTTCTGGGGTTGGATCCCAAACACGCAGACACAAATAAGATTTTAACTCTATTCACATAACATCGAGAGGCGTAGAACAAACTTGACTAGACGAGAAACAACGAGAATGTATCAAGAATCACGAGACACGAAGATAACTTGGGCCGTGGGGTTGGAGAGGAACAGAGGTAATAATCTGACAAAAACACACAATCCTCAGACAGACTTATATAGAGAGCGAATTGATCTGATTGGTTGTGGCTAGACATGTGGGTAACAAGACTGACATGGAATTATCTGATTGGCTGTTGACCAGATAAAGAGATTAAAGATTCCTGACATCACATAGCTTCTGACATCACATAGCGTCTTACCAGTTGAAACTAGATGACGGTTACATCATTTCAAAACAGACACCTGACCGCACGGTCATGACCCAAACATAACCCTTGCATGACCCTAGTCATGACACCTTGTGTTAGTATTATTCAAATGTGATGTAAGTAGTAGCTTCCATATCCCATGACATTCATTCATTCCTTCTAAAAAATAATAAAGTCAACTAGCTTCTTAAACCTCATACTAAACATACCCTCTTGTTTCACCATTCTTTGTCATTCCACTCGATTTGTCGTCCATCACCTTGCAATACATCTCGACAGTCAATTCAGCTAGTTGTGTTTGGGCCTTTTTTGAGAACCACAATGTCTGCGGCAACATACAAGATGAAAATGTCTCCCTGTGTTTCCTGGCAGGGTTGCCTATTCATCTTCATGCGTACTGCACACATTTTACTCCCCATCCACTAGATCCCTTCACCTTCCCACTTCATCTCCCTCCATGTTCAACTTAAAAATCCTAGAGGGCTGGCCTCCATCAATGTGCATTCTGGCCACCGTAAATCTGCCACAGCACCTCCATAAAGCTGCTCGGGGCGTGACTCGACAAATATTAAGGAAGTGGGGATGAAATAAACAAAAAATAAATACTAGCGGGAGAGACAAGTTGTGTGCAGACAAAGATCTTTGCTGTCAAATATTTACCTGGTCTGGGACACTCCACAGGGAGTCTGTGGCAGATCAGCGCATAATATAATGTACCTGTACTTTTTTTTGAAAACCTAAAAAGACACAGTGATGTCATCAGTGACATCTTGGGCTCAGTATGATAACAGAATCGTAAGAAGCTGCGATGTGACCCACTCGACTTGTGAAAAGATCAAGCTTAAAAGTTTGTGTACGGGAAGACACTGCCTACACAGATATTAAAATAAATCCCAACATGCAGCTTGTTAATTCATCTGAGAGGCTGTTAGCATGATTTAATCGGTGCTTCTGTTTTAGTTAGCAATTGAGATAGACTATTTAAAGTCTATGTGCGAGGTTATTTGAAGTAGGAATTAATCTGACAAGTCGATGACACATCCAGCCATTAATTGTTGTACAAGGCAATTTTTACATTAAAATCAACACA
Organism: Festucalex cinctus; assembly: GCF_051991245.1. Lineage (NCBI taxonomy): Eukaryota > Metazoa > Chordata > Actinopteri > Syngnathiformes > Syngnathidae > Festucalex > Festucalex cinctus. The sequence continues at coordinate 13,543,228 of NC_135421.1, forward strand.
AGATAATCGGCCACTTGCTCAGTATGCCCACAGTAATATCTAAAAAACACCAATCAATAGGATAGCAATAAGTCTCTGCACGAACACCATCTGACTACGTCAGGTAATTTGATTGTAGAATTAGGTTTGCAGAACTTTGAAATTCAATCTGCGGGACTTCCATCACTTGACTCTAGATGGCCATGGAGTGAAAACAAGAGTGTAATGGGACAATCAGAGAAGTTCAAGTGCCTCTCGGTGGAACTTTGCTGCCGCATTGCTCACGTCTATTGTTCTCATTCTCTCTCCCGGAGCCTCCAAGGCTGGCACGAGATGCTAAATCACCCTGAACAGACGCAGACAAGGACAAGCTAGAACCAAACTGCTGCCAGGACTGCGGCCAAAAAGCTCGGCACTGACCGATGGCTGCCCATTTGTACTGTTCCACACACAAAAATGCACAGACGAGCGCACACACATATGCAGGGGAACGTCAGTTCTTGAATGCTAAAAGGAAACGTATGCCTTAAATTTAGGAACTGTGCTGTCAGCATATCATGTGTGCCTCACTAGACTACATTTCGGGTAGCATCAAAAGATTGACTATGCTTATTCTGTTGGCTCCTTGAGACACTTTGTCTGACTAAAGAGAAAAGACTACGCCAGTGTCCGAGTACTATTTTAAGTGGTCACCGGCAGTCACATGAATGACCGAGCAGAAGTCTGAAGTTTTTGTTTCTATTCTCCATGATATAATTCTCAAGTTCTCAAGTCTGATTTGAATAGCTTCTGTTTAGGGTCCATCAGTTTGATGAGGACCACTGAGTGATGTTGGCCGCGACCCTATAGCGTCTCTCGCTAGCCATCAACGAGCTAACTGATATATGCTAGTGACTTGTAAACAAAGATGGAATGTCGTGTGTTAAGTTTCCAAGGAGACAGAATGCATTTCTTTTCACAATGTAAACACATTTCCGTAATATGCTCCAAGGATGAAGAATGATTAATTACTTTATACACCTTATTTATCTTCTTTCTGAAATTATCCGGTTTTAGTGGCTGACACTGTTCCATGTAAATGAGTGACCATTTACCATTTTAGGTACTGTTAATGTGATTGATTAATGTGTGAAAAAATGTGGGTCTTGGGATTATTGTGTGATGCTAGCGTTTTAAAAACCATTGTAGAGGTGATTATTATGTACATGTGTCCTACTGGTTTGTAGCAGTGAGGCAGAAGAGCAGAACAGCTTGCTCACAGAGACACCTTTCAGACATAGGCATAGACAAAGATTCACTTGGTTGTATAATTTCTTATTTGGTGGATAGGCAATCATTCCAGAAACCAAACTACCGCTTACCAAAAAGTAGTATACTTTAAGTACATAATATAGAGCAGAGGTGTCCAAACTACGGCCCGGGGGCCATTTGCGGCCCACCGTCCATTTTTTAGTGGCCCACGACATATGCTAAAAATGGCATTAGACTCAGTTCAAATAAAATAAAAACAAAAATGTTTGGAGATGGTCAAGGTAAGAAGGGAGGGTGTCGAAAAACACAGGTGCTATTAAAGTTTATTTTAGTTAACTAAAACTAACGAAAAAACTAAAATTCAAAACAATTTTATTAACGAAATAAAATAAAAACGAAGATGCTTTTAAAAAAGAAAACTAACTGAAACTACATTTTATGTTTACAAAACTAACTAAAATAAAACTAACTATAATTATAGCAAAAATATCCTTCGTTTTAGTCTTTGGTAATAAATTTAATGCATGAGCCTTTGGGGGTGATTTTAAATGTGATTTTTAGTAGATTTATTTTGATATAAACCGGAATAATGACGTTGTGCCTATGGTGTTTTTTTTAAATATTGCGCACAAGTAATACACATTAAAAAAATAAAATAAAAATAAAACTAATACTGAAACTAACTAAACTAAAACTAAGCATTTAGTAAAGAACTAAAACTAATAAAAAAAACTAACAGACCCACCTTGAAAACTAATTCAAACTAACTAAATTTAAATAAAACAAACTCAAACTCAAAACAAAATAAAAACTAAAATGAAAATTTCCAAAACTATAATAACCCTACTGCAATATTACAAATAAATTGGAATAAATTGGTTTATATAATGTAGCATTTTTCTAAATATGCAAAAGCACAAGTAAATTATTTGTACAATTTTTAGAACTAAACACAATTTCTCTTCATAACATTATGTGGCCCTTGCGTCCTTCTGATTTTCTGTATGTGGCCCTCAAATGAAAAAGTTTGGACATATTATATATTATATATTATATATATATATATATTATATTGGCCCATTTTAGACACTTAGAAGTATACTTAAGTACAGTATATTAAAAAGTATATGAATAAGTATACGTAAGCATACTTTCAAGTATCCTTTACAGTCTATTTAAAAGCACTATTAAGGTACACTTACGGTAAATATACAGTATTTGAAAGTATACTTTGAAGGATACTTTTGTCTAAAGTTCAGTTTACAGCAAAAAGCCCCAAGATGAATTGACAGGGGTCAATCCAGCGAACTCCACTACCAAAGGTAGTGTAAGTAGGTAGGTAATGCTTAACCAGACTTATGTCACTTATGACAATGTGACTTATCCAGTCACATTGTGTTCAGGGCTTAATAAATAAATTCAACCTATAATTTAGGCCCGTTAGTGCCTTTCAAGTATATACTACACTATGTACACTTTTAGTAGGAGTAGCCTATATATTTCAGTTTACTTACAAGTACACTTAATAGTTAGTTGGTAGACTATACTGCCAATAAGTACAAGAAAAGTAAACTAGTAGTATAGTGTCCTAATTTTTTGTATACTTCAAGCATACTTAAATATACAGCATAAAAGCCTTTAATAAAGGATAACAAATTTTCAAAATGAAAAATCAGGACATTACAGGTTCGCTGAAAATCATAGATACTCAGCTCGCGTATAGTCTGACTAGATTTCCAGTGATTTCTAGACACAAAAGCAGGAAGTAGTTCGAGTTCAATTTGTGAATGACATACTGGCTTGCTGACTGGACCAAAAAAAAAAAAAAAAAAGTGGGATAAAACAACACACATGACACAAATCTCCGTGTATTATGTGTCCTGGAGAAACAATTGCGTTCGACTTTGGATGTTTCTACAGCAACACAGTTCGTCAGCATCTCAGTGCAAACAATACAAACAGCAGACAGCAGAAGGGTCTGGCATTGTGCAACCCGTTCATGTATGGCTATGCTGACATGCGAGGATGAGCCTGTCAGTTTATCAACGGCAGCAATTTTTCACTCTTGATCAGCCAACTGTGCACCCAGCTACCTGTTCTGCGTTGGCGGCGTGAGGTGGGAGACAAAAAGCTTAACTCGCTGTGAATCATTGCGCTGTCTTTGTCTAGACCCCCACCCTCCCTATCTGCACCTCATCGGCTTTCCAGACCTCTCCATCTTGTGTGATGTGCCTCGCCATGACAGACAACATTCACCAGAGAGGCCCCGCACCATGTGCCTGTCAGCAGGGGCTCAGAAATGAAGCAGCAGGCTATTGCGCCCGTGCCGCACGCGTGCTCGGCCATGTTTTGACCCCCACGTCAAGAAGAAGACAAATAACGGCGATTGGCAGCGGCCGCCTCCCCATGTGGCGAACCAGCGTATGGAACCGTGCGCCATATGGGCTCACCATTGTTGACAAAATAGCCCAGGGGGGTCTTAGCACTCACTGCCATTTGGAAAACACCAGGGATGCAAAGTCATTTAAATTGCAAATTTGTGATTAATTGGAAAATTAATTGATTTATATATACATACAATTCTCACAAGAAGCTGATATTTATGGAAGCCCATTCCTGCCAGTTTTTTTTTTTTTTTTTTTAGTTGAAGACCTTTTATATGGCACGCGCAAGCTCTCCAATGGTGAGCAAAGTCTAAAACAGTTGACAAACATGAAGACCATGTCGCACTCAACGAGAATCTAAAAGCTGATTTTATGAAAGTATTGTATAATTGTACTTGACAACATGTATTATAATGATGTGACTTGTGGTTTTATAGACCTATATGCGACAATGCCATCACTTTGAAGCAAGGGTTGCACACACTCGACGGGTGACCAACGGTCTCTTCAGATTGCTATTACGCTCATGACGATAGAAAATGTTTATCGTGCCCTTTCTTACCTATCGTCTCGATCATCATTAACACTCTTTTTAGACAAAGATGTCCATACTGTATGCAGTATTAGAACATTACAGTATTATTTTTTATCATTATGCATGCACTTGATGTATTTAACTCATTCACTCCCAGCCGTTTTCACAGAAGCAATCCCGTTCGCTCCCGGCTGTTTTACTGGATTTTGACGGATTTTGCAAGGCCCACAGAATATTGTGTTCTATTGCTCCAAAAGCATGGAACCTATCAAAAGAAAGATTAAAGTTTCTTCTTTCATCAGGAAAAAAAATTATGTTTCTATCTGTTTCCGTTTTGCAGCTATTAGCATTAGAAGAGAGCTAAGTTTCATCAGTTTTCACAAATCTATTCAAAATTCTAAGTAATTTAGCTTTTTTTTCTAGATGACTCTGGTTGATCTCCTTTGCTCTGCTGCCACCTGCTGGCCGTTTGTGTAATAACTACCATTTCTGCAACCGTTCTTTGCAGTTGAGAGGCTGCATCAAAGCCTTCTGTATGCTCTAGCATTAAAAAAAAAAAAAAAAAAAAAAAGAAAAAAAAAAAAAGACGTATAAATACGTCTTTGGGACACTTAAAACATTAAAAAAAACGTATTTACACATTATTGGGAGCAAATGAGTTAAGTGCCAAACAAGAATGAAATGACTTTTGCAGAACAACTTACATCTGCTTAACATTTACGTCATTTGGTTTTACTTTGCGGCATCGTTTATAACAGCATCTTGCCTGGATTTGTGACATCACGCTGCTTTACGTTAACACATGCGCAATCACGCGCACAATCTCACACACAAGCAAGTCAGACGATGGAGTAGGAAGAAGGTAAAAGAGCGGCTCCCGAAATGGAACACGTTGCATCTTAACTCACAGACAGAGGCACTTTTTTTGGCAAAAAAAAAAAAAAGGCGGTACATCCCTTGTTTGGTTTCATTTTGGTTTCACGAAGCCCGACGTGGAGCATAAAACAGTACCGTAACATCCAAGTTGTGCCACAGGAACGTTCCAGCACCTGACGCGAACACAACAAACCTATATTATAGCCTTGAGAAGAAGAACGAAAAAGAGCACATGACTATCCTACCGATGCGAATCAATAAAGACAATTAATGTGAATCCGGAACAACCAAAGTTAACTGAACATACAGGATTCCTTTGTGCGTGTCAACCCGTACGACAGAAACACCTTGCTGGCGATAGCGCGTTTGATTGCAGATTCTGTCAAACAGAATGTTTATTTTCATATAATTGCATTTGCCACATGCAAATAATGTTAGGTACTGTTGATCTACTACTCTAGCTGCACTACAAAGCTACAGACATAAGAAAGTTGAAACTTTGCACTTTGAAAAATATTTTTTGTTGCTTTTACCGAAAATGTCTGAACTTTATTTTTTTTTGCCTTATAAGAATGTGTAGGCTACTGTGCCTCCTTTGATTACATTTATTATTTTATATTGCAGCACTACTGGATTCATTTGTGACATTCATTAATGTTACTTACAAATAAAGTGTGAACATGTAAGCAAACTATGTTGTATAATTTTTCATGGAAGAACTGCAAATATATCTATATCATTATCGTGATATAAAATGGCCCATCGTGATGGAATTTTTTTCCCATATCGCCCAGCACTAACGCTCATTTTGACTGATGCAACTTCATCGACACGTACAAATGGCCTGAAAGTTGAATCCGCATGGTTGAATCTGATGGAAGGTTTGCGCTTGCCGTCTTGGTCTTCTACTAAAAAAAATACTAAAATAAAATAAATAAATAAATAAATAAAAAAAACTTTTTTTTCTTCGCCACTGGCGGCGGATTCTTAAAAAAAACAAAAAGAAAAACAAACTTGTTTTCACTGGCAGATTTGATGGTGTAAAAAGAAAAAAAAAACCTGGCAGATTATGTCGGTGTTAAAAATAAATAAATAATATTTTAAAAAAATACCCCCCACCAAAAAAAAAAAACACTGGCAGATTATGTCGGTGTTAAAAATGAATAAAAAAAAAAAAACACTGGTGGATTCTGTCGGTCTTAAAAAAACAAAAAACAAAACAAAAGAATAAAAAAAAAAACCTAAGAATTCCCCTACTAGTGGAAACTGGCCTCTGACAATGAAAGAAAGAAAAAAACAATTTTTTATTTTTTTTTTTTAAACTGGCGGAATGGGCTTCCATAGATATTCGTGTTTCAGATAAATGTCAGGATAAACTTAAAATTGCACAGTAACCATTAGACATGAGGTTAATTTGTCCTATAAACTTCTGAAAGTAAATGCCAACCTGTTCAATATTTCAGTACTCTTTGCCCATATTGTTCTTTAACAAGAAGCTGAACGTGGAGAATTCACAACAGGTGTTTGATCCACGAATCGATCAATATATTTCTGATGACGTCCGTATCTTTGCCATTCTGTAACTATTCCAGGCACTTCAAGCTCAGTGGCCACTTGCCTATAAGAACATGTTTGAAGCTGTTTGTTTTTGATCAATTGTTATGTGTTGTCTGAAGTGTGAACAGAATGACGAAGAGGTGTTTAATCCAATTTTCAATTGAATCAAAGAAAAGTGTTGTCCAATTATGGATCAAACACCTCGTGTGAATTTCGACGTTCAGGCCTTTTGTAGAGAAAAGCAAGTTGTGAAAAAAGGACTGAAACTTTGAGTAGTGGGTCATGTTCATTCAAAAGTTTGGAGGTCAAATTAACTTCATGGGTAAAGATTAGTGCATTTAGATTCATCCTGAAGATTTCCAAGATGATGTTTGCCTCAATTGCTTTAAGGCTCAATAATATATTCTACACTTAATGATCAATCAATCAATTATAACTTCCATCCATAGAAAATGTCTTCACCCTTCTTTTACCAGCAAATACAGGTGTCACCCAGCATCCTCAAGCGTGTTGGAGAGGATTTATGAAGTCTGTCGGGTGTCATGTGAGAGCGACACAGATAATAATACCAGTGGAACAAATCTTACCTAGCTGTAGCTCCATGTTGGTAATCTTGTTTTCCGAGGGGAACAGGATCTTGGGCGGCTTGTCGGTCAAAGGGGCTGAAAAGTAGAGGAGACACACTTTAACATCATGAGGGGGAAAAAAAAAAAAAAACGGACAGCAAATCGTTTTCTCAGGATTTGTATTCGACATTTGTCCTGTAGACATTTGCAAAGGCTTTCCAACTGATCTTATCACATTTTTTCCACATTTTCTATACTTCTTATCATATACAGAGTCATAGGGCTCTCTCAGTTGACTTTAGGGGAAAAGCAGGCAATTTTTAAACGGTACAGCCAGGTGAACAAATATATTCCAGAGTGACAACTCTTTTCTTTGTTTTGTTCCTGTTTGGCATCGTTGGACCATTGTCAGAATTATGTAGAAATTGTCATACTAACACAAGCGACAAAGATGGTAGACATGCTTCACTGCGTAAGTGTTCAACTACAAGTTTCTACCTGACAGGTTTAAGTCGTTCACACTCGAGGTTTTGACACAGAGTGTTCAGAATTGATGTTTTTAAAGCTGACGGAGAAGTCAACCCAAACATTTTCTTGAAAATATGTTCTATGCAGTCACACTATTGTGAAAAATGTATAAGAACCAAAATCCACACGTTTTTATCCATCTCACGGGGCGGCCATTTTGACATTGCATGCTGAGGGCTCAAGCAATGACCAATCATGGCTCAGAAACCAGAACAGTGATTGGTCATTACCTGAGGCAAAATGGGTGCCCGTTGAGACAGATAAAAACAGGTGGATTTTACCACTTAAATCATATTCCAACAAAGTAATATTAATCAGAAATTGTGTTTACAGTAGTGGGGCTACATAAAACATATTATTGTAAAGAAAACCTTTGGATTGACTTCCCACTTTATGAAATTTGGTTACTGATATCAATGTGAAGCTTCTGGCAATTTTCACTCTTATTTTAAATAAATAAATAAAGCAAAAATAACTTGTATTTTGTACAAAATCCGATCAAACTCATTTTAAGCATCTAACCCAGTGCTTCTCAATTCATTTTTGTTACATGTCCACCAGGAAGAAGAATACCCCCAACTCTCCGCCACGACTATAAATCGTATTATTTGTCTCTGAAATTGTGAAGTACGCCTCTACAGAGTAGTGACAATGCTACTGCCACCTACTGAAGATAATGAGCAATTAAAATTTATTGTAATATGGCCAAAAAATAAAATAAAATAAAAAAAGTGCCTTGGGGTCAAACACGGCCCCCAATTTGAGAAGGAGTGATCTATCCACAAAGTAGACATCACGGGTCTTGGGAATGATGCTAATTGTACAGAAGCCTGCCTCGAGAGCTGCTGCTTCCGCCGGGAAATGTTGACAACATGGAGCAGTTTCACTGTTGTTAAAAGCAATTGTGTGTTCTGCGAAGAAGGTCGCGCTCTAAAAGAGGCGGGGGGTTAAAAGAACACAAAGGGCTTTCGTTGTAACTACAAGACTGAGCAGTTAAGAGGTGAGTCAAACGAAGTCACATCTGTGTTTAGATTTCGTGTTTCTATCACTGTCCTACCTCGTAGACAGCGAACATTTTTATGCTGCTATATTGCTTTGAGTACACACACATTTGCACTTCAGCGATAAAAAAAAAAAGAGAAGCCTGTATTGAATAAAACAGACGACTCCCGGCAGCATACTTTTCAGGCACATCTAATTATGAAGCGGTGAATTTGCAACGGCAGCGTTTTTCGGCCTTTTTCTCCCTGCCCAAATAAAGATGCTTCCTCTGAGTGTCCTCACAAGCTCTTTCTTCTCCGGACTTATTACCAGACCTCTCTAACAAGCCCTTTGAAAAGTCAGCTCTTTTGGGAAGAAGTCGACAATGCGGCGTTTGCTGGTCTTTGGGGGAAAAAAAAAAAAACAGTACACAACACATGGATCATAGGAGGTGAAATTGATCAGTTAAAGACTTTTTTGTGCATGTGGAAATTGTTCCGAGAGTTCCAAAAAAAAAAAAACAGGCAGCTTAGATATTGAATTTTTTGTCGGTGATGAGCACCTGCTGGTATGTAAAAAGGGACGGTGGAGTCAGGTGATGTCAACGAGAGGGGCAGTCACAGGCTCTTAGGCACAACTGTTTGCACTGTTAATAGGTAATCAGACAGCATACAGATACAGTTTTAATTACACATCAAAGGGGTTTACATCATTACACAATGTGTGATCCTACAGCTAATTAACGCACTGGGCAAACAAATGAGGACAAGCTGTTGAGTGGATAGGAAGGGGGAGGGCGAGTGACCGCTTGACGATCGTTTCAGTAAATAGAAGATATTTAGCACAACTGTCAACAAAATTAGCTCAAGATATTTATCAGGCGTAATAGTTGGCTAGGCCACTTTGATCAGTAAATATTTTGCTGATTATGTTAAATTAATCACATTTCGAAGCAATTCAGTTTTCTGCTTTTGATTTAGTCTCAGTTTGCTGCCGTAACCTTAAGTTGGATTGGGCATAATAATCGATTCATGGAAGGATTGTGTGTAATGTTGATGAATGGCAATTGAAGACCCTTTCATACGGTGTGCTGTGACAAAGTCTTGGCACAGCCAATAGAAGAGATGGTGGCGGAGTGATTTCAGAGTGATAACAGCAAGAGATTTTGTAGTAAAAGCAGCATGCAGGAGAAAATTGAGTTGTTTATTTACTATTTGTATTTGTGGGTGAACAATCTAACACTTCATGAATTTGAACACCTGAGGGTTTGGCCAACTCCCTCCAACTGACTGTTAAACTGCTCCCTGCATAGCCTAAATTATACCTCGAAGTGTTCTTCATGGAGCTGTGGCCAAAACTATGCTCCGTCATTAGAATCAGATGAACCAATTCCACTTTTTTTTTCTTTTTTTTTTGCAGTTTTAGCAGTCGTGATAAGTACCGACAACTTGGCTTATTTTTCGTGATAAGAATTCTCTATCCAATGTCATTTGTGGAGCAAGTCAAGTGCACTTTCTACTAAATATCCAAATACTTACAGTATGCCTATGTAGTGGCAGTAATGACAGTTTTCCCTGCTGCAAGCCAAGCTGAATGTAATTTCACAAGGTGACAGAAATTATCTCTGCTAAATCTGTAAACGTTGTGACAATGGCGCTGATTGTGATTCTATCTTTATGAAGGAAGCTGGCATAAATGGAGCGATAAAGGGGTAGTCTCTGCTCTGAAAACTGTTCAAAATAAGGACTTGATGGGTATTTTTAATCACAAACCCTGAGATATAGCATTGTGAGTTGTCTCTAAATGCAATATACAGTAGCTGGGTGTGCAGGCATCCATGTAGATATGCTAAAAACAGAGGAGGACTATAAGCGGTATGATCAATCATCCACAATCCCATTAGCGCGCAGTGGCGTAAAAACGCTGTGGACTTTCTGGGTGAATTGTTCTGAGTGGCCGACTGGAGGAAAACTGAAAATTAATGAAAGCCTGTAGAGTCTCGGATTTTTCTGCATATTAGAGTTGCATTAGGGTCAACTTTTTGCTAATGTTCTGAGGGTTAAATCAGGGGTGGTCAAATTAAAAGCGGTGAGACAATTGGATCCAGGCTGCCATGCAATTCTGAAAGCAATTAAAGTCACTAGAATTATGACAACTTAGTTACAGAATTGGTTAACGTCAGTGTTGTAAGAATAAAATACATTGTATATTGTACTGTACATGTATTGTACAAGGTTTATGATTGCTGTAATATCTTTGCCAATTTTCATTGTCTGTGTTGCTTTGCCTCAGATAGATAGATATCTTTAGTGTCATGTCTTTCAATTATACACAGCAGTGCACAATGAAACAACAATGTTACATCAGTTCTGCTAAAACCCTGCAAATAAATGAAATAAATGAAATGAGCAGTGATGAAATGAGGGGAAATTGACTAGCGCAAACATACGTACAAGCATGGGCAGATTACCGGTTTGACAGTCTAATTTGGTTTTAAAAAGTCAAGGTTTCAATAACCGCTAATACTGTCCGTCACCGGCAATGAGCACATCTTCTTCTTTTTTTAAGGGACGTCTAAGTAGGGCACAAATATGATTGGCTGCTTGCAGGGTTGACTAAGCCTCCTTGAAGTTAATGTCACTAATAAAGATATATATATATATATATATATATATATATATATATATATATATATATATATATATATATATATATATATATATATATATATTTTTTTTTTTATATATATATATTTTTTTTTTTAACAGTTACGCACAAAGGAGGTGGAGGAAGGGGGCAAGACGAAAGTAATATAACTGCAAACATAGATGCCTTATTAACTCATTCACTCCCAGCCATTTTCATGTTCTATTGCTATCAAAACATGGAACCTACCAAAAAAAAAAAAAAGTGTCTCTTCTTTCATCAGGGAAAAAAAAAAAAAAAGTACCGTATATTTTTTTAGCTGTTTTTATGTTTTGTAGCAATTAGCATTACAATTAGCTAAGTTTCATCATTATTCACAAACCTGTTGAAAATACTGGGGAAAAAGAGCTTGTTGCAACATGGACCTGGTTGATCTCTTATACTTTGCTGCCACCTGCTGGCCGTTTTTTTTTTTATTTATTATTGTAATAAGTACCATCGCTTTAACCACCCGCTTCAGGTCAGAAACTGCATCAAAGCCTTCATACAAAAACTCTAGCATACAAAAACCTAAAAAACGTATAAATACGTTTTTGGGAGTGAATGAGTTAATATGGATTGTCCTAAAAAAAAAAATGATGCCAGCAGGTACAAGTTAGCCGCAACGACAACCTGAATAGCCCGCAGGTCTTCCCTAAAAATAGCTTAGAACTGATGGGAAACTGGTACTTGCTAAGAGGAATTAAAACAAAAGAAGATAGTTAACATTTATTTATTTTTTTACTTAACATGGTAAGAATTTCTTCTGTACCAAATGGTCCATATTTTGTTTAAAAATAATTCAAATTGTGTTCAATGGGGGGAAAAAATGCTGTTTTTATTTACCCTCAATTTTTTAAAGTCATCTTAGAGTTGTAATCAATAGTGTGCTAACATGATGCTGATGTATTTTTAGTTCACAGTTATCCTACGGTCAGAATCTAATATTGGCCCAAGCCTACACATTAGTCCTGTAATTTTACATTGTCCAAATGGAATTTCTGATGTGACAGAAACTAAAGTTGTGATTTGGGTCAGTCAGTGAAAAGTGGTGTGTGGGGGACGAATCAGAGGGTGTTTGACAGTCTGTTGCTATGTGGGATAAATCTAGTGCAGAACCTGGTGGTTTTGCACCGGATTTTGCAGAACCTCTTGCCAGCAGGTTGATGGTGTGGGTGTGTTGGATCCCTTGTGATCACAGTGCTCTGGCCACAAAGTGTTTGTCAGCAATGTCCTTAAAGGGGGTTTGCAGTTTTTAAACTGCCAGTAAGATTTGAATGTAGCCTCACTTCACTCCTAGCCCTCACCAGCATGAACCAGGTGAGAATAAATATGACCTACACCCGCAGGAAATTCATACTGCTAACTGTTGCCATAGGTAACTTCTTAATGTGGTGTGGTGAGTAATACTGGAGTCACAATTTCTCCTTTGTCTTGTTAACGTTGAGGATTCGGGTTGCTAAAGCCACACCACTCCACATTGTCCACGTACCAAAATATGTACTACGTACTGGATGTGGCTTGACAGTCATGGGACATCAAGGTACTCAGGGCAGAACAGGGCTCAAGACGCATCCCTGAGAAGCACCTAAAGCAAACATATGATTGCTGTGTCATGCTTTTCTTCAAGACCTGTTCAGAAAACGGGACGCCACCAATCCTTTGCACACACGCAGCACTCCTTCAAGCCTCAATCTTTGTTTTTTTACTTTGAGGGCCGACGGGCAGAGAGAAACTCTTTCAGATGCGAGCATAGCAATGGACTAATACTTATGCAGTCACAGCGGAGCGGACGTCCACAGCCTCACAGGGCTGCGCTGTCCTTTACTCGGAAATTGCCTTCTCCTCTTGCCTCTTTTCAATCAGCATTGAGGCAAAGACCCTGTGAAGGCTGCTAAGCTCCACTGGAGAAGCGTCATTCCTCCTCAAGCATCTGCCACTATTGTGCCTGTCACTGCTGTCAGCTACTTCCACTACTCCACTGATGATGTCATCGGCACATGCAAAAATATCCTCCGAATATATGGAAAGCCACATCCAACGTTTTTTCACTTTTGAACGGTGGTGAGACTTGATTTACATGAGAAGATTTTTCTGGTATCTGAACTTAGAGTAGAGTATTTACTTTTTTGATTACTTTTTACTTTTACGCCTTAGTACCTATTATTACTTAATGTTAAAATAGGCACATTACTGTTTCCAACCTTTGCCGATGATGACACTACCGAAAAAAGACCTAAATAGAGAGGTAAAGTCATGCATGTTGGAAATATGGTAAGGGACAGTTGTTAGCATTAGCTAATTTAGCATTTTTATTCACTCTTCACATTAGAACAGCTACAGGAATATAGTGCAATGTAACAAATTGTTTATTTTCTTCTTAGTATGAGCATCATGTAAGTAAATAAAAGAAAATATTTTTTACACAAGTATCTGCATTTCTACTCAATAGGAAGCATCTGGATTTACAGGCCGCTTAATTAACAACAACAGTTTTGCAATCATATTTAAACATATTTCAAAATTAATGCCTGGCAGTGTCACTCAAAATGAAGTACTGTATTACAACCAAGGTGAGACTTTCTCTTGGCACAAACTTAAAAAGGCTCTTTCACAATAACTCAGCATCAATTAAGTGTCATCTTAAGTCAGGCTTCAATAGGGCACAAAAACAAACGCTCCCTCCCACACATTATGCGCCATTATGCGGCGATCCTCATTGAGCAGGCAGCCACGGTGAGTCTTGATGAGTTTATTTACACACTCTGCTAGGATTATATTTAAGGCAGGTTGATGGAATGCGGTAAGTGTGCGCAATAAGAGGTACAATTAAGCAGTCTGCAGATGTGAGGAGGGTTTGGAATAAACACACAGCCGGCAGTTTTGGAGAACAATGGAACACTTAAATGCTGCACTCAAGTAATTCATCCTCAATCATATTAACTGGCCGTTTTACGTGGGGGAAAAAAAGTGACAGGCACAAAACTCAACCACATGCTCTCACTCTTAACCGACGGGTGGGCTTTGTCTCCCTGTTTTAACAAATACTCAAAACCTGGCGATGAAATTTCATTTTTAGTTTGCTACTTAATCGTTTTGCAGAGGTCGCTTGTTCGAAAGAATTTGTGCAACACAATCATTTCTCCACCAAAGCCAGATATAATGAGACTATGCTCATGATGCTATTTCTTTATAGCAACTTTGGGAGGTATAGTACCTGCTGGCCAACAAAGAAGAGAAAGAACAGGAAAAAAAAGGTTTAAAAAACATTTGTAATGGGCATGAATTCAACACGGAGTTTCATTATTGCCGGGCTCTTTGTCACTTTACAGTTTCTTTACCATCAACCCTTTCTAACTTCAACATTTTTACCATCACAAAAATTCTTAGATGAAACTATAATTTTCTGTGAAAAAAAATCCAATAGAAATGTAATTATACATTATTATTATTATTATTATTATTATTATTATTATTATTATTATTATTAACACATTTACCATTATTTTATATATATATATTTTTTAGTTTCTTTGCATTTCCTGATTTTATAAATTTCCTAAATTTCTGATTCATTTTACATTTCAGTTCAGCGTCAGTTTTTCAGCATTTGGATATTTTCTACATTGCCCTAAATCTAAATCTCTTTTGAAATGTTCTGAACTCCTTTTCCCATTTCAGTTTCCTACTATTTAGAATGCTACTGTAATTAATGATGATGCCTGCAGTGGTTGTAACCATGTATTGCACTCCGTCACCTCAATTGCTTTGAGATAAGATCATAATCAACAATCAATTCCACACAAATGACAGAAATTGTCATGATCAACTACAGTCATCCATAATCATAATGATAAAAAATGTTGTTGTGGTTAGACTACTGTGAGCCATGAAAGGACAACTGTGCAATTGATTTGAATGAAATGAGTAATTACATGCACAGCCTGCATAGTAGCACACAAAGTGGTTGTCGCTGCTCATTTGCACAACGCAACAACGCACATTTTTGGTTGAGTCTGTGGGGATCTGTGACACATATGACGAAATAAGGTTGCACCATCCCAGCCTTACAGTGACAGATGATCAAACCTGATCGATGGCAAAAAAAGGTGCATGTGTGCATATATACACCACACGGGGGAAACATATTCAAACGTTCCCAAGTGTGCTTTATGTGTGAGTATGCGTAGTCATGCATGTAAATGTAATATAATTTCGGCGTAGGGCATGGAAAGGGAGACAAAGAGGAGGAAGGTGTGAGGAAAAAAAAAAAGCATACGCTGCTCATTAGAGGTTAGCTTGTGAAGGCACATGAAAAGGAGCTTGTATGTGGGCAATGCTTGTGATGTTCAAGTGCATTGGAATCAATGGGATGGCCTTATGGGAATTATGACAAGCTTCTTTGAGGTCGCTTGGTAATGTGCATAGAAAAAGGGGTTGGCGGGGTTCCACAACAGAGAGTAACAAGCCAGTGGACAACCAATAGAGAAGGCAACAATTGACCCCGGACCTCACCTTGAATGTGCTTTCTTCTAGGTAACCAGCAAAAAAATATGAAAACATAAAGGTGAGAGAAATATGTTTACCTCATACAGATATTGTTCTCTTTCAATTTTTTGATACAGAAATCCATCCATCCATCCATCCATCCATCCATCCATCCATTGTCTTGACCGCTTATTCCTCACAAGGGTCGTGGGGGGTGCTGGAGCCCATCTCAGCTAGCTTTGGGCAGTAGGCGGGGTACACCCCGGACTGGTTGCCAGCCACTCGCAGTGATACAGAAATGTTTATAGTAATTTCTAGAGTTATTTGAAGGTAGATATATTACCATACAGTTAAAAAGTGTATAATACACTGATTCATACATTTGCGTAATTTTTCTGCCACTAGGTAGCATACACATTTCATGTTAAACATTGGTGGCAGGAGCAGTACATTTTTCTTTTCAAATTAAATGTCATGACTGGGTCATGCCAGGGTTAAGTTTAGGTCATGCAAGGGTTATGTTTGGGTCATGGCCGTGTGGTCAAGTGTCTGTTTTAAACTGATGTAACCGGCATCTAGTTTCAACTGGTCTTAAGCTATGTGATGTCAGGAGCTATGTGCTGTCAAGATCTTTAATCCCGTTATCTGATCAACAGCCAATCAGATAATTCCATGTCAGTCCTGTTACCCACATGTCTAGCCACAGCCAATCTGATCGATTCACTGTCTATATAAACCTAACTGAGAAGTGTGTGTTTTGTCGGATTATTCCTCTGTCCAGCTGGCTACCTGCTCCTCTTTTCCGCGATTCCTTCTTGTTGTTTTTGGTCAAGTCAAGTTAGTTCCACGCCTCGAATAAAGTGTTAAATTCTTATTTGTGTCTGCGCTCTTGAGATCCAAATCCAGAACAGAACATTAAAAGTAAATTCATTACAACATGAATCAACTTGTAAAAAAATTACAACCAACACCCAGTCCCTTCAAATAGATTTATTACTATTATAATGGTTATCGCAAATGTTACAGCAGGGGTATCAAACATATGGCCTGCGGGCCGGATTAGGCCCGCAAAGGGATTTAATCCTGGCCCCAAGATAATCTTGTTTTATTTTATTTTGTTTTGTATTATTTATTTATAATACCTTTATTTTGTTTAACTTTATTTTTTTTTTTTTAAAAAGCCCTGTGCTGCGACTCTAGGAGCTCTGTTTTCAAGGACAAGCGAATGTGCGCTCAGTGTAAAAAAAAAACAAAAAAAACAAAAAAAAACTTCAACTCTCAGTGTAGCGGTTCGAGTGTGAAGCGATTGGGTGAGAGAGTCAGCACCTCCTAATCTGAGACCATGGTCTTCAGTTGGAAAATTGTGGAGTGCCCTCTCCGGGTCAGGGATGAGATCGTGCCCCAAATAAGTTCTAGTATCTTGAGGTCTTGTTCACAAGAGAGGGAAAACTGGAGCAGGAGCTCGACGGGCAGATTTTACAGCATCTGTAGTGGTTTGAGCCAGAAGGCGAAGGTCTCCATTTACCGGTCCATCTCGGTTACCACCCTTACCTACGGTCACGAGCTGTGTCGTGACCAAAAGAACAAGATCAGGGATACAAGCGGTGGAAATTAGTTTTCAGAGTGTCCCTTAGAGATAAGGTGAGAAGCTTGGTCATCCGGAAGGGGCTTAGAGTAGAGCCGCTACTCTTCCGCATTGAGAGGAGCCAAATGAGGTGGTTCGGGTATTTGGCTAGGATGCCTCCTGGGTGCCTCCCTGGTGAGGCATCCTTCATTGGGAGGAGGCTCCGGGGACAACCCAGGACACGCTGGAAAGACTATGTCTAGGCTTTCCTGCTAAAGTTACCCCCCACTACCCCCTCTTGGAAGAAAATGGGAGGATTGGATGGATAAAAAATGCAGTCATTAACTCACAAGCAACCAAACATACGTCAATGAATCACCTCCTTGGCAGAGGTAACATAGATGAGTTGAAAACGAGTGACAACAGAGAGGACAGAAGTATCTTGAAGAGGAGATCCGTGCCAAGTACACATTGTTGCTTGTCGCCTGTAGACATACAATGCTGACGTTGCCTTGGTAACACTGTGATAGATGTGCCATATTTTTCACCTGTCTCTGGATATTAGTATTCTCTTATTCGGCTCAGTTGTGTCCCCTTGTCTGCACCTCGTAGCGTTTGATCTCACTTCATCTCAAAAGAATACCTTTTTTTTTTTTCCCCCCCACGTTTTGGACTCGCCGAAAAGGCACTGCCGACTACCTTTTCACCCCATTCTCTCTTTCCCCCGCAGTAAACTTCGCCACTTCTTTTCTTCGCTTTTCTTTTTCTGCTTTCTACTCCACTCACGTGCTTTTACTTGCCCTTTGTATGTGCGTGTGTCTTTCCAGGATGTTATCGCTGTGAACTTCCTCAAAGGTTACAAACACTGTCCTTCCATTAAAGGCTTGGCGTGTACATCATCAAAAATGCACAGTGAAGACTTAGTCACGAATGCTCATATTTCACACAGCTTATTCAATGCACGCATTGATGAACACATTGGCATATACAGTGAGTATATACCACCATAGCGAAAGCACATACAAAAAGACTGGTTTCACATTGCAGTTGGAAGGAAGCAATACTGTAATAGTCCATGTATTCTAACTGATCCGTTGTCGACATCAAAATACATTTATAACGTATAAATACCTGAAATAACAAATGTCCACACAGTACGCAAATGTCAACATTAGTCTGCGACAACAAAGGAGTAAACAGCAATTCATTATAAAAGCGTAAATGTTATGTAGTATTTTGTTGCCCTGGAGTTGGTTGAAAGTCATGCAACCTCATTACCGCGTTATTCCGCTGGCCAGAATATGCAATCCTTTTCCTTAATAAATGTTTTGTGCCCTTCTAATTTTGCACATTTAGGGTTAGGTCTATTCTTACTTACTACATTGGAAGATGCAGAGGCCCTTGATTTACGATGGAGTTCTGTTCCTACTAGTGTTGTTCCGATACCGATACTGGTATCGGCAGAGGTGCCGATACTGCATTAAAACAGTGGTATCGGTATCGGTGACTACTCACAAGTAACATGCCGATACCATTAATTCCAACGCTAATATAGGATTTTGGATGCAGCATCTTGCGTCTTGCTGGTGCACGACATTCACTGGTATGTGACATGTTCACTGCATGCCGATCTAAGATATCCTATTGGCCCTTGAATGCTCTGAACCAATAGCAGGACAGCTTTTTCATGTTGAGGAAAAAAAAACAACGTTAGTATCGGTAGAGTATCGGTATCGGCCGATACTGCAAAGCTGGGTATCGGTATCGGGGGCCAAAAAACGGTATCGGAACAACACTAGCTCCTACGGTGGCAACGTAACCCAGATTTGTATAAAAGTTGAAATCCACTAACCGCTAATTACTTTAAATACTTATAGGACATGGTATTTTAAAAAAGAACAAAAAGCTATCTACAGTGGTAACTGAGCATGCTTTCTTCTGCCCTGTGACAACATAGAAGTATATTGGAAGTAGCATATTAGAAGTACAAACTAGTTCCTGTACGTAACCTCAAAATGTTGGTACTGTCCCAAGACCCCCATGCATGTATTATTGTATTTGGCCTGATTCTAAACTAAGCATATCTAATTCAATTAATGTTTTCTCCTTAAGTGACCCATATCAGAACTGTGCCACATGGAACATCCATCCATCCATCCATCCATCCATCCATCCATCCATCCATCCATCCATCCATCCATGTCCTCTCTGGGGTTGTAGCGAGATGACTTTGGACGAGAGAAGAGAAGAGAAGAGAAGAGAAGAGAAGAGAAGAGAAGAGAAGAGAAGAGAAGAGAAGAGAAAGAAAGAAAGAAAGAAAGAAAGAAAGAAAGAAAGAAAGAAAGAAAGAAAGAAAGAAAGAAAAACACAGCAAATAAACATGAATGTTTATCAAAGACAGTCTACTCCCATTAAGGCCTCACTAATTTTGTGTGATTTTTACTAAAGCTCCAACATGCACATTCCATACACAGGAATGTT
Organism: Festucalex cinctus; assembly: GCF_051991245.1. NCBI lineage: Eukaryota > Metazoa > Chordata > Actinopteri > Syngnathiformes > Syngnathidae > Festucalex > Festucalex cinctus. The sequence goes on from NC_135421.1 coordinate 13,563,103, forward strand.
GGCGACGATTCCAATTCTGCACCTCAGAACTGGTACGCCAAATCATGCACTATGTTTGATAAAATATGTTGTTTTCACATACAATTCTCTTGATTATTAGTGCCTCTGCTCATTATGCGAAAGTGCTAGCTGCATTAAATATCTCCAAAAGAAAATATGGCAATACTGTCATTTTTAAGGCGAAACAAATTTAAGAGATTTTAAGGATCTGTAGAGAACAGTTTTGAAAACAAACACATATAATCTTTTTTTTTTTTTTTTTTTTTTTTAATTATTATCAAATGTGGGATCGCGCATCTTAAATTCTCCACAATTAATACACACGCGGAGGGCTTTTGTGGTTATGCAATAGTTGAGGGTGAATCAATACAGAACACATGTAAAACAAGAGTGAGAGGGCTATAAAAATGTGTCTACAGACAATGATGGAGTATAAGCTTTCTTATTATCAGTTGTAGATCTCTTGATGTGGGCTCTTCAGAGGCCTTTTCATTGTGTCTCAGAGCAGGAGGACACGTTCAAGGGGGCGTCAAAGCAGAAGCAGAATTAACAGACAGTCCTGGCACATTATGAGCAGCATGTTTGACCTCAAATCCAAAATGGGAGTCCCTTTCATGCAAAATCACCTCAAGTGCGCATCTACAAATCGTGACAACAGCGCCAACATGCCACCCGTGGTGACAGATATTTCATAGATCTACGCTTCACCAGTCCTCTTTACTCGCCTCCATGACACTTTCTGGACTGTACCTAATCTTTTACACCCCACCCCCCCCCGCACCCCATCACATCTGATCAGAACATCAACAATTATGTGCCATGATCACAAGACAAAATGATCTGCACCACTGTTTTCTCTAGTTCTTTCTTCAGTCCTTAGTATTTTTCTTTTTCTCGATGTTACCATGACTTGGGATTGCTACATCTATCATGATCGCCACCTTAGATGCGTCCGTCATCTTGATTACTGGACCTGTGGTCCACATTTGGTACATACAGTATGTTCTGGTACACTATTCCTGCTTATGTCGCAACACGTATACTTTGATTACCCCCTACTGTGATGCCTTACTCCTTTTTCCCCCTGGAAAAACAACAAACAGGTTGAAACGAGTAATTATCTCAGTTTATAGATGCAATCATTCATACATGGACATTAAACAGTTAACTGCTACCGAAGCACGTAGTCTCTCAGATGAAATAAACTGTGTGTTGTAAACAATCTCCCTAGCGATTATTTTACGTTTTGTGGAGACACTGTTTTTAATGCCAATTAGTGTTCCAGTAGACTCTGACATGGTCACTCCATAATGATGTGTACGTGTATATTTGTTATAAAGTGTGACAACTTTAGTGTCGCCCAGTCTGCCTCTGTTCTTGAAAATATAAAATATAATAGTACTTTTTAAATTTGCTTTAATCATATTCAATATTATTTTACTAATGGTGGTTTATGCACTGAACTGCAGAGAGTACCAGCTGTCTATTAAATGTAGAGTATTTAAGTAGGGTGATGCATTTATTTGTATGTTATTTAAATTAAAGCTAAACATAAAATACTTGTTCCTCCTAAAATGACCATTTATTTACTCAACTGAAGAGAGTACCCGGGGCCAATTAGTGATCAAGCATTTCGTATGGGGGGAGGCCTATTTTGTAGGAGTATTTAGTAGGGATGTCACGATAAGGGCAATATTGTGATATTGCGATATTAAAACTGCCACAATATCGTCGTCATGTTCACAATATTTAAAAGGAACACATTTGTTCAAAAAGTCAGGTTGATTTCCATTTGTGCAGTTCTGGCACCCCCTAGTGGCTAGTTTATAAGTGCTATTTAATTTTCATTAGGGATGTTTTGGCCTTCTTTGTTTAAAATCTATGCTAATTGTCAGATAAAGGGGAACCTAATTAGCTTGTGAAGCGATAAATGTGTGCTTGCATTAGCAAGTAAGTGCCTCAATATTAGTTATTAGAGATTGTAAGATGGTTTATATGCATTGCTGTTATGTACAAAATCACAATATTGTTGTTGTTGTTGTTGTTGTTGTTTTAGTCTGAGCTCTCTTTTTTACAATATTGTGATCTTTTTTAAATATCGCCAATGCCACCACAATATCGTGATAATTATCGTATTGTGACCTTCATATCGTGATAATATCGTATCATGATGTTTGGATATCGTTACATCCCTAGTATTTAGTCATCTACATACGTCTATTTATTACGAACATATTGGCAGTTCTGCAGCGCCGGTCGTCGAGGGACTAGCGGGGCCGTGACGTCACCTGTCGTCTGATTGGTTGACAGCAACGCCGCTGCCACCTCAAGCAATGCAGTGGCACACGCCCATTTCCTTGTTTTAAGCGAGAGAGGCAAAATCGCCCTCCGGTCTTCGCCAAAGTCTTAAAAATACAGTATATACAATAAATATAATAATGTTTTACAACAATGCTTAACTATATTTATAATTTAAAAGGTACATGTGGATGGATTTGTAATGTTTGTGCTTTTAAAAAAAACATCACGAGGCTGGTCGTGTGTTCCTAAATAGCTGTCTTCGTGAGCCGGTCGTGAATCGCAATATGTCATCCCTGGTGGTCTCTATTAAACTGTAAATATGGTTCAACGTTGGCGCGACTTGCCACTCGGGAAATGTTATCTCAGATCCGCACGCAATGCGGGAGTGCAAGCTTGGTGTGGACGGTTCAAATGTTGGCGCCCCTTTCTCGCCGTCCGCCAGTTGTCATGGAAAACCGGCTGTTGCTGTCTGGTGTGGTTGCGTGAGGTGTGGTGTGGTGTGGCGTGGTACCCGGCCGTGCGGGCACGATGGAAAAGCGGCATTATTTACTCAGCTGAAGGCACTACCTGTCATTTAGTCGAAATGAGGCCTTTATGGTGGGAAGTGGTGGGGTATTTGTTGCAATAAGGACCCTATTTCATCCTATAGTGTGAAAGCCTTTACACATCCAGTAAAAATTCTAGTACCGTGTTCACTCAAATATAAATATCTAAATAAAAGGGAGGCATTTATTACTTATTGAGTGTGATGTTAAGCAACGTTTCACGTTTCAATATATTTTTGTAAATTTAACGCCTACATTAAACCATATTTCCGTAAATAGTACCTGTGCCTCTTTTAGACACCCCAATTTATTTACTGGATGTATTATGCATAATTAGCATGAACACCTCTCTCAAATACAAATCTCTTTTCACACATAATTATTTATTGATGACAAAAACTATATCATTGCATTTTTTTTTTCTCCTGAAAATTGCATTGGGCCTCTTCTTATCTGTAGTTGTGTAATGAACGCCCCCCACAGTTAAGCTTCAGCTTTATAACTCATTGACTGCCATTGACGGAAAAAGACGTCAAATAATGCATTTTTGCTGGGCTGGCAGTGAATGTGTTAAACACAATGTGCCAATATATTTTGTGATTATATTGCAGCATCCTTTTTTTTTTTTTTTTAAGGCAAATGTTGCTTAAAAATCCATCAATTTTGGTTACATCTCATCTTAAGTCATTGACTGCCATTGACGAAAAAAAGACGTCAAATAATGCATTTTTGCTGGGCTGGCAGTGAATGTGTTAATTGCATTTCATTTTATTGAACTTATACTGTATTTCACTGGCAAAACATCCATCTTATTTTGTAGTATTATAACGTGTAGATGGTGCGAGTAGAAAGCCAATCCACTCGCTTAAACACAGTTTTTGGTGGGTTTGCACGGCTGAGAGAGCATCACTCTCTCCTCATATATAACACTCCTGCATCCTTATGTGGACGCCACCGGAGAGCTAATATCTCAGCTAAATGAGAATCACACACTCGTCCACACATCCCTCGGCCTGAGTTTATTTAATGTTCCGCCCTTGGAGAAAAAAAAAGAATTGTGGCGGGGTGGGTAAAAACGTCTCCAGCATTGAGATTACAGCACACAGAAAATAAAAACAATGCAGGGGCTGAGAATTGTTTGTCAGCAGAAGCAATTTCCCCAGCAAACCAAATAATTATGCACTTCTCCCTCAGAGCGGCTTAACTGTTAATTAGCACTCTGCTTCTTTTTTCCACAGGGCGGTCATGTAATTTAGATTTTACTCAGGTAGCAACTTAAGGCTGATGTTAGCTGATGAGGACACATGAACTCTATTTTAGTGAATTAGAATAGAGACAGCTTGAGAAACAATTGGCATCCCCTTAGTCCAGGAGTGAGTTATTTCAATATATTTCAAGGGTTCAGTGCATGTGAAGATATCCAAGCAAACTTCAATGTGCTTATTTCTCTGAGGTAATGTGGAAGAAGACAAGTCACGTATGCAGTGGCTATATACAGTAATGTCTGCTTGCCCCTGTTCAGATGTTTTCATCATAAAATGGTAATCATTTATTTCCAACACTTTGTCTTCGTTTCATCGCATATGTCGAGGTTGCACAGCTTCCGGTAGTTTGTTATTTATTGTTGTTGTTGTTGTTGCTGTTGTTGTTGTTGTTATTAGGGATGGGTGAGTACCGATACCTGGTATCGTATCTGGCCGATACCAGCCTTTTTTCAAGTACTCGAGTACTCGTCACGCAGACGAGTACAAGCGACCGATGGCAGAGGTGGAAGACGTTAAGTGAGTCCTCCTTGCCCGTAACTGGAAATACTTCAAAATTGTGAATCTTAAACTAAAAGAGCATTTTGGTGTTTTATTTTGAGCGTTAAGGCTATTGAAGAGTGACTGTGCTGATTTTTGGTCAAAATTAAAGGAAATATATTTGTTTAAAAATATCTTTTTGTGATTTTTTTTTTATTTGTCAAAATATATTACTGCCAGGCTCCGGCCTTCCTGGGTGGAGTCTGCATGTTCTCCCCGTGCCCACGTGGGTCTTCTCCGGGTACTTCGGTCTCCTCCCACATTCCAAAGACATGCATGGCAGGTTAATTGGGCGCTCCGAATTGTCCCTAGGTGTGCTTGTGAGTGTGGATGGTTGTTCGTCTCTGTGTGCCCTGCGATTGGCTGGCAACCAGTCCAGGGTGTCCCCCGCCTACTGCCCAGGGCCAGCTGAGATAGGCGCCGGCACCCCCCGCGACCCTTGTGAGGAATAAGCGGTCAAGAAAATAGATGGATGGAAAATGCAGTACTGGTATCGGAAGTTGGTATCGGTATCGGTGAGTACTGAGGGTCTGAGTATCGGTATCGGTCTGAAAAAAAAGTGGTATCGAACATCCCTAATTATTATTATTATTATTATTATTATTATTATTATTATTATCATCATCATCATTATATTATGTATTGAGATTTTAGCTTCGATGTCTGTTCCTTTAGAATTGCAAGTGCTGGCATCGATCACACACAAAACTATGAAAATGTTTTTTTTTTTTTTTTTTTTTTTCAGATTTTAGATTCACTACTCTGCATTTTCTTTGCCCTTTAATTGGTTTAGCTATGCTTATCCCTCTGATTTGTTGAGCTTAAAATGCACAACAAAGACTGATTTGCAATGGTGAATTATGTCACACATGATTGACAAATTACTTTCAAGGGTCACTTTCCAAGAATAAGAGGACTTTATGAGTCTCAACCAACACTGTTGCTGCTTGTTTCAAACAGACAGGCAAATCAAACTATGACGAGGCCTGCAATCAAAATGAGCGTAAAGAGTCGTGCGATTGGCTGTTGAATTGACCAGTCCACACCTGTCACCCAATTTCGTCTCGGATAGGTTCCAGATCACACCCACATTAGAAAACTAATGGATGCCACGGTAATGGCAACACATGATTTCAGTAAGCGCAGGTCCCAGGAAGAAGAAAGCAACATTGTAAAATCTTAGGACAAGTGATGGTTTACTATGTTTAAGGCCCCAGAAGGGTAAATAGTGACACATGACAAGAGTCCAAAATAAATTCCATTGATCGTGCATAAGCAAACACACTGCTCCGCTCATCATCAGCGTGACTGAAGTGATGATCCAAAGCGTCTGTGAGCGACGGCGACTCAAATGAAGCCAGTCACTTTACAAGCTGCCAGGGTGATCGCTGCAAATCATGTGTGTTTGTTTCCCCCTTATTCCCAAAGCCAAACGATGCTCTTCTCTCCCAGCCTTCCAAGACAGATGGAGATCATTAGCTCCTCTCTCGCCGCCTCCCCTGACGCTCTTTCCAATCTGTCACATCTAAACCATACTGCGGGCGCCGTTTCTCCCACCTTTTCTCCCCCCCTCCAACCCCATCTCTCAAACGTCCCGCGCTCGGTGGCACAATCCGTCCCGGTCGCACAGATTTATATCTCCTGACGCGCCCCGGCACAATCTTACAACTTTCACCTCTACTTCATCACTCCTGTCTGAGCCAGTTATGGCACTCACTTCCCAGGAGGAGGGATTGATGAGAAACCATCCGTCGGATGTTTCCGTGAACATGAAGCCCTGAAAGCCCGCAAACATTGATGCATGACCACTGACGTCCTTTAGCACTGTTAACTACTCCCAAAACTGTCTGCACGGGGATCTGCAATCAACAAAAGCGACAGGGTTTGGAAAACCGCAGCTTCAAACCGGCAGTAGCTATTTACAGTTTCCCGTAACTGTGTGCCAGCTTACAGTTACTCCTGCATATGCCTGGAAGCCTCTTTTACACAGAGACCCTGCAAAACTGCCGCCTCAAAACCATACTATTCCACCTTTGCACATTTACACAGAACCAACTGTGTGCTTTCACATAGCAACATGACATTACACAATACGGTAATTAGATGACAATTTGAGGGTCTGATACTAGCAACTGTCGTTCTATACAAAGGCTCATACGGTGACATTTGCTTTTTACTAGGACTGTGCACGAATCTGTGGTGATTCGAATTAAGTTGTGGCTTGGCCAATTCATAATTTTCTCATTCAGGCATCATGTGTAAACACATATTGTCAGAGAGGAATGTTTGAATGGAACCTACGGGCTCCCTTTACATCGGGATTGAATATGTGCGGAAGCGACATAAGTCGCATAAACCGGAAGTAGTCTGTGTGTGTACCGGCCCAGCAACCGGAAAAATTTGCTCTGTTAACGTCTTGTTGTTGGCTTCTCAAAGAACAATCGAAAGGGACTTTGCAAACGTGGACGCGAGTGGCCCCAGTGACAAACTAGCTTAGCATTAGCATGGACAAAGCTAGAACAATTTGTAACATGAGTGCCAAAACAACCCATTGCGGAAGTATATATCTTGCCTCTGTATTATCTTTGACACACTGCATGTCATGTGACTGCATGCTCCAATAAGAGCCACATATGTACGAGAAGGGAAGGATGTGTGTTTGCTGCTGGAGCTACACACGATGCAGATGGATTTAAAATGGTACAAAGCATCTTTGTTTCCTCCATCCGCTAGTGTAGGTGCTAAAAGTAAGTTATGTTTTATTTCCGTCGGGTTGGTACGCTGTGTCAGTGAGGACTTCGACAATTCAATATGTTTAAATGAGGTAAGTGAATATGGCTTCGTAAATGTATGAAGATAAACTACTACTACTACTATTTTAAATTTTCATGTTGCACTATGACGTAATTCCAGTTTATTTAGGACTCGATCGTTGACATGAACGAGTGCTAATGATAGCCAGCCACTACTTTTTACATAATGGTGTGCCCAGGCGTTGTAGGAGTACCTTACACACAGGCACCATCCACCTGATAAATCGCTGATACAACCTCAGAAGGTGAAAAAATGCGGATCAATCCAGACTTTTACAGGTAGTGTACAATGGGCATAAGACTCATGTATTATTCACTCAGCAAAATCCTTCCCTCACAACGTTACCAAAAGTATAATGATTTCTGGCTCTGCAGGAAAAATGTAATATGTTCTTCTTGGCTCACACACCATCAAGATTCATTAATGTATTCGGGGTTCCTACGCAAATATAAAAAAAAAAAACATGGAATTTGATATCATACATTTCCAGGTCTGTCAAACTATGGAAAATGGAAACTACTGGATGTTGAAAATAGCCATGTTTTTAAGGTCTAAGATTTAAAAACAAACAAACAAACAAACAAACAAATAAACAAATAAATAAATAAGAATATGAATATCTGAAAAAACAAGTCAAGTCATCTTTATTTATATAGCGCTTTAAGTGCATTGTTTGTGTGAGAGCACACCGTATTATATCAGGGTCTCGGTAAATACTCAATTGGCTCAAAAATGTACATCATGTACATTATCATCTGATACTATAAGTGTATAGTATAGAGTGCTATGAACGTCTCAGTTCAAATCATGACAACGTTCTAAATTAATGTGCAGCCGAGTGATTAGATTATACAAGCAAACAGAGCAACTTGACAGACATCAAAGATTTATGGGCTTTGTGGAGGCAAGCATCTTATGCAAATGTCATGAAATTAGTCTTGAAATTAGGGACTGAAGAAGTATGGAATTTTAAAATCTCAAAAGTGTTGGATCTCTGTGTATTGTTTTCAATCATAGTCATTCAGCAATCAGTATAAACAACTTGTCACATCACCACCTTGAAGAGCTATGCTCTTCGTTGTCAACTGGACAAATCCGACACAATGTATCTAAATTACTGAATTTGTTTGTGATTATTGTAGTTCGTGGACTTATTAGTAGACCAGTGAGGATAAAATAAACACTTGGCTTGGCTTGATTGTTCGCACTGTTAACAGTTATGTGCCTGTTTGCAGTGCTGAGAAGTGCTAACAGGACTCCTGCTGTTGTGCCTGAGCTCGCGACCATCTGGACGAGATCCATCACGTTCTCCTGCGTGTCCTCAGTGGCCCTGATATGGTGGAAAAAAAACGGAGTAACTGCAGCCAAATAAAAATAAAAAGAAGGTAAATGAAGATGAACTTGCTATCCAGGCCAAAATTACTTAAATCCATTGAGTTACATTGTTGGGCAGTTATTATTCAAACGTGATGGCTTTTTATTTTTGCAATAAACCATTTGCTTTATGGCAATTCTGTGCAATTTTTGATTCACAACTATGAGCGGGAACATCTCAACAAAATGGACCAGTCCAATTTTAGACCTCAATTAGGATCAGTTACTGGAGTTACCGTGTACCATGTTTTTTTCACTGATGACCAAAGTGAGGAATTTATTTTTATTAAATGTATGATGCACACAGTGACTACTGTAAATTTGGAACGGCATCCATTAGAGGCATAGCCATGATTTGAGGCTGCACCTTCCTCACCATTGTGTTTTTCTTTCACAAATGTGTCACTGCTCCAAAAGCGCAAAGCGAAATGAATCAGTTTTCCAAACCTTGGCCAGATACACCTTATTTACTGGCAAAAACAGTCAGTGGAAACTGAGGCGTATGATTTATTCTATGGAAATTGCGTCACCGGAGTTTCATAAATACGAAAAAGTCCCAGGGCTAAGTTATGAAGCCCACCAAAGTCCCACTTTATTCCACTTGGAATAACTCATTGCAGATGCTGTGTTGGCAATCGCAACCACATCAGCATCATGTGCATTTCAGACTTAACCACCTGTTCACTTCAAAGATTTAGACTTGGGAAGAGAAGCGCCAAAGGTTTGACAGTAATGATTAATAATGGCCCAGCGATGCAAAGTGAATCTCCTCAGAGGGGGGCTTTGATGCAGGTGAATCACATCCTAAACATACTTAAAAGCAGCAGAAGGGGAGGGGGTAGGTTGAGCAAGAAAGGAAGACCAGAAGGGGAAGAAATTTGTTCCGCGCGTTAGCTGACATGCTTGACTGCGCAAGAACAGAAGGTTGGCATAATGAATTTTGGCGTGCAAATGAAATAAAGAACCCCACCCAAGCAGAGGTGTGCATGCGCGCGCTGGAGTATGCAAACAGAGGGCTGGGGTTTTGAATGCAGAGATGTTACAGAGGAAATTATGGATCATTTAGTATTCAGTGGTTTGGCTACTTTCTGTCAGCACCGCACACATAAAACTGGTGCCACAACAACATCCTAACTATAATGAGGAGTGGTTAATTCCAATATTTCGCTTCGGTGTTGGGAAAAAAAGGAGAGAGGCTCTGTAAAGAATCATTCACTCATTCCCTACTCCCTAATCGTTATATAGAGATTTTTTACGCAGTGTTCAATATAGTTCACCAATCAGTCAAGTGAAATTAGCTTTTATGTGCAGTACGACTTGGGTGCGATCTCACTGCTGTCACACAATTATTATAAAGTGCAGGATTAACTTCAGGTAGTAGATCTTCCGTTTGAACAAATACATTATAATAACATTATATTCATAGAAGCTAATAGTGTCGAACAAATTTGATACAAAAAAACAAACATCATACTCGATGTTGTCAATATTATGAGGAGTTGCGCCGCTTTCGCTCATCAATTTCAGTGAAACTGATTTTTTTTTTTTTTTCTGTATTGGCACCATCATGGGATAAAACTGTTAACACTGCTCCATCTCGGGGTTACGTTGGAAAGTCATTGTGCATGTTCTTATCGCATTTATGGCTCTTACAAACACATTCAAAAAGTTAAGATATTGCGACAGAGCAGTAAGAACAATGAATAAGACAAACATATTGTACGGTACTAACCGTGAAACAGTGTACTGTTTCCCCTTTTTTTCTGAACAATTTTAACTTCTTAATCTCATAATATTCAGCAATCATGCCCAAAGATGTACATTATAAAATCTTTCATGTTGCCATAAAACACAGGATGGTAGAGGATTGAGACATTAATAATCTCCTTCTATTCAGCAAAAAAATAGGCTGATCTTGAAACACTTCCTGTTTTCTCTTCTTATTTCAAAATTACTCACAATCATGTGGCACCACGTAGTGGCTGGGAGTGAAATCACATCTCCAAATAAAGAATAAAATTAACTTAGAACCAGACAAACCTGGAACTTGCATTGGAGGGGTGTTTACTATATTTGATTTTCGAATGAGCATCAATGCTCACTTTTTTTCAAGAATCATTGTGGAATACAGAGAGGGCACTACAATGGGCAAGACTTGTGAATACATATTTGAAAAACACAATAAAATATAAACTCACTAGTGCACTATACAGTATAGTGCAGAGGCCGTGATTTCGAAAACGACTGGAAATATGAGACATTGGAAACAATCATTGATGCGCATCATGGTGCTACCGTCTCAGTAGTGTCTACTGGCTCATCACTTTCTCCATGTAACATAAGATCACTTCATTAGAGTGTAGGGAACTCATTTACATAGTTACTCATTTATTTACATCCAATAAGAGTCGGCAATTTAAATTGTCTGAGAGACTGTTCACATACCTTGGTATGTTCTGCTGTTTTGGTGCGCAACAGAGTTTAAATAGGCTCAGCAAATAAAATTTTAATGTGTGGTATATGTGTGAAAAAATGGCACCCTTGGGGACAAGACATGCGTGTAAAACAGAAATATTGTAACTATATAAATATTGGAGGACAAAGCAAATCTATTTAATTGATGGTGATATTGCAGCCTGACACCACATAGTGGTAGGGCTTAAACATGACATTTAGAGCGTGATGCCGACTCGTCTCATCACGTGTTTACGGCGGAGGCAGAGGCGCTTGCTGCAGTAGAAGAGTGTGCTGAATTAAATTAGTACGTAACCTTAATTGATTCAAATTGTCTTCTATTTCTAAATGTGAAGCTTTGCAAAGAGAGGGAGAACCAGTAAAGGGAAAACAAGCCTGGCTCAAGCAGGATTTAGAAGGAAAAAAAACACAAAAAAAATCATCCCACACTATCAAAGTGTAAGGAGAGCGCGGAATTAGTCCACTGCACATGAATACGTCCGTGATTATTTGCACGCCACATAAATTCCCACCATGCTGTGGTGTGCCCAGAACGAGGGCAGGTTCCCCCATTTGGCCAAGTTATGCAAATGTTTACTAGCTATGCAAGTGGCAAGCACACCGAGCATGAGAACATTTTCTACGCCAGTAAATACCAACACATGACAAGAGAACTTTCACCCATTGTATCGCTTCCTGCCTTCATCAATGCAATAATGTCATTAGATGTATGTTACAGCAAATATTTTGTGACACCAGTCCAAAAACTTTTCTGTCAGACCTCGCTACTTGCAAGCACCTGCTTGCTTGACATTTTTCAAGTGGAAATGTTGTTCAAAATGAAAATAAAACAGCATGATGTACAGATTTGGATTGGGCGGAACTAATAAGGACACAATACGGAATGACTGGAAAAATAATTGCTGTAATGGACGCTGGAACTGAGATCATCTTCAATACTGCACAGGAAACTCATTTACCGAAACAGAGTGACTCCACACTTTAATTTATCTCTGTGCTGCTGTTTTGGTTGGCAATGGAGCTCAGCTGCATTCAACAATCGTGTTGAACAACAGTATATGAGAACTGAAATATATGGTATGCGCAACAATCCTAAATATTTTTTTTATTTTTTATTTTTTGAGTGACTAAATGCTAGCAAACCTTCGTCGTCATTCATCTATTATAAATTGTCACACGAACAATGCATGTAAAAGTAAGGCAGAGCTGACACAGTATGGTGTCAGTATAGAACAAGTTGTAAACGCTCCAATGTGAATTCTAAAGCCCCGGAAGACCGTCTGTCCGCACCCTCGTAACGCAGATTCCCTAATTGAGCGTTAATTGGGTGCTAATCATGGAACACGTTCTCCCACCGAGACACTCCCCAGATGTCACGAGATGAAGGTACGCGGAACAGTGTGCGCACTCGCCATGTACGCAGGCATACGCTACTTGTTGTTCGTCGGCATCTGTTTCCCAGCGTTTAACGACTTACAGTGACAATTAAACGCCACTAACAGAGCTGCTTTGTTAGTCCGCGTCAAAATAAGATGTAAATGCATCCTCACATGACTCCTATTGTTAAACATATATTCTACTTCAAGAGATGAGTTCCTATTTAGCATGGATGGTTTGGCCACAGCATTAAAAATTCAACGTTTCACAGTGAAAGATATAAAAACTTTGCTTTATGTTATGTGTGCATACATTTCGTCGTAGTACGAGTAGTAAAGAATGATACCTGTAATATCTGCTATTTAATTTTGCCTCCTTAGCATGGGAATCAGCACGTCTCTGTTAGCACGTCTCGTACATTTCACAATAGATTTGCACAATCAAAGCTTTGTGACAAACAACTCTCAACCCAGTACTGCTTACTACGTCTCAGTGAGATACAATTAACCTATATAGGCTGCAGTGACTTTTAGATGGGACAATGTTAGTTCACATCATGTAAAATATTCATGAGGAGGGTGTTGTTAAATTAGGCCTGTTAATAATTAGATAGGTGACTTGAGCGAGGCTGTTGTGTCACCAGTGTTGCCGGTAACGCGTTACGCGTTACTCAAAAAAGTTGCTTTCTAAAGTAACTAATAGTCTAACGCGTTACTTTATTCTACAAAGTAGTCTGATTAAAGTTACTGTCCAGAGAATCAATGCGTTACTCCACATTTTCATGAAGAATGCAAACTATCTCACTGTTGTAACAGTCACAAACAACTACTGCTAACTACGAAGATGAGGCAGAAGTCATTGATCACCACACTGAATTCAGCCATGGTCTGGTCATGAATGGTTTGCACATTCAAAACAAAAGTGATGATACTTTTACTACTAGTTTTATTAACCAACAGGCACACAACGCAACAAAAAAGGTGTACATTATGGACCAAAAAAGTGGAAAAAAAAAAATAATTTATTTCCATCCTGGTCCATGAAGCATTATGGGATGAGGTCGTCTCCGCCCTCTCGCCAGGGGGAGTGACGTCAGACAAGTTACGTTTTCAGTAGGAGTGGAACAAAAAAACGATTCGACCGAACCATCGTTCGTCAAGGGGAGCTAAACGACCGTATCGGTTGCGAGTGAGGCTTTATGGTTTTCATAACAATAGCAAGAGTTCTGCGCCGTGCTCTACTTGTTTTGTTTACATTTCAGTAGCATCACCATTCAAGCGACTTCCGTGTTTCCGTGCTCGCGACACGGCGCGCGCGCGCGCAACGAGTGACAACATACAAATGGAGACAGTTAGCAGAAGCCGGTGCCGTACATCTCGGTATTTCCCATGGCTATCGAGTCCTCTCGGTGCACTTGTATGTCTCGGGCCGGCGTTGGTACTGCGCGCGAGCCAAAAAGAATAACTCCCGTGACGATCCAATGCATGGATTCAAACGACACAGGTATGTCCCACAGCTAAGCTAAAAGCACACTGCAAGTATCTCATTTCTCAGTTTGTGGCTCCCTGTCAACGTCTACAACTAGCATGAGCAGCAGATAGGAGAACTGAGACGTGCCCGCGATTACGACAGCCCAAAAAACAAAATATAAACAGTAGTGATTCTGTGGTCATCATCGTGTCTCAGATTAAAAAAACAAAAAAAGATGTCATACATTAACCAAAAATGAAAGTGATGACAAAAGAAAAAAAATTTGTTAAATACAAAAATTGTTGATTAAAAAGGGAAATGAACTTTTGGACATATTTTTGTATATATTAAGTGGTTAAAATGTGTTTGATAGATTTATTGTTCCATAAGGTGGCTTCATATTTCTTTTGGCTGGACGGTAGGTTTATTTCATGTCTTAAATTTATGTTTCTGAAATACTTCACAATGTGCAAATATTCTGTTTAATTGTGTTGGTGTCTGTCTAAAGGTTAAATATTTATATTTAACATTAAATTATCAACCTTTTGTTTTCCTGATCCTTATTTTGAAGAGAAAAAACAAACAAACCAAAAAACAATTATAACTGTCAATAACTACTAATAAATATTTAAACTGATACATGTGTACACACTGGAATAGCGGAACAAACAAACAATAGAGGAATTTAGGGGATTTTCATTTTCAACCTGGATAGATTTTTATTTTTTGTTTTATAAAAAGTATTTACGTTACAAGAAGTCAAGAGAGACTGCCTATTTTGTTTTTCATAAAAAAAACCTTTATTTTCATGTTAAAAATGCACTTTCAATAAAGTATTTGGAACTCCGTTTCTACTGCATTATTTTTATGTTGAGATGGTGTTATCGGCAGCTGCTGAAAGTAACTAAAAAAGTAACTTTTAATCTAACTTAGTTACTTTTAAAATCAAGTAATCAGTAACGCAATTTAGTTACTTTTAAAACCAAGTAATCAGTAAAGTAACTAAGTTACTTTTTCAAGGTAACTGTGGCAACACTGTGTCACACTGTGACCTGTCCTGGTTTGGCGTCTCTCAATCTTTCTGCATTCTGGTGCACTTATGTAGTTGACACATTTTCACATGGGCTGAGTTGAGCTGACCACCCACAAGACAGATTAGACCTTCTTCCACATATTCCACAATCTTTCTGGCATCCAGTAAATAGTTCAACTGAGAATATGCAGTCTTTTGATCATTACTGTTAGTAGGGATGGGAATCTTTGACTGTCTCACGATTCGATTCGATTAAGATTTTTGGGTCTACGATTCGATCCAGAATCGATTTCCGATTCTCGATTCAAACGATTTTCGATTCAAAATTGACTGACAAATTATTTCTGCTTCAATTTACAGATATGCACAACATTGTCATGATCTACTCCAGTCTGCCTTGCAAGACAAAATGACAAATAGAGACATTAAAGTGATTTTTTTTTTATTTTTTTTTAAAACATTTATTAATTTTGTATTGTAAGTGCCTTTTTTCCACAAAAACAGCAAGTGGGCTACAACTGCCTTCTCCCCTTCTTCTTCATTTCTAATTTAAATAAAATCGATTTTTGGATATTAATATTGATTCGATTCGATTCATAAATGAGAATCTCGATTCTTTTATGAATCGATTTTTTGGCACACCCCTAACTGTTAGTATCATATTGTGAGCCTTAAAGATAAAAGAACAAGGCAGGGGGGTTCATTCACAAGCTTTCAACGTTGACTGTCATCACAAAACTCAAGTCAGCCAGAGTCACTGCTCTGCATTCCCTAATATATTTCCTTTGTTATTCTAATTACGAGTAGCCATTTTGCCACCTTCAAGAGCCATACTGCAGACTCGCGAGGTCAGCGGAAATCCATCAGTTGTGATGCAGGCAATCATCGTAAAGCCTGCTCCAGTGCACCATGGGTACCGACGGCCCGCATGGAAATGGGATTCAAACCCGTGGCGTTATGCACGCAGGAGGTCTGCGTAGGACTGTTTGGATTCTGCAGAGGATGGCAATATCACTTTCTGTGGTAATGAAACAAGATTTAAATATTGACCACAGGGACTGCCGTGGGAGAAAAACGGCAAGGAAGTGAGAGAAAGGAGAGGGTGTAAAGACAATGAAATAAAAGATTGAATTAAACAAGAATGGAGAAGGAGAGGTGTGATGGAATGAAATAAAAAAAAAGAGGTGGGTAACAAAAAAGCTGAAAAACCAGGTCTGACACTTCCATTATGACTCTGGTTTAACAGATGGACGTGAACTCCAGCTCAGCTCGATATGACTGGGCCTTTCTCTGTCTCAATTGCTTCTCAATTTAACCCCAATACTTTTATCCACATAATGTGGGGACGGCTCACCCATTAGGTGAGATAGATAGTTCCTAAAGGCACTGTGGAATATAGAGGGTGCCCAAAAAATGGATGAAAATTACCTTAAATATAACGACAAAAATATTAGAAAAAATTCAAACTATGCATGGGTAGAGTTTTTTTTTGTTTTTGTGTATTTTCCTAGACTAGCACAACTAAAAGTGGGTGTTTGCTCAATTGTGCACCGTTGTGGGAGGGAACACGGACAACGCCCTCCAAAGCAAAGCGCTTCCCCTCATTCCCTTTAAATTCAGCGCAGGGAAAGAGACGTGCAGTTTACATGTCATGTAGCTGCAGGAGATTGGCGTGTGCAAAGTATATTTTAAAGGAACTACAAGATGTCCACTTGCAGATGATGTCAAGTTGGTCGCTGTGGATGGGCACTTGTAAACCGAAGTTTGTGGGTTTGTGTATTAATATTTATACAATAACATTTTATTGTGTTATTTCTAGTGTTGTTCCGATACCGATACAGAGGCGCCGATACTGCTTTAAAACAGTGGTATCTGTGAGTACTCACACTAACATGCTGATACCATTAATTCCAATGCTCATATAGGATTTTAGATGGAGCATCTTGTGTCTTGATCGTGCACAATATTCACTGATATGTGACATGCTCGCTGAATGCCGATCTAAGATATCCTATTGGCCCTTGAATGCTCTGAACCAATGGCAGGACAGCTTTTTTGTGTTGAGGGGAAAAAAACAAACAAAAAAACCTTAGGTATCGGTATGGTATTGGTATCGGCCGATACTGGGTATTGGAATCGGTATCGGGGGAAAAAAATAAATAAATAAAAAACGGTATCGGAACAACACTAGTTATTTCCATAGATTTTTCCCCAAATCCTAAATCTAATTCAAATGCACCTCATTGACTGTGACTAATGTAAGGAATGAAACTCCTTGATAAAAAAAAAAACTGTCAATGTATTATATGCTAAAATAAACACACAAAGAGAAACTATGTCAATGAGTAAAATCCAAATAAAAGTTGCGAAGCTGCACATATTTACAACACATTTGTTTAAAAGATTTCTTAAACATTGCCTGTCCAGTAACATATGAATTAGTATGCTGACACTTGTTTCTTTTTTTGTTTTTTTTTGTTTTTTTTAAACACTTGTATAATTTCCTCAAGGGAGACATTGTTTCAAACTATGAACACATTAGAAGTTGGAAGTCGACCAGCTCTTGTATTAGTAGTATATGTAGTACTTATATGAGCTATAGGAGCACAGTAATTGACATGGGCAACAACTCAAGTCATCTTTGCTGTGAGAAGGCGACCATAAACGGCATTCAACCACCTCGTCAGCCTCTGCATATTAAAAATGGAGACACAGCACCTTGCTTGCCTGTGCCAGTTCTTTTTAGACAAGTCCCCCAGCTAAAAGGAGACAGGCATGTGCTTGCCTGAGAGCAGCGGCGGCGGCGAGACACAAACACACCTGCGAGTCCAAAGTGACAATGTGGCTTTAGGGAAGAACAGGTGTAATAGAGCCGATGCCCCCTTTTCTTTGCAGCTGTTACAGCTGGCCTGCCTGGCACGCACTGACGCACACATACTGTACGGCGCACGGCAAGGGATGCACAGGTGTACGAAACAAACAGGCACACAAACATAATCCAAGCTGTGCTAACATTTACATTACCGTGCTTAGCATCACATGCCACACAAATGACAATTACAGTAACAGTCACTACTTTTGTTCTCTGACAGTGACAGAATGGGTTTAAAATAGCTGGAAGGGAACATACACACATCATACAATTCAGTGCACCTGCATATAGTGACCCAAATACACATCCAGTATGTACAGTGTGCACGGATGAACATGCATAATCAGCTGACAAAGGGCCAAGTCGGTGGTTTAAACTAAACTAGTGTTTTCCCAATCTTTGTCCAAGGCACATATTTTACATAAGAAAAAAAAATCAAGAGTCACCAAACAAAAATGTCATAAAAAGTTTATACCCAGGTTAATTATGTACCGTCTGTGGAAGAGTATTTACCGTATTTTCCGCACTATAAGGCGCACCTCATTATAAGACGCACCTTCAATGAATGACATATTTTAAACTTTTTCCATATATAAGGCGCTACAGTAGAGGCTGGGGTTACGTTATGCATCCATTAGATGGTGCTGCGCTAAAGGGAATGTCAACAAAACAGTCAGATAGGTCAGTCAAACTTTATTAATAGATTACAAACCAGCTTTCTGACAACTCCATTCACTCCCAAAATGAATAAACAGCTGTTAAAGTATTAGTATTAGCTAGCGATCCAAGATGGCGGGATCTTCTGCGCATGCATGTCACCGATCGTGCAGGGTCACCGATAGCGTCTTGACAGCGAGACCTGTTGCGGCTCAATATTGATCCATATATAAGGCGCACTGGATTATAAGGCGCACTGGATTATAAGGCGCATGGTCAGCTTTTGAAAAAATTGAAGGCTTTTAGGTGCGCCTTATAGTGCGGAAAATACGGTACTTATTCTAACTGCCATTATATGTCATTACAAGCTAAACAACGATGTACACTCTAAAAAGATAAATGTTGAACCAATTACAGATTACAAATTGAATTGTTGACCAACTGAAAAAAAAATGCTTCAATTGGTAACACAATTCAGGTAAATAATCCAAAGTGAATATATTAAATTTAATTAATTATTAGTTCATTAAAGTTAATACATTCACTTGAATTACGTTACTCCAAAATTTTGAATTAAATGAATCAACAATTGATCAAAAGTGAATATATTAAGTTTAATGTTTAATTAATTTAACATATTCACTTTGGATTACCTTAATTTAATCATGTGTTACCAATTGAGGCATTTTTTTTTTTTTAAAGTTGGTCAACAATTCAATTTGTAATGTTGATTCAACAATTCTCTTTCTAGAGTGTTGCAGTACCAGGTTTCCCCCCCAGTGCTTTATAGTGTACATATATGATCATGGGTCAATGTGACCCGTTCTGTTTAATCATCAAAAAAGTAGTGTTGTTCTGATTTTTAGCCCACAACACAGATGCCCAGTTTTGCATTATCGGCCGATACCATACCGCTACCTAGGTTTTTGTTATTGTTTTGTTTTTTTGTTTTTTTTTTCTACATTACATTTGGCATTGGTTCAGAGCATTCAAAGGCCAATAGGATATCTTGGCTCGGCATGCATTGAACACGACACACATCAGTGAATGTCGTGCACAAGCAAGGCACAAGATGCTGCATCCAAAGTCCGATATTAGAGTCGGAAATAATGGTATTGGCATGTTCCTCGTTAGTACTTGCAGATGCTGCTACCACTGTTTTAATGCAGTATCGGGTCATGTCCCGATACCGGTATTGGTATCGGAACAGCACCACAAAAAAGATCACATAATGCAATGCAATGTTTTTTGTATTAAAAAAACAAAACAAATAAAAAGAAAACAAAACAAAGTTGAACCTAAGTGTTTGTTTGTTTGTTTGTTTGTTTTCTAGACTTTCCAAACAGGTCAATTTGACCCACAACATAACAGGAGGGTTAAGCCTTGATTAGAGGTCTACATGCTCAGAAACGAGACTGTAGTACGGTGGCGACAAGACTTGCTGTATATATTTGGAGACGTGCCAATAAACGTGCACAAATGAGCAAAGAGGCACTCATGCACTCCTATTGTAGCCCTTAATTAATTTAGACCATTAAAGACTGTGCCCATAACGTGCGACACTCTATCCTCCGTGGCTGTTAATGAGCACCTTCATATATTTTAATTGATATTGGGGCATTTCCAAAGAGCTGTTTGTTCTTCAGCTCTCGCATTAATGAGATGGTCATTTCAGCCTCCTGTTTGAACTTCAGCCTTTTCATATCTTACGAGGAGAAGCGAGAGGAGGAGGAAGGCTGTCGCCTCGTCGTGCTGCTCCGATTACAACGGAGCCGTGAGCACATCTCCTCTGCCGAGGCGACGCCTGCGAGACAAAAGGCAGGTGGAGGGAGCGAACAAGACAAGGAGAAGAGGAAGGAGGATGTCTACAGTGTTGTAAGGAGCCAATTAACAGCGCTGTAGCCAGATCGCAGACACAAAGGCCGTAGCCTACTCCGTGTCAAAATGGCCCGCATGTATTTTGACTGCACTAGAGAATCTAAAATGAGGAAAGATATGTCGACAATCACTGTAAGTACATGAAGGTTATACTGCAAGTGGCACTGTGGACTGCAGATCTCCACCTTTTATACAATGCCTGTTAAAAAAAAAAAAAAAAAAAAAAAAAAAAACTAGAGCTTTCAAACAATTCAATTTTTAAATCACATTAATCACATCTTAGAATCACTTAATTATTAAGGCTGTTTTTTTTAATCAAATTTTTTTGCCCAGCAAATTTAAATTGTACATTTTTTTTATATTTAATGTTATGAGGACATCTTCAGAATTTTTATTTTTATTTTTATCCACTGCACACGCTCATATGCCTCTATTTCTAATTAGTTTATTACAGTACTTTCATAATTTAAAATGAAAAAAAAAATAACCCAATAGTTTGACATGAACAAATATTCTGAATGTTATATGGTAACATTTATTAAATGCTTTACTTGAATGTATGTAGTTATGTTTACTGCTCAAACACAACCTGTGCTACCTTTTAATTTAACCATCCGCTGTCAACTAAAAGATCATCTGCGGTCAAAATTAAGTGTGATTAATCTGAGTTAATACATTATTAATGTGATAATTTTTTGTGATTAATTAATTAGTTAACTCAGTCACTCCCAACCATTTTCACTTAAGTGTTTTCCTGGATTTTGACTGATTTTTCAAGGCCCGTGAAATATTATGTTCTATTGCTATAAAAATATGGAACATACCTAAAGAGAGATTAAAGTCTCTTCTTTTATCAGGGAAAAAAAAAGTATATTCCTATCTGTTTCCGCTGTGCAGCAATTAGCAATAGAACATGGCTAAGTCTCATCGTTTTTCACAATTCTGCTTAGAACTGTGGGGAAATCAGCCTGTTTTAACATGGCCTGGTTGATCTCTTATATTCTGCTGCCACTCAACCATTTTCTGCAGTAGAAAGACTGCATCAAAGCCTTCTCTATGCTCTGGCATTAAAAAACAACAACAACAAAAAAACGTATAAGTACGTCTTTGGGACACTTAAAACATTTAAAATATGACGTATTTATATGTTTTTGGGAGCCAATGAGTTAATGCTTTAACTCTGACAGCACAAAAAAAAAAAAAAACTCTCCATTTGAAACCATAATGAGTCTCAGAGCATTTGGCTTCCTCCATTATCCAAGTCGAAACAGTACAAGTGATGAAATCCTTCGTCTTATTTTCTCAAGCTTTCATGTGATATTTGCATCTCCTCAAAGGCTCTGGCTTCATTCCCTATCTAATTGGAGTCATGAACGGGAGCTAATTAGTTAACCTCTGCTGCATTAGACACCTGCTCCAAATTAGCAGGTCTAAAGATGTCACCACTAAAGAGAAGAGACGAAAAAAAGGCTCTGGAAAGGAGGTTCATTGAACAGAACGAGCTCTGTGAATGCAGTTATTGACCATGCAGCTACTACCTTGAAGAGATCAGATAATCCCGCATTTATTTCAAGGGGAAACTTCAACCAAATACGGTGATCACAGTGCAGGGAAATAGGTGATTAGAGTCCACTTTCCAAGCCTTTGGGAAGCCGGTGTGGATTGAGACGCTCGAACAGAAGGACAGGTTCATGCTGTTAGTGTTGTGAGCGGCGCGATAGTGACAAGGTCCCCGTGTGTACAGGGCCTAAGGTGTTTTGTGAAAGGAAACAGATGCGGCGTGAGATTATGCGCCTTTTTGCATATGACCTTCAAGAAAAACAATTTCAGAGGAGAAAGCCGGAGCATGTTACCAACACTGATAACATTTAAAAGGGACCCAACTGGTCTCAAGCGTTTTACTGTTGAACAACTGCAAGCAGCCATACGCCCGGCCTCAAAGAATAAGCGGCTATGTACAAGATTCCGGTGTTCGGCCCGGCATAGTAAATCTGGCAGAATCCATATTATGTAAGAATGAAAAATGGTTTATAAGGATATTACAAGAAGGTGTCAGCTCAGAGGGAATGATTTACATTTTATGACGAAGAAAACGTGAAAGTGAAACAAAGTCATACTCCTTGAAAGATTTTTGGAGGAAGCACATTTTCTTACTACTAGTGGGCCTGAAGAAACCAGCCAGGAAAGGCAAATATTGGAGGAAAGATCATGAAAGCCAACGTGGCACCATCTTAGAATATTGTCTAGTCAGATTTTATTATTTTACTGGTAATGTAGTTAGGAGACACAATCTCAATATTTACATGCAATACGGAGTGGAATATTTCACTTTTTGTTATTCTTATACCGTGCTGGACTACATTTGACCTTTGACACAGTTGATCTATGATTTTCAAAATACGAGACATTTCCCACAATCATGGACAAAGAAAGCATCAATGCCTCACAGCAACATCCACCCAGATTGCTATGATGTCATTTCCTTTTGAAAACTTAACTCCTCAAGGGGTCATATTTGCAAAATATGTGAGGATTTCTATGATCTGCTGTTTAAATGACATGCAGTTATTGAGTTAGCGCTCCCATTATATTCCGCAATGTCTGCTAGAAAGCATGTTTTTAATATGAAGGAGACTTCTACCTGTAGGCATACGGTAGGCCAATACAGGATTATTTATGTTAATAAAATGCAGTTAATATCATCATCTATTGAACTATTAATTAGTTTTTGTTTTTTTGTTTTTTTACCAAGCCAAATGCTTCATGGTTTACAATATGTCAGCCTTTTTTTTCTGCAAGAGCATCAAAGCAAACCTTATGGACAGAAAAGCAACAATCAGGCATGGATGCCACAACATTTCTTTGATGCACTTAGAGTGTGACATCTTTGCTTGGTATGCGGGGACTACTATGATATTTATTATGTACAAAACATGGGAACAAGTCACACATGTACAACTTTCTGGTAAGTCTCAAAATCATAATCTTTTTTTAATTTTGTCTTGGGCAAGTCAAGAAAGGCAATCACAAGGTCATCACAAGCCAATTCCTGTGAGAAGTTAGGTCAAGGTAACCAACTGAAATGTAATCTTATTTGCAGTATACGGCCTTCATAAAACAACTGCATATGTGATTGTACTACTACTGCTACCTACTACTACTACTACTAATAATAATAATAATAATAATTATTATTATTATTATTAGTAGTAGTAGTATTAGTATTATTATTATCATGTTTTATGTTTGATCATATACGTAGTTTGTTAGATGCAACATAATAATAATAACAATAACAACAACAACAATATTAATAATAATAACAACAACAACAACAACAACAATAATAATAATAATAATAATAATAATAATAATAATTATTATTATTATTATTATTCTGCGATTGGTTGGCAACCAGTCCAGGGTGTCCCCCGCCTACTGCCCAGAGCCAGCTGAGATAGGCGCCAGCAGCCCCCGCGACCCTTGTGAGGAATAAGCGGTCAAGAAAATGAATGGATGGATGGATATTATTATTATTTTATAATAATAATAATAATAATAATAATAATAATAATAATAATAATAATAATAATAATAATAATAATTTATTATTATTATTATTATTATTATTAGAAGTGAGATTATTTTCTACTTAAATTTGGCAGAGGCTGAACAGGGGGTCCAGAAGTTTATCTTGTTGCACAAATCTACACATTGTGTAAAGTTCTTTGTCGATGAAAGCAAGGAACATGACTGAAGTCTCCACTGACCAGCACAATGCTGAAATAAATGAAATGTAATCCGGCGATCGCATTGTGTATAAAGTCACTCTCAAGATTGCATCTGTCTGTTCGCAGAATGTCGAAATAAGTCATTTCCTTTTATAAATTGTTACATTGTTTTATTTTACAAATGTGATGTTGAGATATATTTGAAAGGGTCGTGTCTGCAAGCCAAAGATGAAGTAGCCGCCTAATAATAATTTTACCATGGCTTTTACCAGTTTTACCTGAGCAATTGCCTTTTAAAAATGAGTTTTTATTAGCCAATGTCAGTTGACCTTTAAGCCCGAACGCGACCCAATTGGGGGCCTCTCGGACTTTGAAGAAATTGTGTGAAACAATGCTCTAATCATGAAAGAATATGATGATGTCGCACATCAAATTAAATTTCAGAACTAGAGCTACAAGAATATGTAAACCATTTTTACATGTCACAAACTCAGTTCAAAAGCCAACTAACTTAATTATCATTTGTGCTGTGTGCCATCTTCATTTACATTTAACCAGTTACATATTTACTGATATTTACACATGTGAACAAATCTCACAAGTGTTCCCTTTATTATGACGCAGGAATTATTCAAATAGGCCTTCTGGTTGCAGAGATATCCTCTTTTTATTTTGGGCATGTAATTTTAGATCAAAAGACTAAAAAATAGCTTAGGGCTTAAAGGGTGTTAATTATAACTATTTCATTTGATATTTTATGAAGTGTCACAAGTCAAGTCAAGCTACACGTCATCAAAGCAGTAACTCAAGTCGACTTGAGCCCAAGTCATATACAATCGACTTAAGTCCCCATCTCTGTTATGAAAGATATATTTATTTGGAGTTGACAAATGTGGGTTTGAAATCAACTTGGGTCATATCTCATGTGTTTTGAATGACCTTTTGCTTATAATAATGCTGCCTATATTCTGTATTTTTTCCATATGGTACACACTTCCTTTAGCCATACCTTCCATTGTGACAGGCATGCAGATGGCTGCTATGTGCATATTGATCATACAAATATCTCAAATTTTATTAGGCTTGTGAGTGTCACGCCTAATACCAACCATTCCTGCTTGTGGTGCCCAAAACGACCTTCAGGTCAAGTAGGAAAAGCCCCAGAGATCTACCGATGGAATGCGCATTCACCGCATTGGGAAAAAAATAAAAAAATAAAAAAAAATAATTGAAGTGCACACCCTTTAAAAAAAAAAAAAAAAAAGGGGGGGGGGGGGCAACTTCAAAAGACAGAATTGTGATGTTAATTTTTGCTCATGCTCATGCTCCAGTCGCGGCTCTATAGAGCTAGATAATGATAATAAGCGGGGAGAGAGGGTGGCTGTGTGGGCGGAGCAGGGTAGGTCAGCCAAGATTAATTGTGGGGGATGTAAATTTCATTCGTCACATGCAGATTGATGTCAGTTTTAATTGAATTAAAACAATGTGAGCTCGAAGCCGAGGAGGACAGCTGTACAATGGTGATGGAGTGAGACCCAGAACACTTAAGAGAAGGGGGCGGAGAGGACATGAACACACAAAGATTGGCTTCGGGGGGAAAAGAGCCAAAGTTGACCCTAAACTAATGAGTCATGTTCTCCACCCTATACAGCTAATAATACACGTTGATGAGCAACGCCACTCGTGGAAACAAAGAGTATGTGATTGTGTCAACCCACACATCACACAATATAAATATTTTTATTAATTCCGTAAATTCCATCACTGGTATACAACAGGAATTAGGGTGATTTACTGCTATATGAGCACCTTTTGCAGTCACAGCAACCTTTAAAACATGAATAAGTAAATGTGATTTACTGAAAGGTTCATAATTGATTGTCACAGTCAAAAAAGGTATTATAAAACAAAAACATAAAGTCATACAATTGGAAGGAAAATAGCTAATTAGCTGCATAATAACAGTGGGCATGGTTTTAAAGATATATGGGTGTATTTTTCCTTCTTGCTTACTGCAGGTGCTTCCACTGTAAGGGGTTCAGAGGGATCAAATCAGGTCAATTTTGTGGGATCTGCGTAAAAGAGGCTATTACACATGCAGTTCATATGTTCATGATGACAATTGTTGGCAGCACAGGGCCAAGTGCTTAGCACATCAGGTTCATAGTTCTGAGTTTGGGGGTTTGAATTAGGGCTGGCCTACTTGTGAGGAGTTTACATGTTCTCTCAGCTTTCAATAATCGGCTGAAAATAGCATCAGTGACTTTGGCTGTGATATGGCTGGGGCACGAACAATGAGGCTCGATTAACACAAGCGTTACCGAGGGTCCACCTTATTACAAATACTTCTGTTATGACTGTGTTTTAGGTTGGTTTTCAGGTCCTTAAATTTATTTTGTCTTGTCATTTTTATTTTATAGTTGCTATATAGTTACTATGTTCCTTACGATGATAATGTTTAACTCAGCCACTCCCAGCCATTTTCACTGAAACAACCTCCTTCGCTCCAGGCTGTTTTACTGGATTTTGACTGAACATGGAACCTGCCAAAAGAAAGATTCCAGTCTTTTCTTTCATCAGAAAAAAAAGTGTGTTTCAACTGTTTCCGTTTTGCAGCAATTAGCATTAGAATAAGCTAAGTGCCATCATTATTCACAAATCTGGTTAAAACTGTGGGGAAAAGAGCATTTTGCAACATGGCCCTGGTTGATCTCTTATACTCTGCTGCCACCTGTTGGCCGTTTTTGTAATACCTACCAATTTTTTCAAGCATTCGCTTCATTTCAGAGGCTGCATCAAAGCCTGCTGTATGCTCTAGCATAAAAAAAAAACAAAAACATAAAACTTGTATAAAAATGTCTTAGCAACTCATAGCAACTATACAGTTGCTATGTCCCTTACGATGATAATGGATGATGATGTATTTGCCACCATTAGTTTGTCAGTGCTGTCAGTTGCTATGCTATTAGTCACTCTTATTTGATCATATAGACCTTTATTCTGCCGTATAGAATTGTGCATTGCCCTAGAGAGAGTTCCTGAATGACATTTTGTCTGTACGTTGAGAGTCTTTCAGAGTGTCAAGGTTGTCCTAAACCTACTCTTCTTTGCAAGCTTTCTTCCATGCAAGCTGTTCTTCCACATGTTCGACGTTGCTTCTATGCATCCCGGCCTGTGCAAAGTTTACACTGGCCAAACGTACAATGCAAACATCTCACACACATTTGATAGGTGTGATTTCAATTATTCACACAGTATTTGGATCAGTGTTTGTGTATATGTGAGGAAACTTCCTAGCCTAAATGTAACTTAGAATATCTCAGGTGCGATGGTATCATCCTTTGGCCCACGGGTACATTCAAGCTTGTGTTCACATGTCATCGATACACAGTTATAAAAGGTTTCACTTGAGAGCAAACCCATCTGGCCTCCCTAACGCCGCAGCTCTTATCTTGCCCGCTGCTCTCATATCAGTGCTAACCACTTCCTCTCCATCCATCCAGCCAGCCATTCACTGGCCCATGGATCAGCCATGGCTTCGCCTTTATTACGCTAGCACATATAAGATTTCCCTCTGCCTACCTTAGTCAAAGCATTATTCATGCACATGCACACAGGCTGTAATGTTTTATAAGGTCACATGAAGTGATCACGCTTTTTAAGGTGACCTGATACCAGAAAGCAGCCTTTCACAGTGATGAAGCAATGTCTCGGGTCACCTCCACCTCCACACATACATGCGCACACCTCGCTTAATTCAAATGTCAGCTAATCTGGTGAGACTTCAGCTCAATGAGCAATATAACCACAGTAAAGTACCAGAGAAAGCAAAGATGAAAGGACGCGATGATAAGCACTGAAACAGAAATAGAAACCATTAAGACACAGGGCGAAGATTGTGAAGTCATTATAAGCCCATACACATTAATTTTACAAAGTCAGTGGTATACCAAATAGCATGTAACTAAAAGCTCAATAGTTGATGATGCAAATGAAATGAACAGGAAGTGGTTTACTTTTTTTTTTTTTTTTTTTTTTTTTTTTTTTAACACACAACAAAGGATGTTATAATTGGACATTATCAGTTTAGTTAACAAAAAAAAGGTTGAAAATGGTGACGGTTTCAGCTTGGAAATTTATTAAATACGCAATATGGGAAAGATGGTTTAGAAATGATTATCATTATTATTATTATTATTATAAGTTGGAAGTGAAGCATATGGGATGGATATGTGGTTCAACAATATTGAACATGGCCTCAGAGTCTGGATCATTATAATGCCTCACAGCAGTGAAATTTGCGGTGCAAGATGACTAATAAAAATAATGTCAATAGACAGACATTTAAATAAGACTATTTACAAAACATGCCAATAATAACTATCAATAAAACGGGAAAGAAAAATGAAGTGATTCAAACAGTGCAGGCAGATTTATTGTGAGAAGATCAATCATTTAAAAAAAGAAATTTTAATTTGTTGCTTTTGGACCTCAGAAACCCATCGCGCTGTTCAGAGGTGAGAAGAACAAACTCTTCTGACAGAAGGTGATCAGGACTGGCCAAGATTTCTTGTGACTATTTCTGCACTCCACCCTTATAAATGCCAGTCAAAGAAAGCTGATGCTGAGTGCCAATTATTTTCCTGGCTGCCAATATCTGTATTCATTTTTTTTTTGTTCTGCACTGTTACGTTGCAAGACAAAATATTTGAATTGGTTTAGTGGTGATGGGGGTAATCAGGAAGAAAAGTACTGTACCTCTCTTGAAGTCCACACACATATTCTTTGTTTTTAGGATATTTAATCTAAGAAAGTTATTGTTGCACCACTTTATGAGTACCGTCTGCGCTACGCCATGCTAGCTTTGGAGCGTCTCCATCAGCGTTTGACCGCTCGTTGATAAACATTCATAAACAATGAAGTCAGGGCCATAGGTCACTGAGTTCTTTAGGAACCTTGGTCTTAGCCACAAATACAAAAGTTGACTCTTTCCATGGATGTTATCAGTTGTAAGTTATGTAATCAGACAAAATGTCACATATCTGTTCTGACAAGCCTTTCAAGAGTTTTGGCCCAGATCTTTTCCTAGACTTCCATTTAAGAAACATGGACCTACCAGAAGTTGCACCAATGGGAGATTCTAGAGTAGGATTAAAACTGCTGCTCAACGAAACATTGCATTGTTGGGTAAACTCATTTTCCAGCTTGGAATGATGATTTTTTTCAAATAAATATATTTATCAGTCATATTAACAGCATCTGTCTGTCTGTCTGTCTGCGGCACAGTGACCTAGTGGTTAGCAAGGTCAGAGGAATCTTTAAATGCCCCATTTTGTGCCCTCAATGGCTCCCTTCAATTCCTCAGCAGCACTCTCAATTTACAGTTCTACCTCTCTGGTGGCTACTTTTGCTTGAAGTGACGATTGGAGGTTGGGATGAGAAGAAAAATGCTGTGATCAGAAGAGCCAAGAGCGCAAAGGATTGAAGACTTATAGGCAGGCACCTTTCACTGTACCATAACAGGCCAATAGATTTGTTCAGTCTGGTGGGGCACGAGATGTACTGATGGAAGTTTTTCAAGCTATAAATAAAAAATGATTGAAATCAACAAGAATGAATCAATGAGCATCGGGGCAGAGTGACTGGAGCTTATGCATCAACTTCTTTTATTTGATTTTTTAACCGTTAACAGCTTTTTTTTGGTGGGGGATAGGCCTTGGGGTGAGTTTATATGACTGTAAGAAATATCTAGGCCAATTCCCATGGAATAAAGTGTACAGGGACACCAACAGCAGCTCCATTTTTGTCGTACACGCAGTCTCTGACAGTGATGTCTTCCACCACTGTCGACTGGCATAGAGGCAGACTCCTCCCCATTGGCATTTCCCCGTGACGACAGAGTCCGTGTCAAGTCTCACCAGTGATTCAAACCCGGAGAGAGTTAGCCCGGTGTCTGTATCCTTAGGACTGAGCCATGTTTCAGTGAAAGCCATGACTGCAGGCTTCTCTGAACTTTTCAGATGAGAGAAACCAACTTGGATCTTGTCCAGTTAATTCTATAGGGATTGGGCATTGCAGAGGATGGCTATGCGGCTGAGTGAACCACTTCAGTCGCCGACTGACGCTGCCATGTCTTTCCCACTTCGTTCTTTGTAATTTTTTGAATTGTGCAATACAGTAGGGATGGGACGAGATCTCGTACTACGAGATGAAATTTTTCGTCCGTGAACTCAATGAACTGTATTTCTGCCTGATGAACGTTTTTGTGAACACGCTCATTCTGCCCCCTGTAAACAGCTTTTGAGCGGAAGTTCATTAGTTTCTTAGGAGTGCCAAATTTCGATAGCTTTCCAAGAGAAAACATGGCTAAACACTCAGTAAACGGGCCTTCATTTGTAGGGCGATAACAAGGATGTTGTCTGTCAAGTTGTGTCAACCCAAGTCACAGAGATTTATATTAGGCATTATTTTATATTACCGTACACATTTTGCAAACATCTTATCTTGTCTTATCTCCTGAGCCATAGAGTCTTGTGCAATGTGTGTCTCGGGGTGTGTCTCCCCTTTTAGCAGCTCAATTGAAACTAGACTTTAGAAATCATCATTGACACATTTTACACTCAACCCTTTGACTCTAAACAAACCCATATGCCAAAACTATTATGTACTGTATTTTCCACACTATAAGGCTCACTGCATTATAAGGCGCACCTTCAATGAATGACATTTTAAAACTTTTTTTTATATATATAAGGCGCTACAGCAGAGGCTGGGGTTACGTTATGCATCCATTAGATAGTGCTGCGCTAAAGGGAACATCAACAAAACAGTCAGATAGGTCAGTCAAACTTTATTAATAGATTACAAACCAGCTTTATGACAGCTCCATTCACTCCCAAAATGAATAAACAGCAGTTTTATTATTTTCTCTGAGGTAAAGTGTTAGTATTAGCTAGCGATCCAAGATGGCGGGATCTTCTGCGCATGCGCGTCACCGATCGTGCAGGGTCACCGATAGCGTCTTGACAGCGAGACCTGTTGCGGCTCAATATTGATCCATATATAAGGCGCACTGGATTATAAGGCGCATGGTCAGCTTTTGAAAAAATTGAAGGCTTTTAGGTGCATCTTATAGTGCGGAAAATACGGTACTTCTTATTTAAGTTGACAGTGGTGTAAAAGTGCACTAACCTGTAAATAGGATAAGATAAGTTCAGATAAAATATTTACTCTTAAGTATAAATTTCAATACAATTAGATTTGAACATGGTACACAAGTTTCAAAGAGAAGGACAATAATGAAACTCATGTTACACAAGCAGACTGAACATTTGTGAGGCTCAAAATCGGTTATACAATCCATATTCATTGCAATATAAACATGGAAATTGTCATAAATTTTGATATAAATTTTACATTTTGTCTTTGTCTTTTAAGAATAGACTTGGTTGTTGTTGTTAAGTTCGGTTGCTCCTTTGTATGTTGTGGCTGGTGAGTGCAAACAAACAACACACATGCAGCCACTATGTTGTGTTCCCTCTCACAGTGTTTATATTATAGATTCCAAATGCATTACGTTCCCCCATCCCTAACTATGCAAGGGAGATGATCCCCCCTCTCGATTTCGTATTGCCCCGCGCTGCTCCAATCCTCCTCGCCAAACGCTACATTTACATCGGCTGTAACCTCAATCACTGCTTTCGCAGCCTGTGGTGAACGCGGTTCGCGCAGGTGTTTGTGCATCAAGTGAATGCAGAAAAAGCAGAATGGAGAAGAGGAGGAGGGGGAGCTAGGAAGGGTGCTCTCAGATAAAAAGGGGTGCCTGAGGCATCCATCAAACCAAACGACTCCATTACAGTAAGTCCGACGGAGGCAAACGATAATGTGTGCTGTGATAAACACTAGGATAATAGTGTGTTTATAGTCTTGAACACACGCTTTCTGCTGGGAAACACTGGCAAGGAATACCGATAAGATACAGGAGCACCACACGCTCTATATATCTTTTTTTCCTGCCTTTCTATCGCTCCTCTACTTTTGGGTTATCAGTCACTTGTTCTCTTTATCCTTCCCTCGCTCGCCATAATATTTTCATCCCAACACAACGCAGGGGGCGCCGCATACATCAGCTGAATGCGTGTTTTTATCTGCTGTTAGCAGTATTGTAGCATTAGCGACACTGTGGGGGAATAAGCTCAGGAAGAACCACGTCAGTGAACAGATGAGTCACCCGACACCTTTCCTCTAGATAGTTTTCCATCATTTTATCAGTATTTGCTTTTCCGCCATTTAAGAGGTTGTTTTCTCTGTATAACTGTAAGCAGCTGTGTTTCAATGTCAGAATTTTGTTACAAATGCTAAGTGCTAGAAAGTTGACAGAAAATTGAGTCACTTTGGAGGCCTCTCTGAGAAGACTTTAAAATTCTCCTGTTAGCTCTGAATGGTTGGACCATCCAGACTCCTCAGGTCGACTGCAGGTCTGCTCTGTGTTCCTAAAGTTAGAGCTAAACATGGAATAACAGCTTTCATTTTATATGTGCCATATATCTGGAACAAACTCCCACAAAACATCAGATCTGCTGAGATTCTAAATTATTTTATATCAAAGTTGAAGACTCATCAAATTTTGCTCAAAATCTGCACTGTAACATTTATTTTAATGTGTTTTAATGTTCTTATTTGCTGTATGTAATCATCTTTTACATGCTTTTAAAATGATTTAATTTAATCCCTTTGACATTGTATTTTTGATGTTTTGTGTGAAGCACCTTGATTTGCCTTGTTTGAAATGTACAATACAAAGAAACTTGTCTTGCCTTGAAATGTCTCACAAATTTGTATTTAAAGTGACAATGTACAAAATTATTCGATTTTTCAATGTCCTTTTAAGAAAACTATTAATTTCAATAATATGCAAAAAGAAAATGTGCAGTTCTATAATGGGTCTAGTAATCACTAACTATACTCAACAAAAATACAAGTGCAACACTTTTGTTTTTGCTCCAATTTTTTATGATTAACTCAAACATCTTAAACTTCTTCCACATACACAATATCACCATTTCTCTCAAATATTATTCACAAACCAGTCCAAATCTGTGATAGTGAGCACTTCTCTTTTGCCGAGATAATAATAACCTCACAGGTGTGCCATATCAAGATGCTGATTAGATACCATGATTCATGCACAGGTGTGCCTTACACTGCCCACAATAAAAGGCCACTCTGGAGGGTGCAGTTTTGTTTTATTGGGGGGGCGGGGATAAGGGGATCTGGGGACCCAAATTATTTTTAAAAGGTATTAATTGTCCAGGGCGGCACGGTAGTCGAGTGGTTAGCACGTCCGCTTCCCAGTTCTGAGGTCTCCGGTTCGAGTCCAGGCTCGGACCTTCCTGGGTGGAGTTTGCATGTTCTCCCCGTGCCCGCGTGGGTCTTCTCCGGGTACTCCGGTCTCCTCCCACATTCCAAAGACATGCATGGCAGGTTAATTGGGCGCTCTGAATTGTCCCTAGGTGTGCGTGTGAGTGTGGATGGTTGTTCGTCTCTGTGTGCCCTGCGATTGGTTGGCAACCAGTCCAGGGTGTCCCCCGCCTACTGCCCAGAGCCAGCTGAGATAGGCGCCAGCACCCCCCGCGACCCTTGTGAGGAATAAGCGGTCAAGAAAATGGATGGATGGATGGATGGATTAATTGTCCATGAAAAAAAATAAAAAAATAAAATATCAGCCTGACCCCAAACTTAATTAAGGCAATATTTTTCTGTATGTGCCGATAGAAGAAATTGCTGGTGGATCCCTGCTTCAGATGCCCACTGAACTGATGTGTTGACTAGCAGAGGCTAAATTTATCCTGTGTGTTTTCCTGTGACTCTTAAGCATCATTTTCCCAGAATGTTTTGGTCATTTAACAGTAGGGGGTGATAATGTAGCGGTTCCACAATAATATCAATGCACTCCTTTCGCACAGTTCTCAAAGTGCGCTAAGAAGACGTGAGATGAGACAACATTAAACAAGTCAAAGGCGACCGCGTTTCTTTTACATTTCCATTAACCCGAGGAGCACGGGCGCTTGATTAAGGGTCTCGTGGATCTGCCTGATCTGAATGAGCCCGTGTTTATGCCTATCGTTAACCTCTATTACAAGCCTGACCTCGGTGCTGATGATGGCTGTGCTATTGCTTCTAATGGGTGGACGTTACATGGTGGATGAAGAACTCGTAGTCGTCGCACTCAGGCAAAGGGTTAAGGCAAAGACAAGCGTCCGCAGCTCTGTATTAAAGATCACTTAAACTTAACGACCTCCTTCATCCTCTCGGCACTTCGGCTATCAGTTTAGCTCACAAGGTCTCGGTTTGGAGAGCATAATAATGCTATGTTCTGATTCTTATAGTGGTGAAACTCATAAGCCTAAACAAAAGAATGTTTGACTAGAGCTTAGGTTAGCTTGTTAGCTAGACTCATTTTTAAGCATTCTGGACTTATCTCCAGTCATCCGAGTTGAAATCTCAGTGGAACCTGCATTATTTTTAGGTCACTTTCATAAAACTGAGAATGTTAAAAGTTAAACGTATGAAGCGTTATCTTCAGAATTTTACAGTTTTCCTATAGCACTTATTGGAAAGAAGTGTCAGTCATTGTAGCATTTATTCTATATTTATTCCTGTGGGGGGAAAAAAATAGTCTGAAATCCCACTCCAACATGTTCCACCATATTGTCAAGCAAACAATTGTATTTAAGTGACGAAGAATAAAAGGACACCATACAAAAAATGTTTTTCAACATGCTCAATAATTAATAACTCGGAGTGAGTCACTGAGTTGGTTTTGTCAGGGATGCACACTTCAATGATAATTATTTCCTGTGCTGCGAGAAACGAAGCAATAATGGGATCCCTGCATCATCCTGGTGCTGCATTCAAGCACAAGCGTGTCACATGTAATTACCTCCCCTAATTTGATGACTTATTACTTATCTTGTGTGCTTCTAGGTGTGCATACGGGCACAGAGGCGTGGATGCATGAAACGAGGGGATAGGATATTAAAAACAACGGGCGGCTTAATTCAATGGCTGAGTTCTGGCTAATTTGTTACTTTTAATAGAATAAAGGGACCGGGGGGAAATAGATGCATATTTTGAATAGGGAGTAATAGTTTTATGTCGTTTAAGTAAATAAATATAAGGTTGAACTTTTGTATGATTTTCGACAAAATTCAACATCACAGTACAGACAGGTCGAATGAAAAGAAAATGTCTTAATCTTTGGCTGACCTCCTTCGATGATCTCTTACGGTACCATTAAGTTGAATGATGGAGTATATTTATAGCTGAATAAAGATTTTATGATTGTCATAATTGATAAATGGGGAGGTTAGGCTAACTCTAGGGCCTAAGGGAAAGAATCCATGTGCATTAAACTGACAAGGCGAGGACAAGTAGGACTCAGACGCAGGCGTAAGGTAGGCCACCAAGGCAGCAGGTTTATTTCCGGCCAACAAAGGTCTCCTCTCAAACTGAGAGGAGAACAGGGAGGGGAAAAAGTGGAGAACAAAAAGCGCTCCACTAGGGAGGAAAAAACAGGCAAAAGGTACTGGGGACAACAGAAAGCGCTCCGCTAGGGAGGAAAAAGGGCTCAAGGCAAAAGGGGTAACTAAAGGCGCTCCAAAAGGGAGGAAAAGGCACAAAAACAAGGCAACAACGCTAGGCAACATGAACAAGGACATAAGGACTGTGGGACGCTTCCATGCACTGACGGTGACACTTCGGCAACGGAGGGGAGAATGCAGGTGGCTTTTATTGTGTGGGTTGATTGGTGGCAGGTGGTGATAATCATGGGCGGGGACCGGTAATGAGTGAGCGGCAGGAAGGGCAAGTGACCTGGGGTGAGAGGAGAGTTAGGATTTCAAAGTAAAACGGGAAACAGAGACACAAAAATAAAAGCATGAACCGCCACGCCTGGTGGCGGCGTGACAGTACCCCCCCCTCAACGGCCGGCTCTTGACGGCCCAGGAATGTCAGGGTGCTCTGCGTAAAAATCCTCAATTAACGAGGGGTCAACAATGAACCGGGAGGGGACCCATTGTCTCTCCTCCGGGCCGTATCCCTCCCAGTCTACTAGGTATTGTCTTCCGCGGCCCCGATTACGAACATCCAAAAGTCTTCTGACCTTGTAAACGGGGCCGCCTTCAATCATCTCCGGGGGGGGTGGGTCGGGCACGGAGGGCACCAGCGGGCTTTCTTGAACAGGCTTGACTTGGCTGACGTGGAATGTAGGATGAACCCTGAGGGATCGTGGCAGACGGAGTCGAACGGCGGCAGGTCCTATGGACTTGGTTACTGGTAAAGGCCCCACAAACCGCGGGGCCAGCTTTGGACACGGTACCTTGAGCCGGAGGTGTTTGGCCGATAGCCACACCCGCTGGCCTGGGCGGTATTCGGGTGCCGGTCTCCTTTTCCGGTCGGCGGCCCTCTTCACCCGGTCTCCCTGGCGTTGAAGCGCCGTCCGGGCCGCCGACCAGACTTTGTGGCACCGACGGATCATGGCCTGGACCGAGGGGACCGTTGCCTCCTCCTCCAGTTCAGCGAAAAATGGTGGATCGTAGCCGTGGACGCATTTAAACGGGGTGTGACCTGTGGCAGATGTGGGCAATGAGTTGTGCGCAAGTTCGACCCATACCAGATACTTGCTCCAGGCGGTCGGGTTCTGGGAGACAAGGCATCGGAGACCGGTTTCAAGCTGTTGGTTCAGTCGTTCTGCCTGTCCATTGGCCTCAGGGTGGTATCCAGAAGTAAGATTGGCTTTGGCTCCTAAGGCTTTGCAGAACTGTGTCCAGAATCGGGAGACGAACTGTGGGCCACGGTCGGAGACGATGTGCAAGGGAAAACCATAAAATCGGAATATGTGGTGGATCATGATGTCGGCTGTAACCTTGGCGGATGGGAGCTTGGATAGTGGAATAAAGTGAACCATTTTGGAGAACCTGTCGACAACGGTGAGAATTGTGGTTTTACCATGGGATAGGGGCAGTCCGGTCACAAAGTCCAATGAGATTTCTGCCCATGGTCTGGATGGGATTGGTAGTGGCTGAAGAAGGCCCATCCGGGACTGAGTCGAGGACTTGTTGCGGGCACAAGTGGGACAGGCAGCGACGTACTCTTTTACGGTGGTTTCCATTGCCGGCCACCAGAATCTCCTGGCAACAGCATACATGGTCCTGCGGACTCCAGGATGACAAAACAGTTGTGAAGTGTGAGCCCAGTGTATCACCTGAGATCGTAGTTCCTCAGGCACGAAGAGTCGACGTGGTGGACAAGACGTGGGGGGAGTGACGTTGCGCAATGCCTCCTTGACATCGTCCTCAATTTGCCATCTCATGGCTCCAACAATGCAATCCCGGGGCAGGATGGTCTCAGGCTCGGCCTCCAATAGCTCGGATTCGTGGATTCTTGACAATGCGTCTGCTTTGACGTTTTTGCTGCCTGGTCTGTAAGTTAACGAGAATACAAAACGGTTAAAAAACAAGGACCACCTGGCCTGTCGGGGATTGAGTCTTTTGGCCTGGCGTAGGTACTCCAAATTTCTGTGATCGGTCCAGATCACAAAAGGCATTTCAGCGCCTTCCAGCCAGTGTCTCCATTCTTCTAGGGCCACTTTTACAGCGAGAAGCTCCCGATCTCCGACTGAGTAATTGCACTCAGCCTTGGATAATTTTCGTGAAAGAAATGCGCAGGGATGTGTCTTGCCGTCCTCTTGACAACGCTGGGACAGCACCGCCCCAATTCCAACACTGGAGGCGTCTACTTCCACCACGAACTGGCGTTTGGGGTCTGGGACTCTGAGAATTGGGGCATTGGTGAAGCGTGCTTTTAAGTCTTTGAATGCCTTTTCGGCTTCCGGGTTCCATGAAAAACGGACTTGTGGGGAGGTCAGGGCGTGTAGAGGAGCGGCAATGGTGCTGAAGCTTCTTATGAATCTGCGGTAGAAGTTGGCGAATCCGAGGAACTGTTGAACCTTCTTCCGGGAGTCTGGCGTGGGCCACTCTCGTACGGCGCTGACCTTGTCCGCGTCCATTTCCACCTTCCCTGGTGACACGATGAATCCCAGGAAGGAGATGGTGTTGACATGAAATAGGCTCTTCTCAGCTTTCACATACAGATGGTGATCCAAAAGACGTTGGAGTACTCGGTTTACGTGGTCTCGATGGCTCATTAGGTCAGGTGAGTAGATCAGAATGTCATCCAAGTAAACGTACACGAAGTGATCTATGAAGTCCTTGAGTACCTCATTTATCATTGCCTGGAAGACGGCGGGAGCATTCGTGAGGCCAAATGGCATGACCAGGTATTCATAATGTCCCCGAGGAGTGTTGAAGCCTGTCTTCCATTCGTCCCCCTCACGGATCCGAATGAGGTGGTAGGCGTTCCGCAGATCGAGCTTCGTGAAGATCTTGGCTTGTTGCAGCTGATCGAACACCGAGGACATCAAGGGCAATGGGTACCGGTTCTTGACAGTGATGTCGTTCAAAGGACTGTAATCAATGCAGGGGCGTAGGGATCCATCCTTTTTACTCACAAAGAAAAAGCCCGCTCCTGCAGGCGAGGATGACGGTCGGATGAGGCCGGCTTTCAAGGAGTCATCAATGTAGTTGTTCATGGCCTGGCGTTCGGGTCCTGAGACTGAGTACAGTCTCCCCTTGGGAATAGTTGAACCGGGAATCAGATTGATCGGGCAGTCATATGGGCGGTGTGGAGGGAGAGTCATGGCTTTGGTCTTGCTGAAGACCTCCCGCAGATGGTGGTAGCAGGAGGGAACAGTGTGCAAGTTCGGGTACTCTTCTTGAGCCGGTGGGACGAGAGTAACCTGGTGAACCTGGGCTGTGGAGTTTCGGAGTGCGGGTTGTTCCGACCCGTGAGAGCTGCAGTCCTTTCCCCACTCCAGAACAACTCCAGTGTTCCAGTCGATTCTGGGGCTATGTAGACACAGCCAAGGGTGTCCCAGAACCAAAGTGGGGGAAGCAGCGTGGAAAACATGGAAACGGAGAGTCTCGAAGTGAGGTCCGATTCGGACTTCCAGAGGTTCAGTAATGTGGGTGATTTGGAAGAGCTCCTTGCCATTCAGCGCTCGAGCCTGGATGGTCAAAGAAAGGGGTTCGGTGGAGGCTCGTATTTGCTTTACGAGCTCCCAGTCCATAAGACTTTCGTCGGATCCGGAGTCGATGAGGGCTGACAGATCTATGGTGACATTGTGGTGGATTATCTGAATTGGCGTAAGTCTGTGATTCTTGGCGGGTCGGGGTGACGGAGGACTCACCGGAGAGTGAGCCTTTGTGGTGCAGGATTCCACCAAGTGCCCAAGACCACCACAATAGTAGCAGCGGCCCTCTCGGCGTCGGCGCTGCCTCTCCTCCGGCGAAAGCCGAGCCCTTCCCAGTTGCATGGGTTCGTCGCTAGCGAGGTCCACCTCTCCTGGTTCCGGTCGGGAAGGAGCGATGAATCGCGGCCTTCTGGCCTCCGGTGTCCGCGTCCAGGGGATAGGTTCCTCCCTCCTTCGCGGCCCGCCGATCTTGGCCAGCTCCTGGCGACGATGATCGGTCCGGATGGCGAGGGAAATCAAGGCGTCCAAGTCCGCGGGGAGATCTACGGGAACCAGAAGCTCTTGAATGGCAGGTGAGAGTCCTTTCAAAAAATGGTCGTGAAGTGCGATGGCGTTCCAGCCACTGTTCGTTGCCAACGTTCGAAAGCGAACTGCATAGTCGCTGACAGATTCGTTGCCTTGCTGAAGTCGGCTCAGTGCTCGTGCCTTCTCTCGGTCATTGTTTTCTGGATCAAAGACTTGGCGCAAAGCGATTTGAAAGTCCTGTACGCTTTGGCAGACCGAGGAACCCCTGGCCCATTCCGCGGTCGCCCAGGTTTTGGCCCGTCCCGTCAGGTGAGACAACATGAATGCCACTCGGGATCGGGCTGTGGGAAATGCCTGTGGTAACTGTTCGAAATGAATGTCGCATTCCGTGAGGAAAGTCTGACAGCGTCCGGGTTCACCGGAGTATCGTTCTGGGGAGGCCAGTCTCAATCCTACCCCGGTGAATGGCGTGGTCGGTACAGAGAACTCAGGGTGAGGAATCTGTCCAGTGGGAGCTGGCGCTTGACGCCGTGAAAGGCTTACCAGCTCGTGGACCTGGCTGGTCAATTCCTCCATCCGGGACAGCATGGTCTGTTGGATCCAGTCCTGGTTGTTGAGCCGGGCCTCCTGGCTCTGCAGTGCGGCCTCGACCGTGCCTGCTGGGTCCATGCTGGCCGAAGTGTACTGACAAGGCGAGGACAAGTAGGACTCAGACGCAGGCGTAAGGTAGGCCACCAAGGCAGCAGGTTTATTTCCGGCCAACAAAGGTCTCCTCTCAAACTGAGAGGAGAACAGGGAGGGGAAAAAGTGGAGAACAAAAAGCGCTCCACTAGGGAGGAAAAAACAGGCAAAAGGTACTGGGGACAACAGAAAGCGCTCCGCTAGGGAGGAAAAAGGGCTCAAGGCAAAAGGGGTAACTAAAGGCGCTCCAAAAGGGAGGAAAAGGCACAAAAACAAGGCAACAACGCTAGGCAACATGAACAAGGACATAAGGACTGTGGGACGCTTCCATGCACTGACGGTGACACTTCGGCAACGGAGGGGAGAATGCAGGTGGCTTTTATTGTGTGGGTTGATTGGTGGCAGGTGGTGATAATCATGGGCGGGGACCGGTAATGAGTGAGCGGCAGGAAGGGCAAGTGACCTGGGGTGAGAGGAGAGTTAGGATTTCAAAGTAAAACGGGAAACAGAGACACAAAAATAAAAGCATGAACCGCCACGCCTGGTGGCGGCGTGACATAAACATACAAGCAACTTGGTTATGCAAATGCAAAATGATTTTATCCATGAACTATATATTTGGAAATAAAAAAAGAGTGGTTTCAGAAAGTACCACAAAAGCTTTACCACTTATTATTGTATTGCGACCAGCTTTGAAATGCCCCAAAATTCTAACAATTGTATTTTACATATATTCCTCCACCATTCCTTCAAAGAGGTAACATGTGATTAAAATAAATAAATAAATAAATAAATAAGCTCCATGGCCCAAACTTGCACCTCTAATTTGATTTGCAAGAACCCATCATGCCTGAGGAAAAACCACCAATTAGACACAGGAGGTCATTTATTGTGCAATCGCAGGCGCACGCTCGCCCATTTCTGTGCATGACTTTTCCAGCCTATCTGTAGCAACCAGTTGAACTCTCGGCTCATTTCCGTTTGACGACATCCTGTTAGAAGCTTCTCAATGTAGCGTTGATCAATTTTTAAGTGTTGTCGTGGTCTCAGGATATGAAAATGTTATATATGTTCTACGGTTCAGTTCCTTGTTACAGAACAGCGAGTTGTGCAAAAAGTACTGCAACAGTGTAGAGTTGGATGTGTATATTTAAAAATTTAGAGCAGGTTGAATAAAGTTCAACTGCATTCCAAAAGCCAAAAATCCACAACTTTTTGTGAATAGTTGATATGCTACTGATACTATATTGGTTAATTTACAGCAAAATATGAACACATTTACCAGCCTATGAGCTTCTTCCAGTACTAGTTGTCAATAGCCTTTATTATGTATTTATTTGTTTATTTATTTAATTAAAGAATTTTATTATTTCAAAAATGTATTTTTGCTAACATTAAATGAGTCTCATGCATAAAAACAAAATAATAAACAAAATAA
This sequence comes from Festucalex cinctus, assembly GCF_051991245.1. NCBI lineage: Eukaryota > Metazoa > Chordata > Actinopteri > Syngnathiformes > Syngnathidae > Festucalex > Festucalex cinctus. The sequence continues at coordinate 13,605,167 of NC_135421.1, forward strand.
CAAATGGTGTGGGAGCATGAACTCAAATGAGACAGTAAGTTGACAATCGATACAAAATAGCACTGAATATTAAGAGCAGGTTGTCAAGAATGATAAGCAGGAGATTTAGGCTTGATGTACAACAGACTGTAGATTTGGGCACACTAAATCTCCTGACCTTGGCCTTTGATCTTGGAGCTCTCCGCATGTCTGTGTGTGTATTAAACCTTAAGTACAGTATTTCACTGCCAATAGACTGAAACTGGAAAGTGCTGCGGTGGAAGCAGAAGCCGAAACGGTAGCGGGCCGGCCCCAGCCTCCCGCAGCAATTAGCGCAACAGCGGGATGTTGCATCAGTGCTCAGCGGTGTGCATGTTGTGTGTTTGCCATCAATTCATTGCCTCAAATACCCCTCCAGTGCAAACGACTGACGCTTATTCATCTAACATTAACCACACTTCCCAACGCCTCCGAGTGGTGACGCGACTTTCGGCACTCCGAGCACCTCTTACCGGTAACGGTGAGTTCCGTCGTCCTCCTCACCACAAAGCCGCCAAACTGGACCTCGCAGGTGTAATTTCCAATGTCGTCTTCTTTCACCTCCTGGAAAGACAGGATGTCTCTCTTCTGGATGATGCTGGCACGCCACTGCTTTGGATGACATTCCTGGGAATTACAATATAATCTGGTTAGACTAAAGGCTTCAACGAAGCACGTCACATGCTTGAAACAAAATTCACAACCGCTGTTTAGTCCATGAACATTTCTAAGGATGACTACTACTAAGCCATTCTGTGAAGATTCCAGTCTCTCTGTATTTCTGTTACAACGTGCTGATGACACCCTTTAAGATCAGTGGCCACTTTACTCTGGAACATCTGAAGCTTTGCAAAGGTGAGATATGATTGATCAATTGTTAGGTGTCTTCTTGGTCATGTGATGTCAAAATACGACTGTTTAAATTCCAATTTAATTACCGTATTTTCCGCACTATAAGGCGCACCTTCAATGAATGACATATTTTAAAACTTTTTCCATATTTAAGGCGCTACAGGCTGGGGTTACATTATGCATCCATTAGATGGTGCTGCGCTAAAGGGAATGTCAACAAAACAGTCAGATAGGTCAGTCAAACTTTATTAATAGATTACAAACCAGCTTTCTGACAACTCCATTCACTCCCAAAATGAATAAACAGCTGTTTTATTATTTTCTCTGAGGTAAAGTATTAGTATTAGCTAGCGATCCAAGATGGCGGGATCTTCTGCACATGCGCGTCACCGATCGTGCAGGGTCACCGATAGCGTCTTGACAGCGAGACCTGTTGCGGCTCAATATTGATACATATATAAGGCGCACTGGATTATAAGGTGCATGGTCAGCTTTTGAAAAAATTGAAGGCTTTTAGGTGTGCCTTATAGTCGTGAAAATACGGTAATTGTAAATGCAATTTACCCCATGGATCGAACAGCTGTTGTAGATTTTACCGTTCAGCTCATTTTAAGACAACAGCAAGTTGTGTAAAATATACTGAAACACTGAACAGTTGGCGATGTGAATTTAAAAGCTTAGAAAAAGGTCCAATTATGTTCAACTGTAAAGGTTAAAGTCAGAGGTGGGCACTTCTGCCATGTCGTTGAGGGATTTCCCACATTTTCGGTGAATGCTTTATGACATGAAGCCTCGAAAAATATACATGGACTGAACACCAACTGAAGCAGTTTTTCGTCCATCAATTCGGGTCAGTTGGCCTTCTGACGGTCCTTCTCAGTCCATGTATTTTTTCAAGGCTTCACATCATAAAACATTCGCTAAAGACGAGGGCACTTGCCGGAAAATGTAGCCATATGTCAACGATGTGGCTGACAGACAGACAAAAGTGCCCACCCTCTGGTTCTAGCACATTTTAGGTTCTTTCTGAAATTTCATTTGTCATAAATTAACGGGGAATAGGGACAAGCCTTGTTGTGAATACTAAAAAACAAAACCAATTCACCCCCACACCCGTTAAATCAGTGGTGTCCAAACTACGGCCCGGGGGCCATTTTCGGCCCACCATACATTTTTTGGCGGCCCACAGCAAATACTAAAAATAATTTTTCAATGCTGTTTATTAAAAAAAATAAAATAAAAGAGGGTGGATTAAACATTTCTAGCTACGCAAAGACACAAATTTGCAGCTAATAATTCAGTTCCAGAAATAAAAATAGTTTCATCCACTTGTTTCTTAGTGTCAACGTCCAATTTGTGAAAACAACACATTAATTAATGCTTAATTATCAATGAAAAAAAATGTGAAACCATCATATTAATGGTTAAGTGTGGTCAGTTGATGACCGATTGTTCTTGTGGTTCAGAATGTCAAGTTGGGATCAGCTGCTGCTCAGTGAAGAGGCGTATTTATTATAGTGGCACACAGGGGTCACTATTTGCCTTGTGACTGTTAGCAGTTTTCAATAAGTAACTGTACATTATATCAACAATTTCTAATTGCTTCATTGATTTTTACCATGTTTAACTCATTCACTGCCATTGACGGAAAAATACGTCAAATGATGCATTTTTTTGCTGGTCTGGCAATTAATGTGTTAATAAATAACTAAAAAAATAATAATAAAAAATCAAAGTGGCCCTTGCAGCTTTCTATTTTTCTGTATGTGGCCCTCAGACGAAAAAGTTGGGACACCCAAATTAGGTGGCAAAAGTGGGTGTCATTTTTATGTTAACAGTTTTGTCAGTATCTGCTGAAGACTATATTAAAGTAATTTGTAATCTAACTTAGCTACTTTTAAAATCAAGTAGTCAGTCAAGCGAAGCTAAGCTACTTTTTCAAGATAAGATGTTTAACCACGATTAACAACTAAACTTATCTTTTTAGTGCAATACTAGTGACAAAGGATAATACATGCTTTTTGTGTGCTTAGTCTGTGCACGTGTATACATTAATGTGTGACTGAAACAAGATCTTAGGCACTCAGGCCAGGACATCGACGGCTCTGTGGATTCCATTTCTCCATTGCTCCCGGCATTCTTCGAATTCAATCACGGTGGCCCCGCAGTGGTCCAAATAACTCCAGTTTCCAGCGCTCACTGTCATTACCTGAAATGTAATTGAATTCTGGAAAAACCTAGAGGTCACGGCCGTCCAGCTAATCTACTGCTGATCTGCCTGTGATTAGTCTGGCCTGAACCCTTCACTGGGGGGCTCTACGCTGTCCGCAAGCATTGCCGGACCCGGGAGAGGCGAGAACCGATGCGATGAGGGAAGATGAGCCTTTGTAGGTCACCCACTTGGTCCTCAGGGCAGTGGGTGACATTGCATCATTTTCCCCCTTTGTGTTCTTCCCATCTTGTACTCCCTTCAAAACGCACTGTGATACAGTACATGATACATCGCACTGATTTGCATCCATTCATAATCTGCTTAACTGATCTGGAAAGTCAATTTAAATATCATTTAGAAACAAAACAAACCAATTAATCTTTCAGAAATGTTTCTCGAGAGTATAAACAGACTCCCCTTAAATGATTCTCACAAAACCACAACAGTGCTGAATTAGCCGAGACATGCTATGCACATTTTTAACTTGATCACTTAGAAAAGTTCCCAAGTGTGGTAGTAACATGTCTGTGACAGACTTACGTCAAAATACCCCAAGGGTCAAGAATGATAAGACAGCACCCAATAACAACTTATAAACATTTGCACTCATGGACACTTCTCGCTAGGACAAAACTCATTGCAACTCTGCTTACCTTTTATATTTGACAGGATAGCAGGGCGTTTCACCCGTGGTGGATGTAGATTGATCTGATCATGCCATAGTTGGACAAACCCAGCATGGGGCTGCTTATTATGTAGATTAGCGCCAATGTTACGCAACACATAACAGGATTAAAAATAGGCCGATTACAAAAGATTTACTAGGTTGTTTCATTTCAAGATTGGTGTGTAGACACTTCAGAGACTTCTAAACATCCATCCATCCATCTCTAAACAAATAAAAACTAAAGTTCCGATTATAAATCTCTTCAAAGGTGAACCTCACTCACCTTATACCAGGTAATGTCTGGTTCTTTGCCCGGCTCAATGTAGTCGTCAATGTCAGGGCACAGGATGTCTTTGCTCTTGCTGAGCTCAGCCTTCTCCATCCGCCGCATGTTGGAGTTGTAGCACATGTTCGTGTCGTTTTCCGCGACGGTTAACGACATGGACACCTTCATGCAATAAGTGGAGTTGCTGTGGATGAAAAAACAAAAACAAGTTTGGTTTCATATTTTGCCATCTTAAACCATGCTGCTTTAGTATATATTACTTAAGTGCATATTGATTTTCTATAAAATCCTTCCAGGTGTACATGAAGGTGTGGCATAAAGTTGTAGGATTACTTTGGATTTGAAATATTTTGCACCCCCAGTCCTTGAACTTTTCTGACACCTCATATGCCGCTATGTTATTGATAACGAATGCAACGGCCAATTTATTATTAACATGCAGACAAAAGTCTTTTGTCAAGAAATTGCAATTGTAAAATGCAATGGAGTGTAATACCGGATCTAGTGTTGATTCAGTCCGAAATAGATCTGAATAAGATCAAAGTGAAATCAATTAGAGTCTACATCGACATACACATCAATTGATACAAAAACAGTTTTGTAAGGAGTTAAAAAATTCAGAGAGAAGCGCTTTGATGCCTTTGTGAGAGATTTTACCTCGGTTCGGGGGTAAGATGCACAAATACCTGATCCATCCAATCCTGACTTTTCAAGTACATTTACACGCAACCCTTTTAAAACCTGAATATTGCAAATTTATCTTGAAAGTCCATGTAAACACAGGCATTAATCCAAATATGCAAAACCCGAATAAGACCCCGAGGTTACTACTTTCATAACCAGAATTCTTGTTCATATAAACATATTCGGAAAACCTCGATTAAACGGGTCATTGGTTCGCCTTGTGTGCATGCTCTATTCTTCTTCTTCTTCTTCGCTAAATGAGCCTCACTTGAATACAGTTATTTCTCCGTGGTGTCTTCATGTTATTTTCTTTCTCTATGGCAAATATGCCACAGTGTATATCTATACAAACTTATATATACTGTATATGTGTGCATCATGAAACCTTTATTTAACTGCAAAGGCAATATCCAATTTTAATATTTATGTTATGTTCATTTTGTGTGAATTAATGGCCGTTGGGCTTTCATTTATGTTATTAGCATTGAAGCTCCTACAGACTTCACAAAACTCCCGTGTATTAATAGAATCAGGTGAGGTGCAGAGTTAGGACCAGAAAAGTCTTTCTTTACCTACAAAAATACAACGTAACAACAGAGAGCAGGGCTGGATTCAGGCGTCCTTGAAAAAACAATTGACGGAGAACCCTTGACTGAGAAACCTCGCTTGGGATGCATGCACGCAACCTCGAAAACATGGAAGACCAGCTTTCATGGAAGAGTAGAGAAAGTCAACCTTGACATGCTGAGAGGAATTTTGGCTAAGGAACATCAAACTTTGTACTTGTGACAAAAGTGTCTTTCATTAACTTTCATTAAGGGCAATGAACAACTCTATAAGACAGAATAAAGGCGTATATGACTAAAGAATAACTACAGTGGCTAATACAGTTCATAGCAACTGCATAGTAACTGATATCAGAATCATAAGGGACATAGCAACTACAAAATCATAGTGTCAATGCAAAATAAATGACAAATACATCATCATCATCATAAGGGATGTAGCAAATCGCATAGCAACTGACAACATCATACGGGATAAAGTTGACTGCATAGCACTGCAAAATAAGTGTCAAAAACATCAGCACCATACAGTAGCAACTGAATACTAGCATCTACAAATATCACAAGAGACATAGAAACTGCAAATCAACTGACAACAGTATCATAAGATAAAAGCTATTGCATAGCAACTGACATCAACATGATTACAGCAAAATGACCCTATGATCTAATCCAAAACCCAATCATAAGAAAGAGGTTCCATTTCTGGTTCAGTTATCATGCTCTTGACAATTTCGGTGAAGTGTTTTTTCCACAAATATTGACTGTATTTATGATTTACTTACAAATCCAGCTTATGCCGCCACCATAGTATAGTAGTTGAACTCTGTCGTAATGTCCTTGCCTCCTACACCGTTCTCACCCCTGTAATGTCCTTCCAGTAATTTTCATCCACCTCTGCTCAGCCCCTCCCGCTGTTTGACGACGTTTGTGGGTTTAGCAGTAACCACGCATTCAGCATCTTTAGTGAGTCAATAATTCACACTTGCAACCAATATAGGATTTATGGAGGAGTGATAGGAGGTGTTGGGGGGTAGTCAGCCGGGGCTTGGGAATGCTAATAAGCGAGGAGACAAACCCTCGGGCCTCCCAACAGGAAGGACGAGAATGGACAAGCCGAACCCGCCCCCGCTTCCTCGTTTCCTAGCAACCATCAACACACTTAAGCTGTGATGAATTTTAGCTGGAGGAGGTCCCCTCGCCTGATGTCTCTCACTCTATGCTATTTTAATACGGCATTCATCATCATCACCGTCATTATCTGAGCCATTAAAAAGCAACCTGTGTCCACTGCATCAACAACACTCAGCACCCAAAATATATAGACACGCAAACAAAGCACAAGGGCACCTTCGGTTGCTATAACAACCTGGCTGCAGGGATTTGCTGCCATTCATTCACCAAAGCATTAATAAGGTCAAGCAGTAATGTGGCGGTGTGCATCACTTATTGCGCCGCGTCGCAAAATTTGCCAAGTCCAGTAGGCACAAACACATCTCGCCTTGTCTAAGTCTAAAATGTCAACATGGGCATAAAAACAAGACTTTTTCACAATGCCAGCCTTTCATTACATTTTATTTTGTTCTTGTATCTAACTTGATAGAAGCATTGAATGGTAAAAAAAAAAAAAAAACATGCGGACAGCTTTAAGTGTCCAGGTGTTCTAAACGGCTTGAAATGTACGTTACATCATTTAAAATGATCATAAATGTACTCCTGTCTTTAAAAGTCTGCTTTTCAACCTTTTTCAGACATCCTTTAGAGGGCATGTCAAGCCTACTATTTTCTACCTTCGGAGGTAACATTAGAGCCAAACAGATGCACTTTACAAGACCTCTAAAAAGAAGAATTCTGTGCCTTTTTTCGGTGTCTCTGTTTAAACTGCACTGAAATGAAATTGGGGGGTGGGTGAAGTCAACATGACAAAAATCCACCTTTTGAGGTGCTATCATCGGAGGTCTGTGTGACTTTTACAAAGTTCTTTGGTCATGCTGTGCAATTTGATGACACACTTCTTGTGGGATGATGTGTCATTAAAAAGCCCATAGATTTGCTTGTTTGTTTGTTTGTTTGTTTGTTTTAAACAGAGGTGGGCATTCCGTTAATATTGACAGAAAATCCGTCAATGAGGGACAGCCATTTTGTTGACGATTGCCGATTCACGGGAAACTTCGAATAATTGACAAACTAAGCATTGCATTGTCTGTCAATGTAATCATCAATCTGTCAATAAATTTGTCAAGCCATCAATGACTGACGTCCCATTTTGCTGATGGATTGACAAATAACGACGTGATGCCCACTTCGAATGACGGAAGGGTGACCTGACTGCTGATGACTGACCGAATGACGGACTCTCAAAATTCATTGACTCACCCACTTCTGGTTTTGAACAATACCAACTAAACACCAATCAATGGTTACCAGGCAGTAATTGTTTTTTGTTTTGTTTTGTTTTTTGTTTGTTTTTTTTGCAAAACATTTGTGTTTTTATTTGTGTTTTCTGATTAATTGGTGGAATAATTGATAGAATAATTGATTCTAAAAATTAAAATTAGGGATGTCTGATACCACTTTTTTTTCAGACCGATACTGATACTCAGACCCTCAGTACTCACCGATACCGATACCAGCGGCCGATACCAGTAGTACATTTTGACAAATAAAAAAAAAAAAAAAAAATCACTAAAAGATATTTTTAAACAAATATATTTCCTTTAATCTTGACAAAAAAAACAGCACAGTCACTCTTCAATAGTCTTAATGCTCAAAATAAAACACAAAAATGCTCTTTTAGTTTAAGATTCACAATTTTGAAGTATTTCCAAACTGGTGAAGTTTTGATGAAAAACTGCTGCAAGCTAGCGCTAGTTACAGGCAAGGAGGACTCACTTAACGTCTTCCCCCTCTGCCATAGGTCGCTTGTACTCGTCCGCGTCACGAGTACTCGAGTACTTGAAAAAAAGGCTGGTATCGGCGCGATACCGATACCTGGTATCGGTAATCGCCCATCCCTAAATAAAATATTCAATAGTGACAACCTTACCAACAGTGTTGCCGGTAACGCGTTACTAAGTAACGCGTTACTAAAAAAAAGTTGCTTTCTAAAGTAACTAATAGTCTAACGCGTTACTTTATTCTACAAAGTAGTCTGATTAAAGTTACTGTCCAGAGAATCAATGCGTTACTCCACATTTTCATGAAGAAGGCAAACTATCTCACTGTTGTAACAGTCACAAACAACTACTGCTAACTACGAAGATGAGGCAGAAGTCATTGATCACCACACTGAATTCAGCCATGGTCTGGTCATGAATGGTTTGCACATTCAAAACAAAAGTGATGATACTTTTACTACTAGTTTTATTAACCAACAGGCACACAACACAACAAAAAAAGTGTGCATTATGGACCATAAAAGTGGTAAAAAAAAATTTTTATTTCCATCCTCAACTGGTCCGTGAAGCATTATGGGATGAGGTCGTCTCCGCCCTCTCGCCAGGGGGAGTGACGTCAGACAAGTCACGTTTTCAGTAGGGGTGGAACAAAAAAACGATTCGACCGAACCATCGTTCGTCAAGGGGAGCTAAACGACCGTATCGGTTGCGAGTGAGGCTTTATGGTTTTCATAACAATAGCAAGAGTTCTGCGCCGTGCTCTACTTGTTTTGTTTACATTTCAGTAGCATCACCATTCAAGCGACTTCCGTGTTTCCGTGCTCGCGACACGGCGCGCGCGCGCGCAACGAGTGACAACATACAAATGGAGACAGTTAGCAGAAGCCGGTGCCGTACATCTCGGTATTTCCCATGGCTATCGAGTCCTCTCGGTGCACTTGTGTGTCCCGGGCCGGCGTTGGTACTGCGCGCGAGCCAAAAAGAATAACTCCCGTGACGATCCAATGCATGGATTCAAACGACACAGGTATGTCCCACAGCCAACACACCAGCTAAGCTAAAAGCACACTGCAAGTATCTCATTTCTCAGTTTGTGGCTCCCTGTCAATGTCTACAACTAGCATGAGCAGCAGATAGGAGAACTGAGACGTGCCCGTGATTACGACAGCCCAAAAAACAAAATATAAACAGTAGTGATTCTGTGGTCATCATCGTGTCTCAGATTAAAAAAACAAAAAAAAGATGTCATACATTAACCAAAAATGAAAGTGATGACAAAAGAAAAAACAATTGTTAAATACAAAAATTGTTGATTAAAAAGGGAAATGAACTTTTGGAAATATTTTTGCATATATTAAGTGGTTAAAATGTGTTTGATAGATTTATTGTTCCATAAGGTGGCTTCATATTTCTTTTGGCTGGGCGGTAGGTTTATTTCATGTCTTAAATTTATGTTTCTGAAATACTTCACAATGTGCAAATATTCTGTTTAATTGTGTTGGTGTCTGTCTAAAGGTTAAATATTTATATTTAACATTAAATTATCAACCTTTTGTTTTCCTGATCCTTATTTTGAAGAGAAAAAACAAACAAACCAAAAAACAATTATAACTGTCAATAACTACTAATAAATATTTAAACTGATACATGTGTACACACTGGAATAGCGGAACAAACAAACAATAGAGGAATTTAGGGGATTTTCATTTTCAACCTGGATAGATTTTTATTTTTTGTTTTATAAAAAGTATTTACGTTACAAGAAGTCAAGAGAGACTGCCTATTTTGTTTTTCATTAAAAAAAAACCTTTATTTTCATGTTAAAAATGCACTTTCAATAAAGTATTTGGAACTCCGTTTCTACTGCATTATTTTTATGTTGAGATGGATGGTGTTATCGGCAGCTGCTGAAAGTAACTAAAAAAGTAACTTTTAATCTAACTTAGTTACTTTTAAAATCAAGTAATCAGTAACGCAATTTAGTTACTTTTAAAACCAAGTAATCAGTAAAGTAACTAAGTTACTTTTTCAAGGTAACTGTGGCAACACTGCTTACCAATATGTTATTGGTTTTCAGTAAGGCAAATGTGGAGATTCACTTTTGACCTGCCAGTTTTGCAGCTTAGCTGAAGCAAAGAGGTTAGAGACTGAACTGAATGTTATGCAAAGGAGTTCACCACCATAACTTGACTGCAAGCGAGTACTTGGATGGAGAGATGGAAATTTTTATTTTTTTCTGTGGTCTTCTACGTTGACACCTACTTTGTTACTATAGTAACCAATGCAAATGGAGCTGCACTTCCAACTTAAGGTCCTTGTCTTGTCCAGCGTGACTGTGTCTTAGGGCACAGAGCAATGTCCATAAAAGCATGCTTGGAGAAGTTTGTTGTGCAAGAACTAGACTGGAAACTTCTTTGTGAGTTCTCCATAAACGCAAGCGGAATTCCATAGAAACAATCTTGCAGAAAGTCTTCCCACTTTTCACTTAATGCAGGTGTATTAGCCTGATACCTCGATACTTGTGTTCATACAGTGTACAGCATTGCACCACTTTGCTGTGCCTGAGTGATCCTGGTCATTCTGGAGGAGAGGTCCACACTGGCTTTTCATTCCATTTCATTACATTACATTTAAGGCTTGCCAGATGCTCCCATTCACTGCAAATGACAGGGCTTTCATATGATCTACTCAGGTTATGGAAGCAATAAGGGAGTCACCTCTTTCATATAAACACTTTTGACCCCCTGCAGCTATAAAACACACACGCACCGACTGTTTGTGGGGAGGTGTGAAAGACAAATGTAAAGGCGGCAGTGGGAGAATGGCAGAAAAATAAAATTCTACAACAGGGGACTTCACTAAGCAGACCAAATCTGGATCCAGACTTGTCAATATGAACCCAGACATGCCGTAGCATTTCATTATTTGGACCAACACCCCAATTTAACCTGCACAACTTTTGGAGAATTTACGGGACTCTTTTCTAGCCTTTGAGTAGTAAATGTGTGCGCATGGGAAAATACACTTTTTTTTTTTTTTGCTGCACTAGAAACAAGTGTGATTGCAGATCCACTACAGTAGGTGGCAGTCGTTCTCTCTCTCTCTCTCTCTCTCTCTCTCTCTCTCTCTCTCTCTCTCTCTCTCTCTCTCTCTCTCTCTCTCTCTCTCTCTCTTTCTTTCTTTTCTTTTGATTACAGGCAAATTGATGCACTTCAAATCTTCTGTCAAAGAAAACGAACAATGTTAAGAGTTATTCTATGTTGTAAATTCGTCTAAGTTTCTTTTTCATTTTTTTTTCTTGAATGTTATTAAGCATACATTGTTATGCAGAGGTGTACTTTTAACACTTCTATAGACAAATGGTACTATTATTAGTGGCGACACAGAGTTGGAGGTAGCTAAATGTTGTTTCTTCCTACGGGGACGTAAAAGAAAATAAACGGGTGGCACAGAACTGACTTATCAGGTTTGACACTATAGAACATGGACTAATGGATGCGTGTTTTCCTTACAATTTTCTGGACTTTGACTGGAAGAATTGCCACTCAGCTGGACCATTTCAACACTTAATTGAGGACTCTTGCTCTATCACTTAGTGGATGACTAAACATGCAAGAAGGAAATTCTGCTGGAAGCAAAAAGAGGACATTCCATGCAAAAGCAATAGCCTTTAAGTTAGGAAGAAGGAACGCTTCCGGCAAATCATGTCCACGTGAAGGGTATGTAAAATCACGCGTTGTTAACACATATTTGCATATGTAGGCAATCGGCTACCTTGTGAAGCAAAGCAAAGATGATCAGAAATAACACAGCTGAGCCATTGAGGTTCCACTGGGAGCAGACAGATGTATTTGTTAAACATCCACACAAACACAGTGACATTGCGGAAGGGTGTGCGCGAGTTCGTTATGTTGATGGACAGCCAGAGGTCGACTTACTGTTCAAAGTGTCAATCCATATGACTGCTGGAGTTGAATAAGGTGTGATGTGATTCTCCATGTTAATTATCACATGCACACTGGCAGGCACACAAGGAATCAACCACTTTACATGACAAATACAATACTAGGATTATTATGAAATAATACTTGGGAGTGTGAGTCCGCGTGTGTTTGTGAGGTTGAATGATTGACCGATTCCAATCATTGTTACTGTATCTCCAAATAAGAAAGGAAGAGGGTAGGGAGGAGGTATAGATGCAGAAAAAACAAAGAGATTAAGCCGCCTTCCCACAATGGTCGACAATTTGCTTGATTTCCACCCTGCAATTTGCTCCAATTTTCAAACTATTTTTTTTTCCCATAGGAAATAGAAATACAGGATTTCCTAGACTGACTTTGGTCCTAACGTAAAAATGTTGATGTTATGACCGGTGCGTAATTAAGTACCATATTTTCCGCACTATAAGGCGCACCTAAAAGCCTTCAATTTTTTCAAAAGCTGACCATGCGCCTTATAATCCAGTGCGCCTTATATATGGATCAATATTGAGCCGCAACAGGTCTCGCTGTCAAGATGCTATCGGTGACACTGCACGATCGGTGACGCACATGCGCAGAAGATCCCGCCATCTTGGATTGCTAGCTAATACTAATACTTTACCTCAGACAAAATAATAAAACAGCTCTTTATTCATTTTGGGAGTGAATGGAGTTGTCAGAAAGCTGGTTTGTAATCTATTAATAAAGTTTGACTATCTGACTGTTTTGTTGACATTCCCTTTAGTGCAGCACCATCTAATGGATGCATAACGTAACCCCAGCCTCTACTGTAGCGCCTTATATATGGAAAAAGTTTTAAAATATGCCATTCATTGAAGGTGCGCCTTATAATGCGGTGCGCCTTATATATGGAAAAAGTTTTAGAATATGCCATTCATTGAAGGTGCGCCTTATAATGAGGCGCGTCTTATATATGGAAAAAGTTTTAGAATATGTCGTTCATTGAAGGTGCGCCTTATAATGAGGTGCACCTTATAGTGCGGAAAATACGGTAATTTGCAGGCATCGTAAGAAAACACCATCAAAAGTGGTTTGATCATCAAATGAAAAAAATAAATAAATCATGGTGCTTTGTAGTATGAAGCTCAACTGATATAAAGCTTAATTTAAATTGTATTGAAATTGAACAAGTTACTGAAACAAAGTGTCTTGAATGGTTATTGTTCATAAACTGTGAGAGTACACACAATGGAAATAAGCTAAATTAGTGGATGTTATTTAAAAAGTAAAAGGACTTCCTAAATAAGAAATGTCTTCATATATTCTACCCTTCTATTGTGTTGCTTCATGTCATAGAGACCCAATTATTAAATTACAGAAAAAAAGTGATTAGAATAATTAACAAAGTTGGCTAGAGAGAATCAATCAAATATTGATAGGATCTGGTATTTTAAAATTTATGGCTATCACATATTTGAAGACACTGGAACTGCTTGTTCGTGTAGTTAACAATATAAGAGAACTACAAGTTAAGGGATTTATTTATGTTTGAAACATGTAAAGTGAGGACCAACATAAAATACAGCTGTGCATTTTTCTGTTGAGCTTTAAGACAAATTCAATATGTAAAATAATTCAAGCTTTGTGTCATTGATAATATATGAAACATTTCTTTTTTTCGGTTATTAATTGGCTTGTTTAAAAGTTGTTTGTGTTTTCTTTTCTGTTTATGTATGGAGCTGAAATAAACCAATCATCCATTGATTCATTGATTCAGTCATTCAATGTACTAACTATGTTTTCATTGGATTGTCTCACAACTATTCACTGTGATTATGATATGATACTATTGTGTTTGTGTAGTTTTTTATTGTTATTTTTTTTAATAAACTACAGCACATTCTTGGGTACAATTTGGGTCACCACCATGGTAAACACTGGAGCCTATGTAGGTAGTTCCAGAGATAAACAGCATCTATCACAAAAACATTTGGTGTACAAGCAATGTATAAATAAGATATTAAAGGTTTTCACAAATTAAAACAATCCTCAGGTCGCTTAATAAAATGACTCAATTCACCCTGTGCCAAAGCGGGGCATGCCATTGATCGTTCCATGCCAAATCATCAAAAAAAAAAAAAAATAAAATAAAATCTTGAACCAAACAGATTTTCATTTTAATGAAACTTGGTGTACTTTTTGATATTGATGGCACAATACTTAATCTTACTGTTAAGGTCAATTGGAGTAAGGGTTTTGGAGCTATGGCCATCTGAAATTCAACATTTTCTACAAAATGGTGTGTGGCCACCTTCATTTGAACTCTTATATCTAAGGTACTGCAGGGTCATTCTTCACAAAACAGATATTGTTGCAAAGGGAATTTAACAAGGATTTCCAAATTTGCAATAATTTAGATTGGTACATATTTTAGTAACTTGACCTTCAGATTTATCATTTGACCCCACAGATTCTGTCAATCATGTACAATTTTCAAACTACTTTGACTTCTAATTGCTGCTCAACAAAAAAAAAAATACATGTCTGAAACTTTTTAAGCTTTAGAGAACGAGACAGATTACATTTAACAAAATATTTGGAATCCTTCTTGAATTCTCTTTCCAACAATTGTGTTTCATAAAGATTGATCCAGTACTTCCTGAGATACAAAGGTTCAAAGGAAGGTGGCTACGACCCTTTTTTTTTTTTTTTTTTATCCAATAAATGCCAACATTTGGAGGCCCATAGCACCCAAACGCCAGCTCCAATTCACCTTTAATTAGTGATTAGTGTGATGTCATCACAATCAATAAGTACATCAAGTCTCATCAAAATCAAAATTTGCTTGGTTAATTTTATTGGGTCATTTGACATGGAACCTATACAGTATACTTCAACTGGAGTGTTGGCACATTGTGGCGGCTATGCTTGTGATTGATACCATGTAATATTATATAACGTACTTAGGTGCCGGTTATCTGAAGCTAACGTTGATAACACCAATCTGTGCGCCCGACAACATGGCAGCTCTTCTTTGCTGCTGGCGGTGAAATGATAGCAGTTCCGTCCGAAAATAGCGGATACACGCTCAGGTAGCAGTCAATTCATGAGTGGAAAGGAAATGCTGGAGGAAAGGCACATTGTCAGCTCACAAAAATGTACTTGGTTGTGTAATTTCACACTTGATGGGCGGGCGGGCACTCCAGAGACTCATTTCCACAATATGTTCCCTTTACCATTCATAACGGTCATACAGGTATAAAAATATGTTGCAGCTGTGGAATAAAACAATCCACAGTGGAGCATCCAAAGTGGAACACTATGACAATGGTACAATTTGGAGTTTGAGAAAAAAAAAAAAGTGTCCCCAAAATGAGAGAAGGAGATGTCAGTAAATCTCATGAGACTTTGGTTCAGTGAACATCTAAACTAAAGCCAAAAGACAAACTCTACAGCGTTTCAGCCCATTTATATATAAAAGTGTCCTCTCGGTCACCTCGTGTCAACAGTATCTATTGCAATGGAAAATTGAACTCTTAACTGTATTGATACACATAAAATGAAACAAACCTTTTGCTACCTCTCTATTTCTGAAAATGTGTCCATGAGCTAGCCATTCTGCAGAACTGCTTAATTAACATAATAACCGCCCCCACAGCAAGTTTCTCCCCCTGTGACATGATCAGCGAGGCTAAGTGAAGATCCGAGGGCTGGAGTCTGGCTGCCGGACTACACAGTCTGAAACACTATCATGCAGCGGTATTATTATGCATCACGCCCACATCTCCCATGGGTGCGATGCTGCCCCAGCTATACCGTCAAAGCACAGTCGTGCTCCACCCTCTGTCGTCATGGTAATGAAAGCCAGACTCCCCATTGGCCCAGCAGTTTTTGGGGGCGGTAAAAGACAGTCACTTGCATTAGACAAGGCTAGCGCATTTAAACTGGTTAATTTAACGAGATGTCTTCAATGTGAAATGTAATTCTTGATCCCCGAGGTATAAAACAGATAATAATAATAATAATAATAATAATAATAATAATAATAATAGAGAAAAACATATTTACCCCCCCCCCCAAAAAAAACAAAAAAAAAAACACTGATAAACTTTCACAGTATTTTTCCATGACACACTGAGGGAATTGGTGGGGGGAAAATTCCTGGAGAAAAAATATTCAAAACTAAAATAAACTAAAATTCACAAATACATATTTTAAAAAATTGTGGATTTGAGACTGTATGCAAGGCAAATATATTTCCTCAATAATATACACATTTGGAGTGAGTTGAGTTTTGTGAAAAATGCACACGAGTTCTTTGCACTTAACTCTTTGCCAGCCAAAAACGTTTAATAACGATGAGTAAAATCATGATGTATGCCGCCATAAATGTTAAATTATGTCAACTATGTTTTTTTTTTTTTTTTTTTAATAAATCGTTGCAATGTCTAAGTGCAGCACTGCCTGGTCAATGGGTTGTGGAGTCAAAAACTCCCACTAACAATGGCCAGCAGATTTCAGCATTGTATTTTTTTTTTTTGTGTAGAATTGAATGAAAAATGCAATGAAACATGAAGGAATCTGATGACATCTGATGAAATAGAACGTTTTCAAGGATGTCACTAAACAAAAAATATTTGTGTCACTGTTGTGGAGAAAACGTATCTCTTCACAAAAAGCTTTTCTCCTTTTCAATTTTCGCTCAGTGTCACTCAAATGACCTATTTTCAAATGGTGATTACTAAATAACAGAATAAGGTAGAAACATACTTTTTTTTCTCATGAAAGAACGGAGTGTGATCTTTCATGTGGTACGCACCTTGTATATGTAGTAAACACACAATATTCTGTTTGCCTTGAAAGATTAGTTCAAATGCTCAAAATCGGCTGGAACTGCGTTTTTTTTTTTTTTTGATAACATGTGGCAGTCAAAGAGTTAATGATGGTTTGCTGTTAAGCAGTTTTGAATGGTCATTTTTATGCAAGAGAGCCCTTTGCACTGGGGGAAAAAAAAACACCTTATGTACTTTAACTTTGTTGTTGAAGACTGTATATTTTATACATGCATTGAGAACTGTATTATGAACAATGAAATATATTAAGATGCCATATTTTGCACATATGCAAGTATTTCGTCCATATTTAAAATGGCCTTTTGTCATACATCTGTTAAGGAAGTATGTGGTCCTCTAGTAGCACGGATGAAAAACTGTGGCCCCTTCCAACATTAAAGTTGCCCATCCCTGGTTGAAATTTTGATGAAAATGCATAATAGAGCTCATTTACTGTTCATACTGTAATTTGCTGATGATTAAGTTTTACATTACATAGTCACAGCTAAAAAAGCATGACGCATGAAGTGCACCCACCTCGGTTTTGTGGTTATTAAAGTCTGCAAGTTGTTACGCAATGGAGCACAAAGACAGGAGCATTCGGGGAGGAATGCTCAGGTCACAAGTGTGACTCAAAGGCTTACACTCTGACAAAAAAGTCAATCGATTTCAGCTCAAAGGAAAATCTCGCACATTGTGCCATGTGAGAAGACAAAAAAATACCAGCGGCGCCAAGGCAACGTTAAGAAACCCCAGGCACTTTCTTACAGCAGACGTACAGTGTGCTCACAATTCTAACTTTTAAGAACAACATCCCACAGTCAGATATTAAAAAAAATAATAAAACACTCATTTATTGCACAAAACTGTGGGCACATCAGTCACATATACTCCGTCACACAGGCACACTTAGCGAGCGCACTTCAAACCTCTCTGGTTCCTTAAGAGGCCTTTAACCCAGTTTATTAAAAACTCTGCGAAATGAAGAGCTGCAATGAGCCAATTATTGAAGGATGTTATCCGTCGCAAAGGTTAATAAGTTACCGCGACACCACTGTGCATCTTAATCTTATCGTGCACCTCTATAGCAACAGAAACTAGCTGCAACTTGACTCGTGCTTTACACTGCCACACCATTAGCTACATCATCAAATTCTGCCTTAACAAAAATAATAATGCTCACTTTTTTTTTTACTGAGCCTGTCAATTAAGTATTTATTTAACAATGTTTACTAATACAGTTTTCTAGCTGCATTATACGGATAGTCTAATACTGTATTTTGGTTATTTAGCAGAGCAAGAACCCTGTGGTGGGCAAAGTATGGCCTGTGGGCCACACATGGACCGCTGCATGATTTAATCTGGCCCACTGAGCGTTTACATTAAGTCTGTAATATTTGTTACATTAGTTGTTTGTTATAATTACATTTTAATTTAGCAGATTATCCATCCTTCCATCAACTTCCATTCTGCTTATCTGCATTAGGGTCGTTGGAACCTATGCCGGCTGATTTGTGGTAAGATGGAGACATGTTACTTTCACATTCCAACCTAAGGACAATTTTGAGTCTTTAATTACCTAAATAGTGTGGCAAGGCGGCAGGCATACCCAAAGAAAAGTCACACAAGAACAGGGGACTCATGCAAACTATGCCTAAATAGTTCAGAAGCCAGATTCGAACCAACCTCATAACAGTGACGCAAAACTACTTACTTACTGTGCTGGCCAAAATGTGTTTATTTATTTTTAATGTATGTGTCATTTATCAACTTAATTTGTGTTAATTGCTCATTCTAAATGACAAAAGACATTTACAAAAAATAAAATAAAATTCCTGAAATGTTTTAATTAGCATAAAATGTTCAATTATTAAAGATAGCTCAGTTAATTTGATTTACATTAATTATGAACAACAGCATTTATAAAATAAGAACTAATTAGTATATTTTTCAAAGAATCAATTTTACCTATTTTTAATCCTTTTTTCCCCTTTTTCTTTTTTTAAACTCCTCTACAATTGACCTGGTCCATTTCAAAATTCGAATCTGGATACATGAGCAGA
Source organism: Festucalex cinctus (assembly GCF_051991245.1). Taxonomy (NCBI): domain Eukaryota; kingdom Metazoa; phylum Chordata; class Actinopteri; order Syngnathiformes; family Syngnathidae; genus Festucalex; species Festucalex cinctus. Next base: position 13,624,185 of record NC_135421.1, read on the forward strand.
AATGCTAGATGTGCTCAACCGTTTGTTCCCAGAGTGAGAGACTTTCAAATATCAAATTACGACACCTGCCCATGATACCTGGGCCGCCAACCAAATTTCAGGGCATTCAACTTCACTTTACAGGTAAAATTTGGTTGATGACGGAATTTCAATAAAAATTATTTGGTTAGAACACACCATGATCTATCACTAATCTATGCTAATGTGGCTGTAAAGTCATAATAAACAATTGTACTAAAAACACTTGATGGGCCACAAATTTAAAACCATCACATGAAAAATCGCAAGTACAGTAGCTAAGTGTGCCTTCTTGTGCCATATTCATAAGCTCTAGTGCTAGTTCATAAATCAGTTTATTGTATGATGTAAACTGAAGATGTTTAGCCGTGGGGTTAACCCATTATCCACACATTTTCACCAACTCACCGTAAGACGCAGGAGTAGAGCCCGACGTCCTGAAGGTCGGCGGGTCTGAACCATATGGCGTCCTCCTCCTTGCTCATGCGCACGCCGTCGAATGAGATGGGCTCCTCAAAGTCGCTGTGGCCCAGGCCTGAGCTGCGGTACCACATGAGGCTGAGGCCGACGCTCTGAGCCTGGCTGTAGTTGGCGCGGATGTAGCCATAAAACAGGGCGCACTTTAGCCGCACTGGCTCGCCCTGCAGCACCTGGTACTTCAGGTAGTCCACCGACCAATCTGTGCATCCATCCACTGTGAGCAAACGAGACGGAAACCTTCATCAGTATGCAGCAGGATGAGGACAAGTGAGTCTCAAAACTTTACATTGCTGTCTTTCCTTTCGACATTCCCGTTATACGGATGCCGTCCTGCCCTCGATATTATATCAGAGGACACAAAACTCCAAGACTGACTTTGCCCTCTTTAAAAGCAGCGTAAAAAGTAAACTATATTTTGTAAAGTGGGGTTCAAACCACTAAATATGAATATGCTGTTTGCATATTTATTGGACACTTTTGTCAACAGTGTAAACTAGGGGTGTGAATTGCCTAGTACCTGACGATTCGATTCGTATCACGATTCACAGGTCACGATTCGATTCGATACCGATTAATCCCGATACGAATTTATAAGTCAATTGTTGCGATTTTTTTTCAATCAAATTTAGAAAATACTAATCAGTAAGCTTGTAGAGTGTAAGATTTATATGAAAATGTATTATTTATTTATCTGAAATTTCAGTCTTATAGAGGTTGTAATTTGTTTCATGTTTGAACAGCATTGAAATAAAATATTAAGGCTTAATGTTCCGTTCATATAACATTCTTCCATGCTCAAGGTGTGAATCCTAAAAAAAAAAATAAATAAATAAAAAAATCGATTCAGCCGATTATTGAATCGATTCGAGAATCGTGCGATGTAGTATCGTGATATATCGCCAAATCGATTTTTTTAACACCCCTAGTGTAAACAGCAAATCCATTTTGCAGCCTACAATATAAAAATCCAAATCAGGAATATTAGACAGATGGTCAGTTGTAGTCCATCCATCCATCCATCCATCCATCCATCCATTTTCTTGACCACTTATTACTCACAAGGGTCTCATCTGGCTCTGGGCAGTAGGCGGGGGACACCCTGGACTGGTTGCCAGCCAATCGCACAGTTGTAGTCTGGGACCTTTAGGTTCGTTTATGAAGGCTGTGGTGAAGTTCAATCATGAATTTCAGAATAAGTTACTTAAAAACAAAACATTTATGGCCAGACAGGAAGCTAATTGGCGAAGGTGAAGCTCTCAGCTTACCGGTGGATCTACGTTCTGACCCTCACCTATGGTCACGAGCTGTGGGTCGTGACCGAAAGAACAAGATCCCGGATACAAGCGGCCCAAATGAGTTTCCGGGCTCTCCCTTAGAGATAGGGTGAGAAGCTCGGTCATCCGGGAGGGACTCAGTCGAGCCGCTGCTCCTCCGCATTGAGAGGAGCCAGCTGAGGTGACTCGGGCATCTGGTTCGGATGCCTCCTGGACGCCTCCCTGGAGAGGTGTTCCGGGCATGTCCCACCGGCGGGAGGCCCCGGGGAAGACCCAGGACACACTGGAGAGACTATGTCTCTCGGCTGGCCTGGGAACGCCTTGGGATCCAGCCGGTGGAGCTGGTTGAAGTGGCTGGGGAGAGGGAAGTCTTGGTTTCCCTCCTAAAGCTGCTCCCTCTGCGACCCGACCTTGGATAAGCGGTAGAAGATGGCTGGATGGATGGAATAACCTAATTGCAAAACACGATTTTAAAGTCATTTCTCAATTTGCCTCTCTTGTCCGTTCGTATGTCCTTGTGATCTTGTGAAACATCGTGACGAGAGTCCTGTTCCAATTGAAAATGTACATAAACCCAGAAAGCATGTAAGACCGGGATGTTGCGCTTGTCTCCTAGCTTAAACCAAGGATGCACTGTTTTGTGACTTGTGAAGACTTGGCTGAGAAAATATCCCATGCTGCTATCAACATGGCTAATATGACAGTGGAGGAGAAGACTCACTTTTGTATTTTTTTTAAATTGAAATCGAATCACGTGACAACTGTGATAAATTACCGTAATTTCCGGACTATAAGCCGCAACTTTGGTCACACACTTTCAACCCTGAGGCTTATACAATGATGCGGCTAATTTATGCATTTTTTCTAATGGCCACCAGGGGCGCTCGAGCAGAAAAGGTAAGAGTGAGACAGGTGGAATATATGTGTCGAGGAAGACACAAGTTTAATGTAACTTCACGCTTTGTGCATGACTAAAATGAGTCTCATCATGGAAAATACAAGAAGTCTCAGTCAGTGACTTTTACCGGTATCTTATTTTTAACCAGCCCTGTTAGTGCTGTGTTACCACCATATTGCTGCTGTGTTACTGCCATGTCACAGGCACTCTTTGGAAAGAAAAGCTAATGTATATTATTAAGCCTTTCAAAACGCTTTCTGTGTACCGTCTTTTTTTTGTAAATATCTCATGTTTCAATGTGGGCACATGCGGCTTATGCTTTTTCCTTTAGAAATGTACTGTCTTATAATCAGGTGCGCTCTATAGTCCGGAAATTACGGTACAGAAGTGTCAGATCTGTTTAAGCCATTCCAATTACAAAGACACTAGCAGTCTTAGAAAGTAGCCTTCTTTCTTTGAGTTCACGATAGCGTGCTCTGCAGTCTTGATATTGAGAAATGGCTGAAGTCTCAAGTTAGCTATCCAGGAAAGAAACCTAACATTACCTAATCAGTCAACAGTTTTTCTGTGACATGACATCACTGTGAAACGTCCTCATAAAATGGAATCAAATGCGCTAGAGAAGCGCTGGTAAGCTTCGTTGCTAGCTGGCGAGTAAAAAAGATGCTTGTGGATATCTTCATTTCATTCTCATGGCATTGATTCGATCACAACTGTTTGTTTTCCAAGATGTTTCTCCTCTCATCCGAGTAGGCTTGGTTAGGACTGCACCAACCAAGATTCAATGCAGTGAGAGCTATTTAAGGAACGGTTGCAGTGCATGATGGGTGCAGTGTGACTATGTTCCATTCTAGCCAACGTGTTCTGTTTGACATTAAAAGATCTATATGCAATTATACATTTCATTCTCATTTGAAGAATAATGACAACAAATGTGTTAGAATTAGTTTTTATGACTAGCCTACCACTATTTGTGTTTTTATGACTGCTTAAATGAAATTAAGGGCTGAGTATAAGTGCGAGTTTTATTATAATCAATATTTAATATGATCTAACGGACGTTTCATAAGTGTAGTCATTATTCATCATATATTTTGCAAAAGGAATATTAATAAAACGATATCACTCCATATCAGTAATATGCATCTGTGGTAAGCACTCTCCGTCCCGTGCTTTTGTTACGTATTTGGAGCATGTGTGTGCCATCTTGGCCTCAACAGGCAACACTCCTGCAATATTCAAATGCAACAACTCGCATCTGGGAGCGGACTGTAAAACGCTCCATAAATGATGTCAGACTCGTCTATGTGCTGAGGATGCACAACAGCACCAAAAAAAGAGTGCAAGGCAAGATATTTAACCAGGAATACGCATCAAGCTCATAAAAAAGGCAAGGCAACGCTCCTTAACTTTCCATGAAGAGATATTTGTGTTGAAGCTCCTCGGGGTACTCCTCGATTTTCTACATGACCCATGCATGCAACTTTTTATGACTCAAGATTGCACTAACCAGGTTAGAAAGTTGGTGAATATGGTAGGGATAGACCAATTATCGGCCAGGATGACTATTGGCGCCAATATTTGGCATTTGAATGAATATTCTTCTTTAAAAATCTGACGGCTGATAATAGATCTTAAAACTGCGTTAACATCAGCGAAGTATTTACCGTATTTTCCGCACTATAAGGCGCACCTAAAAGCCTTAATTTTTTTCAAAAGCTGACCATGCGCCTTATAATCCGGTGCGCCTTATATATGGATCAATATTGAGCCGCAACAGGACTCGCTGTCAAGATGCTATCGGTGACCCTGCACGATCGGTGACGCGCATGTGCAGAAGATCCCGCCATCTTGGATCCCTAGCTAATACTAATACTTTACCTCAGAGAAAATAATAAAACAGCTGTTTATTCATTTTGGGAGTGAATGGAGTTATCAGAAAGCTGGTTTGTAATCTATTAATAAAGTTTGACTGACCTATCTTACTGTTTTGTTGACAGTCCCTTTAGCGCAGCACCATCTAATGGATGCATAACGTAACCCCAGCCTCTACTGTAGCGCCTTATATATGGAAAAAGTTTAAAAATATGTCATTCATTGAAGGTGCACCTTATAATGCAGTGCGCCTTATATATGGAAACAGTTTAAAAATATGTCATTCATTGAAGGTGCGCCTTATAATGCGGTGCGCCTTATAGTGCGGAAAATACGGTATTTCGATTGTCAGTTCACTTTATAAAAGATGCTGCTGACCTTAGAAGCTCTCTGCATCTTCTGTTTTAAAAGTAAACAAAGATACATGAAAGTTTAACATTTCAGGTATTTGGACATTTTGGAAAAATGTAGTTACCCTAGAAAACTATAGGGAGCTATATTTACTTATTTATGTTTTCATTTAGTTTTTAAGACATACTGATGGTCTAAGATTAAAAACAGGATGTTTTGCAAATCTCAAAAGTTGTTCAATTAACATATGCATATGTATTAAAAAAAATAAAAATACTGGCTCCAAATATAGGTTATCGGTTACCTTGACTGCTGATAACTGGTATCGGTATCGTCCCTGAAAAAAAAAATCATATCGATCTATCTCTAGAATGTAGTTAACATAAAAATACTGTACCTAACATGTTTTATTTCTATACCCTGAAACTGGAAAGTGACCAACTAGTCACTCACAAAAATATATTCAAATGGCCATCTTGATATAAATAATGTAAAATCAGCGTACTCAAACAATTAATTTTGGCTTTACTCGTACAAAGTATGGTTGAGCTGACTTAATATTCCAAATTGCATTAAGGAAATTGATGCACATTATGCAAATCCCTCCCAACACCCAAGCTACCTATGGGCCCACTATCAGCCTAATACCAGCATGTCTTGTATGCAGCAGGTGTACTGTATATTTGAAGCACATGTTGATGTAAGAGAGTAAGTTGGTGGTGCTGGTGACGGCGGGGTGAGATAAAGTCATAAGAACCTCGACTGGGAGTGATACGGTGTCTCACAGGAACAGCTATGATTGTAATTAATACTCTTAATTAGCAGGGAAGTCACACATGCATGCATTCCCTATATGAATAGTTGTCTGCCTAATTACGGCTGCTAATTACCAGTGGGCTGGGCCACAAAAAAGTGTGGTTACGTGAGAATGCGATAGAAACAGAAAGCATCATCATGGCGCAATGTGTGAAACTTGGCCTAATTATCTGCTAATAATGAGAGCAGGACCTCTCCGGTGTACTTATAAGCAGGAGCACATGTTTTCAATTCAAATAGAGTGGAGAGCAGTAGGTTTTAATCTGTGGTTATAAAAAAAAAAAAAAAAAGTGATTGATTAATTGATTTTCTAAAATTGTGCAAAAAAAAAAAAAACAATCAATGGGAAGTCAGTGACATCACTGATTGGCTGATTAATAAATCCAAATAAATTCGGTCCTACTTTGAATTCAAATATAACACATCTTGACTAGGATCTGAAAGTAGAACCTAAATTGTCATTGATTGAAATCTTACTACTAATGCACTCATTGGTTGGTCTACAAGTCAAACAATACACATAACATCACTGGACACAATCAGAAGATAGTTACAACAATCTGGCCTGGGATCTGAGTGTGTCTTTAGTGTGTTTAAAAAAATGGGACAATGTCAGTGTCGCCCTTGAATCCTTCGATTTTTCTGCATGCTGCCCGAGAACGAAAATGTTTGGACACCTCTGCATAAGAATAATGTAAAGCATTACATTATGTACTTTGTAAGAAACATGCTTAATAACTGCTGTTAAACCAGGGATTTGAAGGGGGGAATCAGTATTGCATTGCATTATATATTAGGGTTGTAATGATATCCAAACATCACAATACGATATTGTGGGGGCGTTGGCGATATTTAAAAAAGATCACAATATTGTAAAAAAGAGAGCTCATACTAAAAAAAAAAAAAAGCACAATATTGTGCTTTTGTGCATAACAGCAATGCATATAAACCACTTACAATCTCTAATAACAATATTGAGGCACTTACTTGCTAATGCAAGCACACATTGATCGCTTCACAAGCAAATTAGGTTCCCCTTTATCTGGCAATTAGCATAGATTTTAAACATAGAAGGCCAAAACATCCCTCATGAAAATTAAACTGCACTAATAAACTAGCCACTAGAGGTTGCTAGAACTGCACAAATGGAAATCAACCTGACTTTTTTTAACACATGTGTTCCTTTTAAATATTGTGAATATTACGACGACGATATTGTGGCAGCTTTAATATCACGATATCACGATATTGCCCTTATCGTGACATCCCTATTATATATTTCGCTTTAGCTTTAGTATGTCACTGGTTCTGTGCAAAGTCCAGCTACAAGTATGTATCCATGGTGTCTTTATATTTCTTTGCTATTTGAAGTTTATTTCCCACCCATACATTCTGTAATTAGATGTTACAGTTTATCTCAGCTGATTTGCTTCCAAAACAAAACACCATTCCCGCCCCTATTAGAATCATGATTAAATAGACAGTTTCTCAAAATATGAAACAGTATAAAGTACAGTATTAAGCCTTTTTCAGCCTTGGGGACAATGTTCTTGAAAGTCATGCAGAAAAGTGAGCTACCCCCCCAAACAATTTCATCGCTTGGTGTGACTGCCGCCTTGCCTCTTGAGTGCTTATAAATGATGTATGCAGACAAAGCTCATACACAAGCTCGGACTGGTCAAACTTCAGATGCATAAGATTAGGTATTGTACACACAGGCCCCCGTAGACCTCCCACTGGGGCTTGTCGAAAGTGGAGCACTTTTCTGTGCATGTGTGTATGCGTGTACTGTAGATGTTTAGATATGAAACTCAAAATGGTTTTATCAACTCAATTAGAGGTTGACATTTCCCACATCCCCATGCTGGGCTTGAAAATCAATGCTTCCCACTGGAGGCACACTGCAGTCACCATCTCTCACTCCCCCCGTGCACGCACACGCGCAGGCTCCTGCCTACACCTCTGGGACATCACACCTTTTATAACGATTGTGCTCGGCCACTCCTAAACAAGCCCCAACTGGGAGGCAGGCTTTCATACGCACATGTTGCGGAGCGGCTGCGCTTGTGAATTACACTGCAGCATCCTAGACTGCAGCACTTCTTTTCTTCTAGCTTTTCTGCAGTTCGTGCACCACCAATGCACATGTGTGGGGGGCCATAGATGTGGGCAGTGTGGTTGTCAAACTACAATATGTGTGCACCCCGGAGCATTATTACATTGTGTTTTTGACACAAATGTGACACAACACCAAGGCAATAAAAACAGAGCCAGGAGCCTGAATAAATGGACCCACATGCATGCATAAACGCACAATGACAGAGTTTGCGTGTCGCTTGAATCAACGTCCAGATATTCCCTTTTTGGGCTTGAAAAAGACACTGTCTGGTATTTAAAACCATCAGTTATGGTTCATACAACAGTTAAAACACGGAATTTGTCAGTTTGTCACCTAGTAGCCCAAGTTTGTCTTTATGGGTCACTTTCTTAAAGCGGAAGTCAACCTTAAACATTTTTTTTTTTAGAATAATTATGTGACCTCACTTGTCTAAACATGACATTCTGGGTAATATTGCATTTGTGGGTTGTGAGTTATGAAGCAAAATCCAGCTATTTTATCTATCTCGGGGGCGGCCATTATACTACTTGCTGTCGACTGAAGATGACATCACAGTTGCGCAGGACTCAAACAACGACCAATCACAGCTCACCTGTTCTCTGAAGCTGAGCTGTGATTGGTTGTTACCTGACACCTGAGCAACATTGATCAGACGACAGCAAGTGGGAAAATGGCTGCCCCCTGAGATGGAAAAAAATGGCTGCATTTTGCTACTTAACTCATACTCCACTGACACAATTTTAACCACAATGACATATTTAGAGATGGTTGTTCGTCTCTGTGTGCCCAGCGATTGGCTGGCAACCAGCCCAGGGTGTACCCCGCCTACTTCCCAAAGCCAGCTGAGATAGGCTCCAGCACCTCCCGCGACTCTTGTGAGGAGCAAGAGGTTAAGAAAATGGATGGATGGATGGACATATTTAGACTAGTTGGCTGCATAGAACATATTGTCAAAAAATGGGTTGACTGCCTCTTTAACTCATTTACTCCCAATAACGTGTAAATACGTTTTTTTAATGCTCTAAGTGTCCCAAAGATGTATTTATACGTTTTTTTTTGTTTTTTTTGTTTTTTTTTATGCTAGAGCATACAGAGGGCTTTGATGCAGCCTCTCAACTGCAAAGAACGGTTGCAGAAATGGTAGTTATTACACAAACGGCCAGCAGATGGCAGCAGAGCAAAGGAGATCAACCAGGGCCATGTAGAAAAAAAGCTCAATTACTCACAATTTTGAATAGATTTGTGAAAACTGATGAAACTTAGCTCTCTTCTAATGCTAATTGCTGCAAAACGGAAACAGAAACAGTTTTTTTTTTTCCGGGTGAAAGAGGAGATCAACCAGGACCATGTTGCAACAAGCTCTTTTCACCAGTGTTTTCAACAGGTTTGTGAATATTGAAGTCACTTAGCTATATTCTAATGGTAATTGCTGCAAAACTTTAATTAAGGAGATACAAATATACTTTTTTTCCCGGATGAAAGAATCTAATCTTTCTTTTGATAGGTTCCATGCTTTTATAGCAATAGAACACAATATTCTGTGGGCCATGCAAAATCAGTCCAAATCCAGTAAAACAGCCGGAAGCAAACGGGATTGCTTCTGTGAAAATGGCTGGGAGTGAATGAGTTAAATGAAATACAATCTAAATGTAACAATTGTATACCATTATTGACTGACCTTTAACCAGTCTACAAGTCAGCATCAGAAGCAACATGACTGATTTGCTGTGTTCGTCATCTGGTACTGAGCGTTGGTCTTTTGGTCCCACCTTCTGACTCAAAATTATGATATTTTTGGCTGGTACCTTTTTCACTGTTTATGCACTCTTTGGTTGGCCAACGTTGGTTTGTTCTATCACCCAGAGATTATGTTCCTCTCTAGAAGTAAATTATTTTACATACAGATTGGTTGATCTATGTGTGTTGATCATTAGACGCCAGAGGATATCATCATCAGGTAAGTTCTGTCTTGCATGGGATCGGAATGTAAAACCTCCACAGTCATCTCTGAATGTAAAAAACATCCTGTCACTGGCTGGCATCTCTCAAGCGCAAGTTGCTGCAGGTCATGTAAATATTAAAGCTGACTTTGATACATAGCACCCTTTAAAAATGTCTTCATTCTTGAAAACCCAGATATGGTCACCGTAGCCAACTCATCAGTTCCTCCATAATTAAAATCCCACCATCTTTCCATACAAAGCCCCGTATCACCCAAAATTGCTCCTCTCACTCTAAGCCTCATCACTACCTGCTCTTCTAATGAAGTGTAATTATCAGATCTTAGGCGGGCAGCCGGGTTCTCGCAGGTCGCAATGAGAGTCAATGATCTATACTGATAAGAACTCTTAATAAGGATCTGTCACATTTGCTTTCTCTTCTCCTCAGTACACACCCACTTGCACACACACATCCGTCCATCTCCAAGGCAAGGCCGGTTCTAGGCATGCATACTTAGTGCGGGCAGAAATGTTTTGAATTTTATTTGACTATTTGTTGTCATTATTTATAATGCAGCATAAAGATTCCTTAACTCATTCACTCCCAGCCATTTTTACTGAAGCAACCCCCTTTGCTCTCAGCTTACTGGATTTTGACTGATTTTGCAAGGCCCACAGAATATTGTGTTCTATTGCTATAAAAACATGGAACCTACCAAAGGAAAGATTAGATTCTTTCATCCGGAAAAAAAAAGTATATTTGTATCTCTTTAAGTTTTGCAGAAATTACCATTAGAATATAGCTAAGTTACTTCAATATTCACAAACCTGATGAAAACACATTGTTGCAACATGACCTGGTTGATCTCTTATAGTCTTCTGCCACCTGCTGGTCGTTTTTGTAATAACTACCATTGCATTAAGCCACCTCTTCAGGTCAGAGGCTGCATATAAGACTTCTGTGTGAACTAGCATTAAAAAACATAAACATATAAATATGTTTTAGCAATATTTAAATTAAAATAGAACATGTTGATATGTTTTTGGGAGCAAATGAGTTAATGAGCATCACATAAAGACTCAAACCAACATATTTGCTTGCCTGTGCATTTGGATGACACTCACACCGCTGAACAAACTCCACATTTCAGACTCTATCACAACGTCGCTTCTACCACATGTGCCACTTCACATTCGCAAATCACATATATTAGTCTCAAACAACAACATTAAATACACGCATACAAGGGCAATACACATTTAAGGCACACAAATAATTAAGCTTAACATATTTCCATAAACAATAAGTGACAATGTGGCTACTTATACTGTCTCAATGCATACAGTAGATCACGGACAGCTAGCATACAACACAAAGCGGACAAGACAGAGTTGAGGAAGTTTGTGCCGATTTGAATGAAGGGCCAAAGCGTTTGTTTGAGGTAGCCGTGCCCCCATCTTGCCCCGGCAAATAGCTGGCCTCGGCCCGAGCCCAATTTACGCCCCGTGGCGGCCTTACAGTGCAGTTTCAGCAGTGGCTAAGAGCAGGACAGAAGCCTTGCGGTAACAGGGCCGAATTGACAGCAAATGGGCGGCCTGTACAAATAAAAATCTGAGGCGCAAGAACAACAACAACAACAAAAATCAACTGCAATCATGCAGCAAATCAGCCCTGTTTGAACCACGCTATCCAATCAACAGTGGACAGCTGTAAGCACTGTTTGTGCTCACAGCTGGTCTTAAAATACGTCTCTATCAGGTTCTCCGCCTTCACATCCAAATAAACCCAAATAAAAATCCAAATAAACATGACATAAGGCAGTAATGCATTTCCAGAATGGGCCGCCTGGGTTGTGTTTTACAAAGCCATTTGGCACTCGGTTTTGTTGGACAGGGAGTGTAACAAATACATCATTTTCACATAATTCTAAAGTTATAAGTAAAACAAGAGCACCTACACCAAGGCTTTAGCTGATTAAACTGAAATTAATGACCAGACATCTATGATCCAATTAGCTAAAAGCAGGTTATGTTTTTCTTTCTGGATCCACAGAAGCAAAATGCCTTAGTCAGTGTTATGTTTTTCAGGAATCATTGGTTAGTTCTGTAAACCAGTAACTCTCTTCCATCCGTCCATCCAACCCTCTGTCCATCCATCCATCCATCCATCCATCCATCCATCCATCCATCCATCCATCCATCCATACCGCTTATGCCTACTAGAGTCATATGTGTGCTGGAGTCTATCCGAGCCAACTTTGAGCAAGTGGTGTACACGTGAACTGGTCCCCAGTGTTTCGGGATGCATAGTTTAACTGTAAACAAAGTCAAAATGGCATATTTCTTTTTGCTTTTTACAACATTTGCGGGTTTGCAAAGAGAATGTTTTGGTGTCCATCCATCCATCCATCCATCCATCCATCCATCCATCCATCCATTCATCCATTCATCCATTCATCCATCCATCCATCCATCCATCCATCCATCCATCCATCTTCTACCGCTTATCCGAGGTCGGGTCGCGGGGGCAGCAGCTTTAGGAGGGAAACCAAGACTTCCCTCTCCCCAGCCACTTCAACCAGCTCCTCCGGCGGGATCCCAAGGCGTTCCCAGGCCAGCCGAGAGACATAGTCTCTCCAGCGTGTCCTGGGTCGTCCCTGGGGCCTTCCGCCGGTACCACATGCCAAAACACCTCTCCCGGGAGGCATCCAGGAGGCATCCAAACCAGATGCCCGAGCCACCTCAGCTGGCTCCTCTCTACGCGGAGGAGCAGCGGCTCGACTCTGAGTCCCTCCCGGATGACCGAGCTTCTCACCATATCTCTAAGTGAGAGCCCGGACACCCAGCAGGGTAAACTCATTTCAGCTGCTTGTATCCGGCTTGTTTTGTTGTCCATGAAAAAAAAAAAAAAAAAAAAAAAAAAACTTTCTGAAGTCATGTCGTGTTTCAATTAGATGTGCCATTCCCTTTGCAGTGGATTTGCACTGACTTCTTGAAGAATCCAAAAAAAAAAAAAAAAAAAAAGTAGTACTGTCCATTCGTTTTCCAAATGTCTGAGTCAGTTTTCTAAACGTTTAACTAAGCCGAAGAACCGGCAAGTCTTCTCAAGTAAACATACAGTCTGATTGGCTCATTATGATCACAAGTTTACCGTAGTACTGATAATTCTAAATAATTGTTATTTTGTGATTGGACACTGTTAACAACCCCATCCTACAAAGAAAACACATATTAACACATATTATGTGTGATGTGCGCGCATGGTGGACCCATCTAAGGTTGTGCCTTCCCCCTCATGTATGCATGCCTAGAACTGGGTCAAGCGATGCTGCTTAGTCTGTTCCGTTATCCACTAACTCAAGCGTATCTTATCTGAAAAGAAGTAGAACCTCTAAACAATCATTGGCTGTCATCCGCTAAGATGTCATTGATTTGTCTAGATCTAAAGGACAACTAGAAATTTGGTTACCATTGCTAACTGTTCTCGGTCGATCTACTAGTATTACAATGGCAATGTAGTAATGAATAAAATATAGCATTTTCATTGTGTCATGTTCACTTTCAATGTATTGTATCCGTAAATGAGTTGGACACTTGTGATGGAAGCTTGCACCGGCACAGTAAGACTCATGTTTCTCAAAAATATTTGAGTCCTAATGTAAAATAGTACTCAACATTGAGTTCCATTTGTGTCCTACTAAGTTCTTGTGAGATCCTGTAAAACGGAATGATTTGAAGCAGCTGATGCCAAACAGCTAAAACGATTCAACGCTCTGCCCAAGCTAATGCTAAGCTCCATCATACCCGTCCCGCTTTGCCGTTTCAAAGCCTGCTTATATAGCTCACAACAATAAAATCCTTATTGTCATCCATAAAGCTCATAAACAGGGCGCCATCTCAGATCAATTCATGTAAATACTCCCCATGATCATCGTCATGGCGATTTAGCCAGCTCCAAGAGTTGAGTCAAGAAATAAAGTGGAGTTGGAGCCTCGGGTCTCTTTTAAATGAAATTTGAAGTAGGATTCAAGTTTGATCGTGATAATCATGTCAGAACACATTAGACTGATAAGGGCTTGTTTCATTCAGCTCTGCTGTCTGGGAGCTACATGACTGCATCCTGTTACTGTTCTGTTGCTGGTCCATTTGATTAGATTTGATAGGAAATGGCATAGACTGTATAAACATTATGATCACACTTACATGATCAGATAGGATTGGTCACGTTTATGCATCCAGCCACGAAAAACGTTTAAGTTCAATTCGTTCACGTCAAAAACTTGACTCCACGGTGGGTTTTTTTTAGTTTTTCTTTGGCTATTTTTTTGATGATGAAATGGGGTATCATCGGACGATAACCATAGAACAAGAAACAAGCTCATTACGATCAGTCCGATCTCTGCGTAACAGTATTAGTAGACACTATTACATTTGTACAACAGTTACGAAGGTTAACTGTACTACCTGTGCTGTTAATTTCTGTTATTTCTTTTTTTAATGCCTGACCTTGTAGTTTGCATTATAGTTATTGTAATTTGTGTGTATTATCACCACGTTCTTCCTCATTGTCTTTGCAATAACACTAGGAAAGTTTATATCCTTTTAATCTCTCCCGTCTGTGTTGCACTGCTCCAAATTTCTCCGTCTCCAAGCCATCCGCACACTGATGGCTCACCACTGCTCATTTAAATGCAAATGTGGACCAAACACCGATAATTTTTAGACGTGGGAAAGATTTACCCTCTCGTCAGTTTTCCGTCACTCACTTTGTAATTTTCCTTTCCTATTCAGTGATTAGAATGAGTCAATTCGCTTTGTAAAGATTATATCAGATGGAGGAAAAAAAATACCTGCCAAGTCAGTTTTAGCTGTATGTTTTATGCAGGATTGCATACACAGTCACTTAATGGAGATTAGTGCGATTATTCAGTCAGACTTCACATTCCATGCTGAATGAGTTACGGTACTGGCACGGATACGTCACTTGTTTTTCACATTTCTTTGAGGTCCTTCCTTTAGTCTCTATGCAGTCACCAGTCCGTCAACATTTCAATCACTACAAGGCAGCATTGACTGATTGGTCAATTCAGTTACCCAAAAGATGCATATAATTTTAAGTCCTCATGGCCTCTTGATGATTGTAGAAACTCTTTTCGATTATCGCACCTACTGTCAATACAGTCATGGACAAACACGAAGCGACGGAAGAAACGTTGATCAGTCCGCCTCGGTTGGTTGGTTTAGTCCTGCTGTCTTGTATGGGATCCAAATTTTGAAATTATATGCTGTAATTGGCTGACATCTGACCAACTGTTCAATGAGTCACTTGTTGGTCAAAATGACTATTGCAGATGGTACTACTGATTGGTCCTTCCACTGAACGACACATTTGTCTTTAAGTTCCATCTTCTTGCACATGTTTAGTGTTAGAACTTGATATTGTCATTGTTTGGTATCTCATTAATGGTTAATTGGGTCATTGATTTGTCTACAATACAAAAAATTCCATAGTACGGTACATAGTTAGTGCATTAAATGTTTTTTATGTACTTTATTTTAGCTTCATAATGCTTTTTAAAATCGTTAACAGTTGCAATTTCATAAACAATGACCTGACTGAAGAGTTTTTCGACATCCGATTACACAAATTGTTTGCTTTGATTTGCAAGCACATTCTTGAGGTAAGAGTGCTGCATGTTGGCAGTGAATTAATTTCAACGTATTTCACGATAAGCAGTAATTCAGCATGGCAGACATATCAGAAGGAGCAGCACACTGACGCGAATTGCAGCATTAAATCATGATGCACAAACTGCTTAATTCTATGTATTATGTATGCATGTCCCACCGGCGGGAGGCCCCGGGAACGACCCAGGACACGCTGGAGATACTATGTCTCTCGGCTGGCTTGGGAACGCCTTGGCATCCCACCGGAGGAGCTGGTTGAAGTGGCTGGGGAGAGGGAGGTCTGGGTTTCCCTCGTAAAGCTGCTGCCCGTGCGACCCGACCTCGGATAAGAGGTAGAAGATGGATGGATGGATGGATGGATGATTATGTAACAAATTAATGATATTTCTATTCACTTGAATGGGGATAGATGAAGTTACAACTAAATGTGGTCATGGAACAAATGAAACTCACATCCCAAGGCACGACTGTATTTCTAATGATGACAAATCACTGTAATTTCCATCAGTTATTTTAAATTAATATTTTCATTATCAGGGTAAGCCTCATCTATAACTGTTCGCTGGAAGATAACATGGTGCATCTCCATTTTGATTTAAGGTATCAATAATGGATCCTTGCCCTTTAAAATACTAGCCATGTTTATCCGTATTACACTTTTGGCCAATAAGTCAGTTATGCGGCTATATGACAAAGTAGCTGGCCTTTTGTACAGCTTTTTTTTACAAAACCATTGGCACTGCCACTTGAGTTGGAGCTTAATTGTGCAGAACAAAAGTCGGCGTACAATCAGAGATTGGGAGAGTAAACAGACTCAAGCCGGGAGAAGGAGACAACCTTTGACGAAATGTGATGTGACGGCTGCATATGCAAATGACACGAGCGTCGTGTCTTCCAGGCCTTCTGCCATGCAGTTACCCACCGACACCAGCTGAGCAAAGCCAATGCCAGACTGCTGGGGGGCAGCCTTTGGTGGCATTTGGCCGCTTGCTGCAAATTATTCAATGAAGAATCCAATAATCTATCTTTTTACCTTGTTGAGTAGATTCACGTTTGTAGTTAGTTGCAGCATGTTTTTGTGCAAAGAGCAGAAGAGGTCGTGAATCATCTGTTTTGAAAATGCCACTGTACATTGAACCAAAAAAAAAAAAAAAAAAGAATGCAGACGTGGAATAAATTAGTCCAATCAGCATTGGTTTCCCACTTCGGGATGAAACTGCAATCACCAAGCTTTATGGTAAGCTAATGTTATCAATATTAACATTCATTCAATAGCAAAAGCATTAATGGATTTTTGTCACTTCTAGTCTGCGTTCAATAAAGCAGAAACTACTTGACCAATTAGCATGCAGCAGGGGTTTATGACTCAGTAGGAATAGAACCTCAGTACCTTGTTTTGCCAATGAAAAAGTGTGCAATTAAAAAAAAAAGCCATTGGCAAAATACAGTACTAATGGCAGACAAAACATTGATAGAAAATGTTGTCTATCTTTCTCGTTAGGCTAACATTGCTGAAAAGCAGTGATGCGTCACAAATGAAAGCAATAAAATAACATGAGTGGCTAATGAGGCGAGACACATGATTATTGCCTTTAAACATGATCTCAGCTCAGTAACAGACCCTGGATGAACTTATGTGCCGCTGTATGATTGCATGCTGATCTGCTGACATCCGCTCGTCATTGTAAACAAATTGAATCACAGCCTCTATGCCTGGTGCAGTGTGCGTTGTATCTATTTTTTCCCCACCCACCCAGACCTTATTTGTAGCGAGTGCACTGTAAATTGCGCTGTAACGCCCGCCGCCGTTGCATTAAAGCACAAAGCTCGCCACCTGAGAACCACAAAGACGGATATAGACAACAACAGGGAAATGAAGCTAATATAATTTCTGATATTTGCATACATATTGGTAAGACTATAACTTCAAGGGCAACTTTAAGGTTGGATAAATAAAGCTAAAAAAAACCCAAAAAAAAACAAAAAAAAAAAACAACAACAATACCTGTCAGTGTGGGATTTACTCAACGAGCAACATTAAAACAGCACACGATGCCGTTTAAAAGACTTTTGCGCCTGAAGGTGACGTTAGCTTCCAGGGTGAATTTATTGCCCTTGACCAAGTTCAGCCCAGCTCACTCAGATCCTTTTAATAACTCTCCAATTGACTTCAAATTAGCTAGAACCCGTTATAGAACAGAAATTTCCCCTGTTGTGCGCGAAAAGGGTGTCAGTGAGACATTAGCTTTTTGACTTACCTCCCTCTCTATTCCCATTTCTCATTCTTGCTGCCTTTCTCCTGCCCATAAAAGGGCTCTTTTTAAGGAGAACATAAAGCTTGTCAGGATTTGGGCAGCTGGTGAAAGTCATTTGAGGCCCAAATTGATGCGCTCTGGACTCTCAATAGTATCTCGCCAATGGCGCGGGCCGGATAAAGGCGTCTTTATCTCGCCAGGGTGAAAGTTGGGAAATGAGCAACGGGCGTTGGTGGTGGCTGCTGTCGGGTCGTGCACAGGTCTATTTTTCACAGATCAGGCTGTGACCTGATTCACTAATATTTAATACTGCAACCCTCACAATTTCACGCATTTGTACCGCACATAACAAGCATAATTATGATCTAAAACTAAAAACCTTAGGTTGAATACTAGCTAGTAATGCTAACACTGACTTTACAGCCTAATTTCAAACCATAACTGATTTTAAATCCCAATTTGGAAACCCTAATGTCAAACTTCAACTTGAAACCCTAACTCAAATATGAATCAAGAAAAAAAAAAGCGACTTCTACACGCTCAACTGGATAAAGAGGCATGAATCGGGATTAACCTCATGTTGTTAGCTTAGGCTAGCCCGTCAGAGCTCACCTTAATAGATTCATACCAGCCAAACTGCGTAACAGAACAAGGGCAGCGATGCAAAGTAATGCTTGGTCGCCAGATTATTATACATTAAAACATGGCAACTGTTTGTCACCGAGAACATAATTCATCATACACATTTTATGACATCGCAAACCAGCATACTACTGCCCTGTGTTGTTATACTGTAATATATTTTTTTTCTTTTCTATGCAAGTCCATCAAAATGTGTCTTTACATGATAATAGTCAGTGCACATGGCACTAAAATGTTTGGACACTGGTGACTTATACCCTGACTTGAAACCCTCATTTCAAACCCCAACACTGGCTCTAACCCTATCCTGAAAACCTAATGCTGACTTGACCCTTCCATCTTTTCTTTTTCCTCTCCTGTTTATCCTGTTCACGGTTGCTGGCAGGTGGAGTGTTTGAAGTAAACATGGTGAAGCTGCATTTAGCTGTTATGCTGCACACAAATTAAATGAACTGCCAACAGAAATTAGCCCCGAGCATAAATGCTTTTAAAACCATCTTCAAAATGTTGCTTTTTCCCATACCTTTGATTCAGGTCTTTTAATTTAGTGTATGAAATGTGCTATAGAAATAAACTTGCCTATTCCATCTGACATCAAGCGAAAGACACACACCAATGTGGATTGGCCCAAATCCTGACCATGAACCATAATCCCAATTTGAAACCATCACGAGAGACCATAACTTGAATTCTTATCCAGAAATCCAAAACCTGGCTTGAAAACTCAACTTGAAACCCTAATTATAACTTTAACCCTTATTTCAAACCCTAACTTGAATCTGCAATTTTATCGACCACATAGCACAATTGCCTCAGTCATAACATTCAATGACTTAGGCAATTATGCCATGTGTTTGACAATTTGTAAAAATATCCCAAATCCTTGGAAGCAAAATAAATTTTGAAAACCCATTTACAGACTTCGGTACCTAATGCAGTTTCTAAGCGAGTGTCTCGGCAAGGACAACCAAGCGTTAAATGGAACAGCAGGAAAACTCTACTCTTCTAAAACAACAGACATGCATCCAAATAAAGTCGTGATTAGGCCGTGTATGAACTCCATCCATCATGCTGACGAGGTGTGAGCAGGACACCTGGAGGCGGGCCGAGCCAAACCCCACCGGACCATGACCGCGGTACATTTCATATCCAAAAGGTCTCCAAATGCAAAGCGCATGGGAGAGATGTCTGTTTGTTTATGCAGGTGTCAGTCTGCTGCATGGAGAGCTGCCAGCCATTCTTTCTTTGTGCGCGCTCCATTGTGTGCGAAGGCGATCCCACGAGATTGGGACGGCGCTATGATTCGCTAATCTCCCCCCGGTAGAAATGGGAGAACGTCATCGGAACATGTCAAATTGTGTTTACGCTCGCCGCCGGTTTCATTACTTCTAATTTGACAAGTCATTATCACCCTTGCTCGTCACCCTCGTCCCTCCTGACACCAGAAGGAAGAATAGGGAGGAGGGATAGTGGAAGCCATAAACATAACATTCAAAGTAAGATGGTATTTAAACAGCCTGGATAGAACGCATAGATGTCTTGTTATTTTTTTCACCTGCTATGCTTAGGGGGTTTTCACACATATAGCGTGGCACCTCAAAGTTGGATGACAATCCCAGTAATCATCCATCCATCTATTTTATATCGCGCAAGCCTTTATAGGGCCTCAAGCAGGATTTGATTTGGGGATCCCTTTCCACCAACCTTTGAACCATAGGATGTATTCAGACCAGAAAAGTCCTTCAGTCCGCTTGTTTGGTCCGGACCAAAAGCGGACTTTATTTTTTTTAGTTTGGTGCGGTTCATATTCACACTGTGCTCTTTGCAAGTGGATTATATTGCGTAATGACGTCGACCCACGTGACGATCCGTGCTACCATTGGACAAAAATGACGAGGGCTGTATGCGTACGAAACACGGAAATAGTGGAAAACGTGAAATTCAGACGTGCTGCATTACTACGCTGCATATTTGTTGCGTTATTAGATGCAAAGTGTATGCGAGCGTCAAGGGCAGCTCATTCAACGGAGGTTCCGCCACACTGTTTCTAATTTTGGAACGCGTCGTCAATTGCGTGCAGTAAACGGAAGAGCAGTTGAGCTCCGCTTACCCCACCCCCACCACAACATGCTGACAGCAGCGTGGCTAAACAGAATACGGATGATTATGAATGAATTTAGCACAATATTCACTACCGGGCAAAATTTCCCCCCCCTGCGATACTCGACTACGATGGCTTCTTAAGCCCAAAAGGCGCATATGTCCAGCAGTTGGAGCGGATCAGCCGTGGCTTGTATTGCAAAGCGAACCGCACCGAGTGCGTTTGGAAGCGGACCGAGACCACCTCAAAAACTGGGTCTCGTTCTGCTTGTTTGGTCCGCACCAGGATTCGTTTGTGTGTATTCAGACCTGCGCAAAAAGACCGGACCAGCGTGGGAAACGAACTCTGGTCCGTTTAAAGCGGACCAAACAGTGCAGGTCTGAATACACCCATAAATACAGCAAAACAAAAACCAACCACTAATGCAATGTTAAAAAAATAAAATGTACCCAAATTTACTTAAAATTTACTATTTCAACACAAGAGACAATTCTGTCAGCTAGTCATCAGCGGCTAGAGAAAGCGTAGCAGTCTTTACTCAGGGGAGTACAACCACGACAGCATCACAACCTTTAAACACGCAAAAAGAACCTGAATCAACAACTAATCTAATGTTAAAAAAAGTAAATACCCATACACTACACTAGTTCAACACAAGTGTTACTATGGCAGCTAATCACTCAGTGGCTCGCCGAAGCTAATGTTGCAGTCTTTATTTAGTTATTTCAAATACACAATGAGGGTCAGTGGAAATTAGCATGAGCTGCAAAAGCCGTGAATGTTGCCATGATGCATTAGAGATTGTTTTTCATTCATCTATGTTCTGGCATCTGTCCCTATTCAACTAAACATGTAGGCTACAGTAATTTTAGCATAATCCTTCGAACTAGAAAACATACAAAACAAACTGGATCATCTCCAAAGAGGAAGTGATTGTTGTTTATTGAGCCATCCACAAAATGTATGTAATGTTTATTTAACCTTGCTAACATGCGCAACTGAATTATCAAGGTGAGCGCACATTTGCCAAATACTGCATGATCCACAACCCAAAAACTCGAAAATACAGTCCTTGATTAAAATCCATGATTTTAAGTAGGGGAACCAGCAGGCGGCAAGCACCCTCCCCGAACGGCGAGGCAAATGTTGCTTTGGGCCCACTGCGCAGGTCCGGGGGGTGCCCGACCCACCTCCGTACCCGTGGCCCACTGGAGTGTTCCCGGGTAGGCTGCCCGGGGAGTTGGCCTCCGTGGAGGTACCCAAACATCAACCACCCATAACTCAGCCCTCAGGATCATGGGGGTACCCCGAATGGATATGTAGTTGGGGTTGGCGCCGGCTACCATTCCAAATTGTGCAAAAATGAGGAATTCCACAAAAAGTTCACAATACTCGGAATACGTCCATTTTGCACCTTCCATGGTGGGAGGCCAAATCCCATTCATTCTCTATGGGCATCCCCTACCCCTAATTATTTGACACCCTTAACCTTAAATGCTGTTTAAACCCTAAATTTAAAACTTCACTTGAATCCCTAAATGTAAACACTAAGCCTAACTTAGAAGACTGCTTTAAGACCAAATTTGAAACCCTTTACACCTTAAATTGAAATCCAAGCCTAAAACAAAAAAATGTCTTGAAACCTGATTCCTTAAGAGAATCCCAACCATGGTTATAAACCTGACATGAAACCCTAACTTGAAATATCTTAAACTCTTTGAAACCCTAAACCCAAACGGTCTGGAGACCCCAGATGCCGTAATTTTAAACCTTGCCTGTGTTTTGTAGCACTAATTTAAAACCCTAGCCATGGCATGAACCCTATTTTCAAACCCTAAAATGAAACCTTAATTTGCTTAGTTTTATATTAAACTGCATTCCTTCAAGTAGTAAATCACACCAAGGTGTCTAAAAACAGCAAAGCTGTCAACATGTATGTCTCAAAAGATAAAAACAATTGCTTCAATACGCTCAGCCTGATAGAGTACGGTTGCCATAGCAACATGTACGCTATATAATTGACTGCAATGTAATGTATTGTGTGCCGCTGGAGAGAGCACATGCTTTGTGACTAGATCGTGGCAATCGTACAATAGATTACGCGTGTAGAGTAGCGTCCAGCTGCACATTTTGAAGAGCCATACCGGATTAGTCAGAATTATCATGAGATTAGTGGATTTGTTTAAATGGCCCACAATGCATTGCATTGCTTCCAAGACTGCGCAGTTTGGGATTTTCAGGCACACACACTCTCGGACTGTTAATACCACAGTTTTGTCTGGAAACATGGGACGGATTTATCAAATATGGCACTGATTGTATCTCACAGTAAGACACAAGGGTGGCTCCTGGAAGATAGAATGCGGTCTTACAATATACTGCACGGGTGGGAAACCTGCCCTAACATTAACCTACGTAAAATGCTTTCTGTGTAGGCAGAACTCTGTAAGACGATTCCAGTAAATGGAAGCAATCAGGTGATAAAGTGTTCCCAGTCCATTTTAATCATTACAATAAGTGTGTGTTTGTATTTGATTAAATAAACATGTTGTGGCTTGTGAGATGAAATTTAAAACCCACACTTGCAAACAGCGGCGGTCTCTCGACTGTATTGTCCATCGATTCTTCCATACAAACCTCAACGGCTTATCGGATTTCCTCCGTTCCTTAACTCGCAATAACTGCAGCTTCTATCATTATCGGGTTCATTTTGAGCACTCACATAAAAAAGCTGCTTGTTGGAAATTAGCTAATTGCTAAAGGACTGGCAAACGCTGTGGGTTCTCTTTCTACTTTATTTATTCAAGAACACAAATGTGTTAAAACGTGTCATGCATGAAGTCAACTCACTTCCAGAAAAATATTGATTTATTTACAGTATACCTCTGTCAAGCATCTAACAGTGAGTACCAGTAGTCTTGCAATTACATTGAAAATTGTGCACTACTATGATATATGATATGATATATATGATATATGTTATGATATGATATGACATGACATGATATGATATATGTTATGATATGACATGATATGATGTTATGTTATGATATGATATGACATGATATGATATATGATATGATATATGTTATGATATGATATGACATGATATAATATGATATATGTTATGATATGATAAGATATATGTTATGATATGATATGGCATGACATGATATGATATATGTTATGATATGATATGATATGATGTTATGTTATGATATGATATGACTTGATATGATATATGATAGGATATATGATATATGATATGATATACGATATGATATACGATATGATATGATATCATATGATATGATATCATATGATATATGTTATGACATGATACGATATATGTTATGATATGATATGATATGACATGATATGATGTTATGTTATGATATGACATGACATGATATATGATATGATATATGATATGATATGATATACGATATGATATACGATAAGATATGATATCATATGATATGATATAATATGATATATGTTATGACATGATACGATATATGTTATGATATGATATGATATGATATGACATGATATGATGTTATGTTATGATATGATATGACATGATATGATATATGATATGATATATGATATATATGATATGGTATGATATATGTTATGATATGATATGACATGACATGATATATGATATGATATATGATATGATATGATATAATATGATATACGATATGATATACGATATGATATATGATATGATATATGATATGATATGATATGATATGATATGATATGATATGATATGATATGATATGATATGATATGATATGATATGATATGATATGATACCCTAACCTTAAGACAGTCGAGAGGGTTAAAAGCAAGATTCCGAAGGTAAGTCAAACTCCCCAGTCACTAGTCTGGATCAAAACTATTATTCATTACTTACTGTATATTTTGCTTACTATTTTAGTTTTTCTTATTTTTACATGTTTGGGACAGTAAGCATGTTGAATGTTTCAGTGAACTCTTACTGTTTGCTGTGGAAAATGAAACTCCTCCTCTCACTTCAACATAGTTGCAACAAGATGGCACCACAGCAATATTCTTTTATATTAGACATCGCTTTGGCCCGAGCACAAAGAACAGAGAATATTTGAGCTTTTCTGTATGTAATGGAGGATCGGCAACCATTCACTGGCAACCATTCCAGGGTGTCTCCCACCTATCGCCCAAAGTCAACTGTGATTGGCTACAGTTTATCTGTGACCCTAATGAGGAAAAGCATACAAAATGGATGGATAGAAAATTAACACTGTATAGCCATACTGTATTGTATTGTATTGTACTCCCTACAGTAACATAGTATTTAGTCAGTCACAAGAGCCATTCTTGTATTTCCTCCATTTTTAGATACATTGTGCATTGTGATATTGGGAAGTGTCTGTGACAAAAGAGGTGAAATATCCTATCACAAATGGAGCCATTTCTCTTTAAAGAAAACAACCTTCCCCAACCAACGGCTCTGCCGAAGTTTAGAGCCCAATTGGATTTTTTGCCCCCGGGGGCTTTTTAAGTCAGTATTTGTCATGAGTTCTCTTACAAGGCATAAAAGCTTCCAGTCTGGAGGTGGACTCGGAAATGTGTAATGTGGCCGCAAAGAGGGAGGAAATGGGATACTTAGCCGACACCGCTCGGACTAAAATTAGCTTTCAATCTGGGCACGTCTGTCCTTTGGTTCACATTTGCGCTCGGTCGGCGATGCCGGATGACAGTCACGGGTGGAAGGTGCACACCACACTGCCAGCGAAGTTCTCGCTTAATGCATCCACCTCAAATGAGTTGCATCTAAGACCATCAATGTCACATTCATTATTTACCATATTTCATTACTTATTCATGCCTGTGCAAAATCTCACTGACACATACACGTTAATGTCAGACATGGGTGGGACAAAATAAGATTGTGATGAATTGGTACAGTTTCAATAAGTTTGAAGTATCGAATCTAGTTTTTAGATTTTCCTTTTAAATGGGATTCTTTTGTCTTAGAAGTGTTTTTTATACAAATATTTCCTACTGTATAACAAGGCAGACAATTCCTCTTTTCTGTTCAAGACGGTAAAAGGAGTGCACTGGAAATCTAAAGAATCTGCATTTACAGGACTGTCTCAGAAAATTATAATATTGTGGTAAAGTCCATTATTTTCTGTAATGCAATTAAATAAGCAAAATGCCATACATTATGGGTTCATTACTAATCAACTGAAATATTGCAAGCCTTTTCTTGTTTTAATATTGCTGATTATGGCATTTTCAGCCAAATATCTTATCTCAAAATATTAGAATATTTCCTCAGACCAAGTAAAAAAAAAAAAAAGCCATAATCAGCAATATTAAAAAAATAAAAAGCTTGCAATATTTCAGTTGATTTGTAATGATTCCAGAATGTATGGAATTTTTGCTTATTTAATTGCATTACAGAAAATAATGGACTTTACCACAATATTCTAATTTTCTGAGACAGTCCTGTATGGACTTCATGATGCCGGATGCTCTCATTCTCATTTTAAATCACATGCGGTCTAATACATTTGTTAAGCTTTATATACAGTATATATAAATAAATAAATCATGGGAATGAAAAAGAAATGTAACGTTAAATCAAAGTGACGGTGTGGGAGGAGTGACACTGAATGGTTGCGGAGGGGGATGAGAGCTGGGTAGCGGTCAATGAGCCATCCTGGCCATAAGGGGAAAAAAAGAGACATTTCCAGTGAGATTTGATACTCAGGGGTCTGCTGGAGTTAATGACACTGTGCCCAAGGCAACTGGGAAGACAGAAATGTTTGACAAGGAAAAGTGCATTGGAGCGGCGCTCGAAATTGGAACATATCAATCAAAGTTAAAAAGATAATCATAAAAATAAAAATAAATCACCAAAATTGCAGCAGTCGGATCTCACACAACTTTTAGAATACATTTATCTGTATTTTTAATGAGAAAATCATTTGCAATGTAATATAATACTTTAGGTATGGAAATTTACATGTTGATAAAACACTATTTTTTAATGTATTCAGTATGTTGTAGACTTTACAATAATCTGATTGGCTGTCTCAGGATCCGATGGTATTTTGAGTTTTAATGCAAAATTGGTGATCGGCTGTAATGTCTTAATTTGCCCGATCAATCAGTGATGTATACCAATATTTTTTGCTCGTCCAGAACTTGATTGAAATCACAAACAATCAAGTTATTTCTGTCACACATCGTCACAGATGGAAACGACTTATTTGGAAAAGTGAGGGTGCTACTTAATTCTAGAAAAGTTTTACTTAGCCTAACTTCATATGTAATGTGACTGAGCATGAAAAGCTAAAAAAAAAAAAAAAGAAGTGCTTTATGGAATTACCTTCACTCAGGCATCTTTTTGATGCCCTCACAAACGTTAGGAAACTTTTATTTCATGCTGGCATGCCCAACAAAAATAGTACCTGAATTCAAGTTGAAGAAGACAAAAACTGTATAACAGAGACATCTAAGATAGTTTTGAAAAAAAAAAATATATATATATATCTATATATATATATATATATATATATATATATATATATATATATATATATATATATATATATATATATATATATATATATATATATATATATCTTGACACCTTCTGAGAGCAACAACAGTGTTGCACTAATTTGACTTTCTTAACCAAGCTCTAACACATTGGCATGGTTCAAGTGATAGAGTAGTTGTTTGCCAACCCCTAAGGTTGTGGGCTGATCCTGAGCCCTTGTGATACTGCCAAAGTGTCCTAAAGCAAGATTCTGAACCTCCAGCTGCTCCTGATGTGATCAGAGTGAATGAGGAGACAGTGAAGTACTACAGTATGAGTACCTTGAAGGTTGAAAAGCACGACACAAATGAAAGTCTATTGACCATATACCAACTACACAACTAGGCTGGGGAAAATAAATAAATTAGCAGCTAAGGTGACCATAAAATGTCTTCTTTAAACCAAAATGCAGACTTGCTGTGGATTTTCATACATTGCTTCTTGAGACTTTTGTGGGACTACTCATGGCGCCTACACAGCACAATCTCTAGTGTTAGATTAACACTAGGTATTGTTAAATCTAACACTAGAAAAGGTTATTTGTCCACACCAATGAGTGTAAATCTGACACTTTTCAATGTGTTGTTTTTTTTACACTTAAACAGTGTTGCTCAAACACTGTGGAGTGTTAGAAATCTACACTGGTAAACACTGGGTAGTATTGAAAGTACTCTACACTAGTGTCAGTGTTAAAATTTAACTAACACGTCATTCTGGTAAAAAGTACCGTATTTTCCACACTATAAGGTGCACCGCATTATAAGGCGCACCTTCAATGAATGACATTTTAAAACTTTTTCCATATATAAGGCACTACAGTAGAGGCTGGGCTTACGTTATGCATCCATTAGATGGTGCTGCGCTAAAGGGAATGTCAACAAAACAGTCAGATAGGTCAGTCAAACTGTATTAATAGATTACAAACCAGCTTTCTAACAACTCCATTCACTCCCAAAATGAATAAACAGCTGTTTTATTATTTTCTCTGAGTTATAGTATTAGTATTAGCTAGTGATTCAAGATGGCGGGATCTTCCGCGCATGCGCGTCACCGATCGTGCAGGGTCACCGATCGCGTCTTGACAGTGAGACCTGTTAAGGCTCAATATTGGTCCATATATAAGGCGCACTGGATTATAAGACGCATGGTCAGCTTTTGAAAAAATTGAAGGCTCTTAGGTGCGCCTTATAGTGCGGAAATTAAAGTACTTAATTTATATAGCGTTTTTCCTCCTTACAAGGCCCTCAAAGTGCTTTTGACTACTGTTGCCACAGCATCAGGGGCAACTTGGAGGGTTCATTATGTTGCTCAAGGATACTTTGACATAGTTCCACTGGCCTGAGATCAAACCCAGGCTCTCAGGGTCAGGAGACGACCATCTTACATTGAGCACTGAGCCACGCTACAACAACAACAACCGGATGTATCACTATATTGAAATGCCGACAGCACGCTGACAATTTGGAAAGTTTGTCCTTCACTGGAAATGAGGGTGTGCTCGATTTAACATTCAATGTAGTGCTATTCAGTTTACACTTCGATTCCGCTCCAACACTTGAGGAAATTTACTCTGACAGAGTAAAATTTTATCTTAACAGTTTCAGAATAACACTATTTACACCAGATTTCATCGAACACTGGAAATCTAACACTGACTGATTTGCTGTGTGCCAACGAGCTTCGGGGGCAATATGGCCACGCCCATATTTGGGGGTCATCCCCACTACCACCTATAAAAAAAATCACCATGATCAACTGACCTACAAACACACAATTCTGTGAGGTTTTTTTTTACCACAAGAAAGCCCTTAAAATGGTACTTTATTCATTTAGCCCAAGGACAATAACAATAAAG
The DNA here is from genome assembly GCF_051991245.1 of Festucalex cinctus. Taxonomy (NCBI): domain Eukaryota; kingdom Metazoa; phylum Chordata; class Actinopteri; order Syngnathiformes; family Syngnathidae; genus Festucalex; species Festucalex cinctus. Next base: position 13,653,101 of record NC_135421.1, read on the forward strand.
GAACAAAGCAATTTTAGGAGTGGCCTAGCACCTTGGGCCCACACTCAGACACACAAATGTGGATAAAAGCCCACACAAAAATGTTTTTGTCCAATATTTTACCCTTCACCCTCATTCCAATTACCTGCATGGATGCGTGATTAAAGCTTTGCATTTAATGCCCCCTGCATAGTGACTGAATGCCTGCGTCCCATTGACAGTATCTATATACAGCAATTATATTAAGAGAGAGGATAAACGAGCCACCGCTAAAGATGAAGGAACATTTTCAATTAAGACAGCCTGCCTCTTTAATAATGCAAACCCCCATTATGGCGGTGGCCCAGTTTAAAAGACGCGCATGCAGCCGCTCTCACGTTCAAATTGAGCAACAACAACATTGGAAATGTTTGCTTACAAGTTGGTGGTTGTGTATGCACTCCTTCAATGGAACGCATACACCTGCACAAGAATAAGGGCTGGCAAACAAAACAGACGGGGGAGAAGCAGGCTGACTTGTCTGATGTGTTCCTCTAAAATATTTATGCGGCTCCTTGTCCTGATTCTGTGTGCAATTAAGACTCCTCCCGAATGATGCTCGCGCTATACCGCCGCTACTCATTGTTAGCCCTAATGCATCACATAAATATATTGTTTTAAAGCAGTCCAAGCATGCAACGAGCGCATTTCCTTTAATTGCCGAGTGCAAGCTGACAGCACAAATTACCGCCTGTGTTTAATGCGACAGCAAAACCCGCCGCCGCAAACCTGCTGGCCAGGAATTAAAGCAATCCCGTTTACATCGGAAACTGCTGAATTATTCAGCGGCTCTTGACGATAAGGAAGAGGATCGCTGGGGCCTTTGGGTGGCCACTTCAAAGACAAACGATACACCATTTTTCGAGAATGCTCTCCACCGGCGCAAACATTCATCTTGCGCAGCTTTTTCAAAACAACACTCCAAAAAAAAAAAAAGAGAAGGGTGTGTGTGGAAAATAACTCGGTGGTGAATGAGAGGAGCACAAATATGGATCCTGTCACTAACGCTCCCCGGCCGGGAGATCGGGGTGGTGGGGGTGCTTGGCCTGTGGGGCAGCTTTAAATAGGAATTAGCAGCATTTCATTGTGATAGTTATTGAGTATGTGTCCCCCGGGTTGGTCTGCTCATTGTTAGCGGGCCTTGTAAATCTACAATAATCCTCCCATGGCATACATGCACATTGTCCATGCACGCATGACTATTGTACATGCATGCATACTCTCCACAGTGCAATTAGTACAAATGGACAATTATTAGCAGGAAACAAGAACGCTACCAAAATACCATAGTTCTGCAAATAGTAGCCAGGGCTGTTTATTTACCCACATTACAAATGTTATTTATGGAAAGTGAAGGTGCATTTGAAAATAAAATGAAAATGACATATTGAGAAATGCAAAGGAACAAGAATTAGGGCAATTTGGATGGAACTAATATTTTACGTAAACAACACTAGGGCTGGGTTTAAAAACAATCGAATAATCAATATCAAAGCCATGTTCCTTTTCGAGCCCAATATCGATTCATAAAAACAAGAATCAGTTATTTAAATATCTCATCCCCCCCCCCCCCCCCCCCCATAAATTCTTAAGAGAACAGGACTTTAAATGACTTTTATTATTTTTTTACATTACTGTTTTCTTGAAATTTACTGTTTACATGAATTCAAAAGTGTTTTCTTACATTTATGGAACACAAGACGAAAACAATTCAGAATATTTTTAGATTATATTTACAATTATTGAAGTAGAATTATGAAAATGTTTTCATCTCTTTCATTAACTCATTTACTCCCAAAAACGTATAAATACGTTCTACTTTAAATATTACCATGCTCCCAAAGATGTAATTATACGTTTTGGCTTTGATACAACCTCTGAACTGAAGAGAATGCTTGAAGCAATGGTAGTTATTACAAAAATGGCCAGAAGATGGCAGCAGAGTATAAGAGATCAAAAAGCTCTTTTCCCCAGTATTTTAAACAGATTTGTGAATAATGATGAAACTTAGCCATGTTCTAATGCTAATGGATGCAAAACGGAAACAGCAAGAAATACACTTTTTTTTTTCCTGATGAAAAAAAGAGACTTTAATCTTTCTTTTGGTAGGTTCCATGTTTTTATAGTAATAGGACACAATATTCTGTGGGCCTTGCAAAATCAGTCAAAATCCAGTAAAACTGAAAATGTCCTGGGAGTGAATGAGTTAATAAACAATCATTTGACCAGTTACTGGCTCTGTGAAATGTATTTTATTATTAAATGAAATAAAATATTTGTGAAGTTTTTATCATGTCCTTGACATTTCAGAAGACTTGATGTTTCATAATTAATCAATATCGGATTGAACTGAAGTGAATCAAACCGGATAAAAATCTAAATTGAATCCAACTGAACTCTTATGAATCGAAATCAAATCGACTGAGGAAATTTGAATCAATACCCAGCCCCAGACGACACTGTGCAACAACTGTGTACTGCAAGGTTAATTGCCATTAAAGGCAATTTATCCATAATAAGATCATTCACTCAATTTTTTAAATGACTTGACACTAATTACAGCTAATGTCAGCGTGTGAACAACAGTGTCAATGAACACTTAGTACTTTTTTTTTTTTTTCTGACAGGTGCTTGTTGACAACATGCAGTAAGACTCCACAACTTCAATTTATCTGGGAGACATACCTTGGTATGTGCTGCTGTTTTGGTTAGCAAAACAAAGTTGAAAAGGGCTCTTTCATGACTGTATGTGAACAATCCGATCTTTGACCTGTCAGACCAATTACCAGTTTTGTTTCCGGAGGGTAACAACATCTCGTCAAGGGAAACTTTTATCTGTTGAAGTAGACAATCATAATTGAAACACAGCATACATTAGGCAAGGGAGCACTATACACTCCACTCGAGTATTTACAGTATATTCTTATAGCGCATATCTCTGACTGTGTAACATTTGGCCCTCACCCACGCGTCGGTGGGGGAGAACGGTTGGTGAGACGCTGCGGGCGGAGAACTTGAGCTGATGAACACCGGGCACCAATCGGGCCCGGCTGGTTGACTCGAAAATGGAGAGGCCAGGAGAAGCGTGGTCCTTTTTGTTCAGCTTGTGGCAACTAAGCATGGCCGCTTCACAGGAGTAAAAGCTACGATCCATCATATTTCAACACCACCCCGAAACACACGCGCACACACGCATTCCACTTCTTCTGCTACTGTGCTAGCAGGCTAGTCTTATCAAGGTTCCTCAGGTGGTTGCATGGCATCCTGCGTTTGAATAGCTTATTGATTGGATCTTAGAGCGTAATGGACAGGTCAAGACAGGATTAATTGACTGCTAACCCATCAGAGAGAAAAAAAAATTCTTGATCCACAATGGGCAAAATAAACTACTGAGATGATATCAAAACCTGTGTGCTATTGAGCTCAATAACTAAATGCTCGAAAGCTTTGTGCTATCGAGGGAATGTAGCTAAATTTCTCATTGCTAATGTTGTGCTGGTCTAGTTAAGAGCAAATGAGTGTGTTTTACTAAATTGCTTCAAGACACGATTAATCAACGCTCAACTAAATTCTTTGCAATTAGTTCAGCAATTATTGGCCCATCCCTGACGTCAACTGTAATTATGGCAATTTTTGCTCTGCATTTGTAATTAAAAGTATCTTTTTAAACAGAACTTCATTCTGATATACGGAGCCCCTCTGGTGTCAGGGTCTGAATTTTTTTTGTGTTTTTTTGTTAATCTGTATCCACAGTTTACTAATCTGTACCCACGGTTTAACTCTTGTGGCGGTATGTAATACGCATGCGCACGCAACGTTCGAGTGGTTGCTTGACAGCAGTATTAGCAGCGAACGGCTGCTTCTTTTCATCTTAAACTGTAGATTTACGTATTCAGTTCATGTGCAATGTTGCGCTTGTGCCATTGTGAGGCGCTTGAACACTTTTCTTCTTTCTTTCTTTCTTTCTTTCTTTCTTTTACTTCTGTGTTAAGCCTCTAGGCTGGTGAAATGCAGACATGTTTTGTTGTGCTCCGCAATTAATACGCCATACTTGGCTAAAGAAAAAGCGCATTCTTAGTAAATCTACCACTGAGAGTTATTGTTAATGTTGTATCTCATGTTGCTATCGCAACCATATAGATACTTTTGATTTTTGTTTTTAACATCTAAAAATAAATATTTGTTCAACTTTTTTTGTGCCTCTGTTTTTGTTCGGTCGTACTCGTCTATTTTCATGCATAATTGTTATATTCATTCTTCCGACTACAACTCAATGAAAACGTCTCCGACTGTGTCAATCAAAATGTCTTCACAAAGGCTTTTTGCACATCTTTTGTATCGGATGGCATGACAAATGTTGGATATTAGCTGCACAGAGGCAGTGATCTGTGATGTGATGGAGCTCTTTGTCATTTGACTTGAGTGTATTAAAGTGCAATATGAAGAATTTTCTTCTAATATAGCAGGCAGTCTAATAAAATCAAGCGCATCTATTTGCACAGCTTCGCCGACTGAGAAATGCTGCTTTCTCAGGCATCTACTTCATACTTAAGCGTAGTGCGTGTGCATGCGTGTGTGTGTGTGTGTGTGTGCACCCACTTCCTGCACAGTAGGTGTTGTGGAAATACATATTTTATACAGGAATCTAATTGCATTTAGTGGCCCCGAGCGCCCTACCAGACAATGTGCAACAATGCTCTAATGGCTACGCGCCTCGGTGTGTATCACAGGGTGCACAGTGCACACACCCACATACACACGCATAAACCGTTGCGCGGTAATGAGCGTGAGGACTCTACATTGACACAGCGCATCCCCCAAAACTAAAAACGCATCAAATCGCTGAAGACAGCCACTTAAACAATACGAGGTCTGACATTTACACTTCTTGAAAACAAAAGTCTCATAAAAGGCCACACAAGTGCAGTGTGTTCGGGTTTATGCACTGCATTCATGCATCCAGGCTTAAAAGGGTGAAAACAGTGTCAAGCAAAATAGCAATGTCATACAAATTTGTTGGTTTGTTGTGTGAAAACTTGATCACAACCCAAGTGGAGATCTAACCCGAATGATAAAGTTGCAGCGGCAACTTGGAAATTCAACATTTTGAAACTTTATTGATTATGATTTGGTCCTCTTAATATTAAAACTTTCCTTGTAACATTATGGACCCTATCTTTGTTGACAGGCTCTGGTGCACTCATCTTCATGTTTCAATACAATTCAATTGATTTCACTCTTTAAAGCAAAAGAAATGAAAGGGGACAGAAAGAAGTAAAATAAACACACACAAAAATCAACACAAAATGAATGACAGCGAGCGGTCAAGACGCTTTTAGTGTAACAATACTCCAAAATAATTAAAAAATAATTCAACTACATGCCCTTCTGCTATATATATTTTTTGCAGTAAATGTGCTTTTATACATTTTTTAATAATACAAATAGACTGAGAAGATTTTGTTTTACAATCCAAATTGTTCCACAGACTGAAATACATCGCTCTTTTTGTTTTGTTCTGTATTTAGGTTTAGAAAAAAAAATGTTTATTCCTCTTAATTTATACTCACTTTCCCTTTTTATTAATTTGGTTTGTATATTAACTGGTAAAATTTCATGATGGCCTTTATACATTATTTTAAGGCGGTTAAACTCCATCAATTCATCCATCCATTCATCTATTTTCTTGACCGCTTATTCCTCATAAGGGTCGCGGGGGGTGCTGGAGCCTATCTCAGCTGGCTTTGGGCAGTAGGCGGGGTACACCCTGGACTGGTTGCCAGCCAATCGCAGTCCACCAATGCATTTAATTTTAAAGTTATTAGTTGTATACATGTTGTGTTAATGTGGTCTCTGTATCCACAACCAAAAATGACACGGATAGCACGTTTCTGTATAAGAAAAATGGGTTCGGTGTAGGTTTTGCCAGCACACCCCCACACTTAAATGCAATAGGTCAGGTATGTAACAATCAATGAATTATATAACAATAACAAAGCACCTTGTTCAATGATTCTTTAACCATGTGTAAAACTGTTACAGTTTGTGATACCTTAGATTTAACATATTCTATATGTAATTTCCATGTTAAATGTTCATCAATAATGATACCTAAAAACTTTATTTCATTTGTCCTTTCTATTTCTATTCCCTGCACAGTGTAGCTTCAACATCTATATTTCTACAATTGAAATTCATAAATCTGGTTTTATTAATATTTATAGACAGTCCGCTGGCATTGAACCACTTCATAATATTCTTAAACACTTTCTCTATTACATGTAATACATTATACATATGTTTCCCGGCATAAAATAGAGTGGTGTCATCTGCAAACAAAATACATTTTAACAATTTCGAAATGGTTGTAATATCATTCACATAAAAGGACAAAAAGTACTGGCCCCAGAATTGATCCCTGGGGCACCCCACAAGTTACATAACTGTGTTTTGATGGTCTATTATTAAATTCAACATATTGTTTTCTATTTTTTAAATAACTGGCAACCTATTGATGTGCAACACCTCTTATACCATATTTACACAATTTGAGCAATAACATTTCATGAGCTAAGGTGTCAAATGCTTTTTGTAAATCCACAAAAACACTTACCAAAACATGTTTTTTATCCATGGCTGTGCAAATTAACTCCATTAATGCCATGGTAGTTGAGTGATTGGAGAGAAACCCATATTGGCTATTAAAATGTTATACTTATCTATGAATTTATTATTGTGCTGGGGCAAGATTAGTCTAGCATGTTTGTGAATTTGGTAGGTCCAATACATTCCAGCGTATTCTATTACATGCACTGGGAATTTGGTGAACAAAAACAGACTACATTTTAGACAAGATACAAGCAGGTCAAAGGTGTGACGCTGGTGGTGAAATGCAATTTTGGTGGATTTGATTGTGACGCAGGCAGATAGATTCTGAGCTCCGTGGACATGTGTGGTGCATGTTGTCATGTTTCATTTCTAAATATGACAACAGTGAGGGACAATCCCTCTGAATCATTGTGGAAATTGATCAGTTGAAGGATTTATTATGATTATGATCTTTAAAAAAAATTGTTTTAACAACATGAGACTGTGTGATTTTAAACCTTTGCCCCAAATTTAAAGGGAACGAGTCAACTGGGTAGCTGGGAGTCGGCTGCGTTCCCTACTACGAAGGTGCAAAAAGGGGGCGAACGCCCACTTCTACCTGACCTAGCCCTAGGAAAATCCCTAAAGAAGGAAAACTGGGCATGAAAATAGGGGCCTATGACTTTATTTTGTTTTTGTGAGCTAATGACTTTATTTGTGCAAGATCATAACATGCTATAAGGGTTAGTGGGATTATTTCTTGTGACATTTGTTTGGTGGTGTGACGTGATATTTTTCCAATGTTAAATACTGTATATACCTTAGCTCAATAAAGGTTGGGGAATGTGATTATAATGGGTCGAGCACTCCCTTTCTCCTGCTCAATACAGTTTCAGAACATCAGGATAGCATTCATAAATCCTTATATCCACAGTAATAACAGTGCCTTATTCATCGTTCTCCAGTGATGGCCTTTTTTTTTAATGAACAGGCACACAATCAATCAATATCCAGTGTTGGGAGGCAGCAGTTAGCGCTTACCTGATAGCCTCAACGCTCTAACAAGGGCCTCAAAAGCCTCTTTGAAGCACAAAGGTCACATAGACAAAGCCCCGAACGCTCACTTTTAATAAGAGAATCCAATTAATCACCACGCCAGCCTTGGATCTTTTTCTCTGTTTTTTTTTTGTTTTTTTTTCCTTTTGTTCCTACTACCAAGACTGTAGACTTGATATGGAACTATCTGAAATTATGGGAAAAAGTACAGTGCATATACTGGCACCAACAGAGAAAGTTAATGAACACCGTCCCGTGCTCAAACATAATTTTCTAAAGGTCACACTCTTTAAACAGAGAAAGACAACACTGCAGTGAAGTGTGAGTCATTAACAATCAACATTGTCTACTCTATTGCATTAATTAAGTAGCTCTCACGAGAATTTTGTAAGTTTTCACACAAAAAAATGGAGTGGAAATGAGTAGAAGATGACATTTTTGGGGTTATTTGTAAACACAAGCAAAACAAAAGTTTTTGAAAAGTGTCTGACTTTTTTTCTTGGAAGATTTTTGTTTTCAACCTCATTTGCATTTGCAACTTTAGTCTCATAAAATATTTTTTTTATTACATATTTTTGATTTAGTGACTCTTTTATTTTTTATCTGCATTTTTTTTAATTATTATTCTCCTAAGAGTAGGTCACAACTTTTTTTTTTTTTTTTCCACGCAGCATGATGGCTTGTAAGATTTCAAATGTTTTCTTAGAAGAAATATAAAAAATAAATAAATCCCCACAATCATAACTATTATTGTAGTATTCCAACATGTTTCATCTAAGATTGTGATGTTCTAAAAAAAAATTCTAAATTTTTGTGCATAATATTAAAATTGTATTCTTGTGATACTGGAACTTGAGTCTTCCAAGATTAAGATTTAGGTTTTGCAAGTGTATTGCTTGGCGGCACGGTAGTCGAGTGGTTAGCACGTCCGCTTCCCAGTTCTGAGGTCTTTGGTTCGAGTCCTGGCTCGCACCTTCCTGGGTGGAGGTTGCATGTTCTCCCCGTGCCCGAGTGGGTCTTCTCCGGGTACTCCGGTCTCCTCCCACATTCCAAAGACATGCATGGCAGGTTAATTGGGCGCTCCGAATTGTCCCTAGGTGTGCGTGTGAGTGTGGATGGTTGTTCGTTTCTGTGTGACCTGCGATTGGCTGGCGACCAGTCCAGGGTGTATCCCGCCTACTGTCCAAAGCCAGCTGAGATAGGCTCCATCACCCCCTGCGACCCTTGTGAGGAATAAGCGGTCAAGAAAATGGATGGATGGATGGATGGATGGAAGTGTATTGCTTTTTTTCAGGTTATTATAATTTAATGTTTTCTGTGTCCAAATGATTTATTTTACTATTATAACTCGTAATATTACGTTATTAGTACGCTTATAAAATTACAGGATTTTCTTACACTTTTCTTGAATTCCTTCTAAATTACTTATAACAATGTTTATGCAACAATACAAATAATCTCCTAAAACGCTTGTCAAATTCTAAAATGTTGCTTAAAAAATATATTTTTTCTCAGATTATAACATCTTCATTCTCTTTAGATTTCAATTCTCTTATTACAACTTTTTTTTTTTTTTTTTTTTACAGGATTTTCCGTAATATTTTGACGTTAAGCTGCTCAATGTAGAAATTTGCCCAAAAATATCTTTACAATACTTTTTTTTTTTTTTTTTTTTTTACCTTTTATGACTCAAATATCTTATAATTGGCAGGTTCACACTTTAGCTGTTCACAATGAGTACTCCTAAAAGAGTTTGGCCAATAGTTTTCAGACTCAAATCAAGTTCGAATTTCCTGTGTGGACTGTGTACGTGAAGAATTGTACAAATGTCAATTATTAATAATTTTTTTTGAAAAAGTAGAGTACAGTTTCATTTTTCGGCCACATTTGGCAGTAGCGATTCAAAATTCAATTTCCTGCATTGAGCAGCTTTAATTCTGGTAACATTCCACCTTTTGTCATTTCCCGACTTTTTTTTTTTTTTCGCAATAAAACAACTTTACACTGCTGAGATTGTATTGATGTTGCTCTCAGATTCCTGGTGAGTCAACATTTTTCTCTTTTTCATCATCTTCATTCAGTTTGGGCTAATTGTAATGAAATTCTCATGAGAATACGATGACTACCTTTAAGATTATTCCAGTGAATGTATCGCAGAATGTACTGAGGGAGGGCGGTGCACATTATTGTTGTCTTCTGGTGCGCAGTGAACATTTCGATATGAATAAATATATTGGGGTGGGGGTAAAATGAAAATAAGGATGAGACGAGAGAGCGGGAGAATAATCCTGTTAGAGATCAAACAGCCTTCCATTTCCCCCGTCTCTCCGATTTATAACCTATATTCCTTCCAGGCTCCTCCTTTTCCCTTCCGGGCAAGTACCTTCACTTCCAATATTCTGCAGCTCCTTGTGCCTTTTCTTTGCATCCATTCTCCAGCTCCTCCTACTCTCCCCTCCTGGCCTCCCATCTCCATTTTGATGGCCAGCATATCCTCAATCCTCGTCACCCTGCCCGCATCCCGCTTCCTCTGCAGCGGAGAACTAAATGGAGATTAATGAAGGAGAGGAGAGATGCGTCTGTCATCCAGACAGTCCGATATAGCCGCCACGGCAGCCTCCATGGAGCTAGAGCTATTCTAAACAAATCTAGGGGGGTGCCAGGGAGGAAGGGGTGTGCTCCAGCTGAGAGAAACAATAGTGTTGTACTTCTATTTATAAATACTCTCAAAAACATCCCTTGTATATAAAAATGTGGCGCTGCTGTCTTCCCTTCCACTCATTTTAAGCTATCTTTGCAGGATATTCCGCGCACCCCCAACCCCCTGCCGCCACCACGCTTGTGACTCATTTCCTCTGTCTAAATCCTGACAAGTGATGGCCGCTCGCTGCTCACGTGCCACTCAAATCGACACTGATAATGCGCCCGCCTCCTCCCTCTCCGGACCGCATGACATTGACTTGTGCTTTTCACAGCTTCGTCTCATGCCGTCACGCCCTTGCTTGGAGGTCAAGAAGCTATTGCTAATCGTGTATGCAAATGAGCGCGTGATTATAGTGCGGTGATGTATGATGAACCGTGTCAGAAATTCACGGGCCTTTGCCCTGACCAGATCATAGACGCCACTTATTACTAATGCTGATTGTCCTGGTACACAAATGCATGTTTAACAGAAGCTCTTACCTAAGAATATAAAGCAGAAAAGTATTAAATCCTCTACATTCCCAGAAAAAAAACAACAACAAAAAAATCAAGATTTCATACTGCAATTCCTCATATATGTCTTTGGTCTTCTTTTGAAATAAATGTTTCCAGTGCCGACAGCTGCTGGGGTTTTAATAACACTTTGTGTTTCTGCTCATTTAAAACTGAGCTTAATGCTGAATTAAAACTATCGTCTCTCCCGCATGCCAATTTGAATGTGGCAAAAAGTGAGGTTGCTCAATCCATGCCTTTGTTACATCTTGGCTCAATTACTGTAATGCACTTTACTTTGGAATCAGCCAGTCCTCCCTCCAGCGTGTCCAGCTTGTCCAAAATGCTGCTGATCGTCTCCTTAACTGTTGCCCGTAAGAGGGAACACATAACTCCTATTCTGGCCTCTTCACTGGCTGCCTGTGAAATTTAGAGTTCACTTTAAGATTCTTTGATTTGTTTTCAAATTTCTGAATGGCCTTGCCCCACCTTATCTCGCCGAGCTCTTACACCCCTACACACCTGCCCGGTGCCTCAGGTCAGCAGACCAGACTCAATTGGAGGTACCGAGGGCTAAGCGGAGACTTAGAGGAGATCGAGCCTTTGCTGTTGCCGGTCCCTCCCTTTGGAACGACCTTCCACAAAATATTCGGCAATCCCCCTCTTTATCTTCTTTTAAAACACGTCTTAAAACTCATCTGTATTCTTTGGCTTTTGGTGCACCATGAGACTTGTTTTTGGTGTTTTGTGCTGTGTATGAAGGTGTATGAATTTGATGTTTAGTCTACTTATTTATGCGTTTATTTATTTCTTTATTCATTAGCCTATTTCTTATTGATTTACTGATGTAAGATGTATTTACTTGAAAAAAACTTGTTTACGCACTTCAAAATATTTGCTTTGTTGCCTTATTCTTTACTGCACAACCAATATTTTTGTTTATGTACAGCACTTTGTATACAGCAATGCCTGCTCTTAAAGCGCTTTATAAATAAAGTTAAGTTGAGGAATAACAAACAAATTGATTGATATCGGAAAACTGGCCGCCTGTCCAGACCCACTTTCTTTCTTTCTTTCTTTTTTTTTTTTTTTCAAGAAAGTGGGTGTGGTTTGCTTGGCTAATATAAGTGTGGAAGTTACCATAACTACTGTATTTCCTCTGCATTAAAATCGACAACAGGTCCATCATTCACTGCACAAAAATAAATGCCATCCTCAAATAGAAAATATGGGCAATAAATGTGAGCACCTCAGTTCAGTGCTATGGTACAAACACATTAGTTACAGTAACTGCAGAGTCCATTTGAACTCTGAACCCAAACAGGTAATTAATGTATTTCCTCAAACAATGGCCGTACCTCCAATATTAACCCCAATCAGTCACTGAGTTGTTCCTCCCGTTTGGAAAATTAAACGTGTCCCTCAGGAGAATAAATGGGAACTAGAATTAATTAAAATAAACGCTATTGTTGAAACTCGGACATCAACCATTTGAACTTGGTTGCTCACCAAAGCAGCAGTACCTTTACCAAGGAAGACAAGATATTTCTATGCTGCAGCTTACGCAATACATTAGGACACATGCACACACATTAGCTCATGACACTGAATAACAAAACAATAACAATGCAATTACTTAAGGGAATTAGAATATACAGTTCTTTCTGAGAAGGACGGGCTAGCACTGACTATAACCCATTATTCACGAGGTTCTGACTTTCTGCTCTTACAGAAATGTGCCATATGACCAAGCATTGTCTTTATTTGCTCATAGTTTTTTTTTTTTTTTTTATTCCTCTTTGTTGCATTACATACTCAGGCAAATTTAGTGGATTGTAATTTTATTGGGATATAACATCACCTACAAAAAATTACAAGAAGCGGGCGAGACGGAATTCTATTTTGGATACTTTTTCCTGATGAGGAATTTCTCACAAGAATAATACAAGTAGTAACCGCTGAGCCCATTATACTTAGTTGCAAACCAAAACAGCAGCATCTACTAAAGCATATAAACAGTCTCTCAGATTAATCAAAGTGTGGCGTGCACTGTGCAGTAAATAAAATGACCTTGCACTGCTGTGTGTTGAGATGACATGTTTTACGACAGTTAGCTTAGCAGTTGTCTCTGATGTGCTCACGCCACATGTTTATGTTAGGGCGATTGCCACCACTTATTTGTCCCGGCCATTTCTCCATCAGTCATTGTTGTATTTTTAAACTCCAATTTTGTTTGACATAAATAGTAATTTACCAGTAGACTCAGGCACGAGGTCGTTCCAATGTTGTGTAAGATCCACAACACTCCAAGCAACATGCCTGAAACCGAATGAACTGTGTGCAAGGTTCAGTGTTGGACACTGGTTTGGCCGTGATTCAAAATTTGAATTGTCTGTGAACAGGGTTACGAAATAGAACTGCTTGGCTTTCACAAAACCAACAAAAATAATGTATAGTATATAGACCATTTATATGAACTTGGATTTTCACAATTGTGGGTGGATCAGGAACCTGTCTTCCACAATAAACGGATTCACAAAGTGTGTTTTATTATACAGTACCTGTAACCTGGATCTCCATTTAAGTGAATAAATACCCACTAAATCTCCATTCATTTTCAATGACACACTGTCATTCGGAAAGATGTCCTTCAATACCATTTCACACTTCAATGATAACAGCAAGTCCACTGTGGTCCAGTGGATAGTGTGGCGGAGCTTTGACCACTAAATCCTGCCTAAATTGGTTGCAGTTCATGTTTTCTTTTTAGTCATTTATCATTCAACTACAATTAATAATTAGTCATTTTCAAATAATTTGTTTTTCAATTGAATTCAGAAGCATTCCACATACATTCAAATCTTAGTATTCAGCTATTAGCATTCAGCATTCCCACGCAATTTCTCCAGAAATTGCACTTTGTCTAGTATAGTAAAAGAACATGTTTTACTATTAGTGTTTTTCTATCAATGATCAACTGTGTGTGTGTCAGGCATCTCCACAAGCCATACCTAATCACTAGTAACAAGTTTGACCTATGCTATTTGTGGTGGTATACAAAAAGACAGACAAAAACAAGAACAGTTAGCTGCTACATGCTGCAGGAAATATCACCTTCATCCATTCTCAATTTCATCATGATGAGAAGATTAGGATGATATGCATCTTAATGTGGTTGTGTATGTGTGTTTGGAAGAAAGAGGATACTCATCCCAAAACAACAAGCAAACATGCCGTTGCAGGTGGTGGATAATTAAACATGTCAATCATAATGAATGTATGAACAGTGTTGTGTATGCTACATTTAGCCCCACAAACACACCACACTAACCTCTAACCTATAGTGTGGATTAGCCGCGTGTTTGTGTGCACAATAACATCAATTCATCATGCATTGTGACACTTAGTGTGGCGCTTTCAAGGCACTGTGATGTAAGCGGGGGTTGTTGGGGGGGAGGGGGTGGGATGTTTGCAAGCTGTCAGGCTGACGAGCACACCTGGGACTGCGTTTAAGTCGACAGGAAGACTCTTGAGAGGCCACAAATATGCTTGGGGAAATGTGGGAATGAGTAAAATGACAGCTCAGTTACAAGATCCACGATTCCAAATTGTACCACGTCGCAGTACGCACTGTAAGCCTGTTCTCCAGGGATGTCAGTAGCTTTTCATATACAGCGGACCTCCGCATATTCATAGCTTGATATTTGCAAATTCATCTCTTTGCAGATTTCTTTTTTGGGGGGGAAACTATGTTATTATTTGTGGAAAAACCTGCCCATTCACCATTTTTTGTACGGTAGTTCATTAACTCATTCACTCCCAACCATTTTCACTGAAGTGTTTTCCTGGATTTTGACTGATTTTGCAAGGCCCGCGAAATATTATGTTCTATTGCTATAAAAATATGGAACCTACCAAAAGAGAGATTAGAGTCTCTTCTTTTATCAGGAAAAAAAGTATATTCCTATCTGTTTCTGCTGTGCAGCAATTAGCAATAGAACATAGCTAAGTTTCATCATTATTCATAATTCTGCTTAGAACTGTGGGGAAATCAGCTTGTTTTAACATGGCCTGGTTGATCTCTTATACTCTGCTGCCACTCAACCATTTTCTGCAGTAGATAGACTGCATCAAAGCCTTCTCTATACTCTATAAAAAAAATAACAACAAAAAAAACATAGAAATACGTCTTTGGGACACTTAAAACATTTAAAATATGGCGTATTTATACGTTTTTGGGAGCTAATGAGTTAAAAAAAAATACAAAAAAAATAAAGTCTAATATATTTTTATTTTTTGTGGCAAAACAGTCTACAGAGAGTGTATGCTATTAATTGTATTTTACTGTTGGTTTTCAAACAACAAACTGTCACTGTTAGCCGTAAACATGCCCAAAAAGCCATCAAACTGTTAGTCCGCTCAACCAAGGCAGGAAGGCAGAAGATGGACATTCCGACAACACAAGAGATTTCTAGCTCCCCTCCCATCAGAAAGCAGAAATCTAACAGAAGCCATATTACACTTGTGATTGACAGTTACGATAGAGGCAAGATAAAATGGTGGCACTCATGTCTGCTGTGGCTGTTTTGCTTTATGACAGTTTTGCAGAAGTAGGACACAAACTAGTGGAATTTGTAACGACATCTCAGTGGAAGCCTAGTACAGTATGACCGCCAGTTCATGTTGCCACTGCGTGCTAATGTAAATATCAAAGCGCTAGGCATCCATTATTACTTTTAGCGGAGTGTAAATTATTCACGGAAATTTGATATTCATTGTGATCTGTGTTCTGATCCCCAGGGAATAGCAATGATCCACTGTACAAATAATAGTTATGCTGAGGAATTTGGGAGGAAATGGGCATCCGATACAGAGCACCCGATGGAAGGTTTATGCCAAAGCTTCCCTAAATGCAAAAAATGAAAACAAGAGACGGCAATTTCTGTAGCGAATGCATGTGAATGCTAGAGAGCTGATGCTGAATTTTCCATCTTTCCCTATAAATTTAATGAGAATTGGCAGGGGTTGGGGAGATGCTAACTTGCTAGTACTTTTGGTGTGCTAACAAATAGCAAAATAGCAACCTGAGCAGAAAAAGCATTCAGGACAACTGATAAGGAGTATCAAAGTGCTTTCCCTAAATGAGAATGGATAAAATGCTAATATACAAACACTTGGTATGCTAACATCCAGCAGGGTAGCAACCTGACCAGGTAAAGTGCAAAGGCATGTCCATGAGGATTTTACACCTTGCCCTGTCTTCAGGTAGCTACTATGTCTAATGATAGTTGATAAAATGCTAACATTTCAGGAGTTACTCAAATATTTCCGTTTATATAATGGTTAAAAAAAAAAAAAAAACAGAAAGGAGAACATCCCCAGATAGCAAAAGATGTTTATTCAACGTTGAATTAGGGTTAAAATGGATGATTTTTGGTTACGGTTGAAGATTGATTGGTCAATCAACATTGATTCAACAGCATTATGTTAACATTGAAGTTTGTGTTTAAAAGATAACATTGAATCAACGTTGTATTTTGGTTGAATTAAAACGTTTGAAAGGTCAATGTTTAATTAACGTTGAATCTATGTTTGCCCTTCTTGTTTTTTTTTTCCCTTCAGCTGAGAAATTGACTAGGAGAGGGGGAGGGGAAGTATTTTGGGGACAGGTTGATGGGTGGGGGGTGTTAGAGTCTTTAAACATTTATAATAAATATAAAACATAAAGCTAACTACTTTGCGGATTTCATTTATTGCGGGTATTTTTTGGTACCTAACCCCAGCGGAAAACGAGGGAACACTGTATTTGCAAAACTTGTAAATTATTTGAATGTACTCGAAACACCTGGCATTTCCACCAAATAAACTGTACACGTTAGAGTTTCTAGTTTGTGCATTTCAGCCCAGTCATCAAAAATATGTGCCCACATCCGGCATAAGTCCGGCACAGGTGGCATTCAGTCGACACTGGCATAAGGCATGTGGGCCGAACATGGCCCAGGAGCAGCAAAGGTGGCACTGGCTTGACTCTGGCAAACAGGATGTGGGCCAGTTGCTGTGTGACGCATCTGGCCCAGCTATCAATTTACAACTCTGGGCCACATATGTATTGCCAGTCTTGTCCCACTCTTAAATGCAGTTTCAGATTTATTTATTTTTTCTACACACATTTTTTTACACATACTTATTTGCATAACAGATGTTAAGAAGAATTTTAATACATCATCACACAGACATTTCAATATGTTTCTGGTCAAACAATCAAAGTTTGTGTGTGAATTCTGTGAACGAACTATCATGAAGCTTCCAGAGAGAAGTTCTTCGAACGTGCGTTCACCATTTCTTTGTAGCGATTCAAGGGTAAGTATTTAATTTTCCTATGTTTTACATTTGATATTTTATGGCTTCATATTGACACAACTACTGAATTGACTTCACAGACATTGGTGTGTGCGTGCGTGCGTGGTTATCTAAATTTTCCCGTTAATAGTTTCAATGCCATAATATTTAGTTAGGTGCACTCACTGGCTGATCAGAGAAAATCTCATTTTATCTGACCAGTTTTGTTTCAACCTGCAACGCATAAACTTTAAGTCTAACAATTCTAAAATAAAAACAACTATGAATATTCATATGAAAGAGATAATTATTTACATTTAGTGGAAATCTGATTCAGAGGTAAAGCTTTTAGGGGGCAATATTGTAATGAAGCTATTTTATTGAGACGCAACTCTGCGAGTATAATCATATAAAAAGGTACCAAATTATCACTAGCACCAAATATTACATTGTTCTGGGATAATATTCAGCTTGTATTGTAAAATATGCAGAGCTTGAATTATGTATTTTTTATAGTGCTGTGTGATATGTACATTGTGTGCATAATATTATATTAAAAAAAATACAAAAGAGGAATGACTTATGCGTTACACACATTTCCCAGGTTATGTTTTAAAAATCTATTATATATCTCATACAATTTTAATTTCATCGAGTTGATTTAAATATCTACTGTACTTTCTAACGTTATTGGATCGCTGTTCCACAGTACGCCACTAGATGGCGGGACATGCTACTAACCAGACTGACACACACAGTCATACACAGCGTAGAAGAAGAAGAATTTCAAATTGCCGACAGCCGTGCTAAGAGCGGGAATCCAAACGTCGACGTTCTGTGTTTCAGGTCGGTAAAAGTTACATTAAATAAAACAAATATGTATCACCATGTCCATTGTCAGTTGGGTCGCTAAGCATATTGGTCTTTAGAGGTGGTTTTAGTGAAGAAATTGTTTCGAATGATCCTAAACGTTGAAGCTAAGTTGCTAATTCCGACGGCCTCTTAACAATGAGAGTTACGACAAGCCTATCTGTGTGCTATGTTGCTGATATGCTAGTAGGCTAACGAACTACACTGAAGCGCTACAGGAGCGTTTACATGAAGAATGTATCTTTTTTCAGTCGTTTTTAACAGGCTGGTTTAACAGTTGAAGATAGAACATTGAATAGCGTTTTCTTTTAGGTTTAGTTTTTAAAGTAAATTAAGTCCACTTGTATAGTAATGTAAGGTTTATCTGTAATTTGTTTAACTTCTGTATATAACTTAATTCATCACGAAATCTAGTCGAATCATGCTTCAGGATATTTATTTGTTGAGGGAAGTAAAAGTATTTTTTTAGTAATTACTAATTATTGAGCCTATAATGAACACATTTTTTTCACACTGTAATAAAACAAAGGTGTAAATGTTGTACTTTGTTGCTTTTAATATCATTTGTTGTCTGTTGATGTACAGGTTACTTGTGCTGTTTTGACGAGTCACATGGCGTACAGGTGGTGCCAGCGTCTTCGAAACCAGATGGCTAATTAGTAATTTACTACTTATTCAAACTAAGAAGGCATGTTGTACCTTGGCCAGAGCTTGGTGAACCTCTTTGGTAAGTAAACAAGTGAACAAACACTCAAAATATTAATTTCTAAGAATCTGAAGAAAGCTTAGGTGAACTACCTTTCACCACATCCAAATGTTGAAATTAGTGACAGAGAATATAACTTGGCACAGGTTTAATGGGGAAGGAGAACATGCAGAGGTCTGTCTTACCTATAAGGAGGAAGAGGGCAAAGTGCAAATTTTTTTAAGGTAATGTTGGTATGTTTTCAGAATTCATAATATAAGATAACATAATAATTAATAGAATATCGGTTGTGCTCAGGTTTCAGGCTCTGAGTGTTTCTTCAAAATGTTCTGTCCACAAAATCCATTCTGAGGAGTAGCGCAAGACAGGTAAATGATTCTGCGCACTGTACTACATGATTGTGATGATATTATTGCGGTAACACATTGCTGACTTGTACAGTAAGTTTGAAACTTACATGCTGTGTTGTTGATATTGTTTAGGTGCACAACTCACTTTTTCAAGACTACAAACACAATTACAGCTCTACAACAGGTACCTAGACCCATTGTTAATTTAAGTTGTGAGTAATAATAACTACTATGATTATGAAAGAACACAATCACATTGTGAAAAAAAATGTTGAACAGGGTCTTCTGTTTGTTTCAGGCAACCCTTTTTGCGGTGCTTGGGGACCAACCGGAAGAAAGGGAAATACTGTATTCGTAGTTGGTAAGTTTTTCAAAGGTCACTGTTGTAGAACCAAATCATCATAAATCTTAGCACACTTTTTTTATTTTATTTTAATTTTTTTTACCAATTTGTAAGGCATAATTATGGAGGACCAAAACTGCCAAAATTCAAAATAAATAAATGACTAAATAAATAAATAAATAAATTACTAAAAGTGAAAGTAAAAACGGATGAAAAATATACAATTCAAAAATGAAATACAAATGTATTATTTTTATTTTCAGTTTTAGTCATTTAGTTATTTAGTTAGTCATCTGGGGGGTGGAGAGGGGGTGATGTATATGAATATTGCAAAATTTAGTAAAGGTTATGTAATTTACTTAAAAGTAAAATCTTCAGGCATCGGGAGAATTCTATCAACAAAAGTTGAGTGCAAAAATTAAATTAATAATAATAATAATGTCGTCTCTCATAGATTAATCACCTGGCTGTCGTTGAAGGCACCAATTCGGACAACCTAATCAGACGGATGATGGCAACTGTGATGACAAATGCCCTGGGCTGTTAAATGAATACAACTGGGCAGGGAAGCAAGACAAGTGTTGCGTTGGCAAGAAGGCATTCAAGGAGACAGTGATGCAAGACTGTATGTTTGGTGAGTTATCGCCTATGTAAACTACTTATTACAAGACAGAGTTGAGCAGAATGTTCTGAGCTGCTTTCTTTTGTTGTGTAAAATCACTCCACCTGGGGTATGGAGTCAGAATCCTTCCAATACCCGAAACCTCGTAATAAGGGTTTGACTCTCCGAAAACATTTTTGTATAACTGAAAAATTGTTTTGAATTGTCCAAAAATATTTTTGAATGACTGAAAATTCCCAGAAAAAGCTTTAAAAAAAAAACACTAAGAAAAGACACATTTTAAAAGTGCGGCTCCACATAGACATTATTTATCTATTAATTAGAGAATGGTCAATTCCGAAATCAATGAAAAAAAAAAAAAAAACATCATTGATACTTCACAAAAACAGCAATTAGTATATGTATCTTTGTCTTTTCATTAATATATTGCAGTCAAGATGGACTCCATCAGGCCAGGGCTCTACACTAACTTTTCCACTACTAGCACTGGTGCGAGTAACATTTTTGGTTGCTCGCACAGCACAGGATTTAGTCGCACCATTATTTGTGGAGGTGCAGCATGACCTGGCTTAGGCATACGCAACTCGATATATTTGCAAAATATTTTATTGGAACACGAGGTTTGCCTGCAACAGCAGTGGCTATCAAAACAAGTCAATCATTTCTAATAAATTATGTCAACATTATTTTCTTTAGCTCAGTAAAAATCAGTATTTTTTTTTTCTTCACCGCTACTCCCCTTACCTTTTCATCTTTATGCTGTCCTCGCTCCGAAGCTTCTAAATTTCACCAGCTAGACAGCGAGTTAACGACGTTCCAAATAACCAGACTTCATTTTCCTTTTGTGCTATTAATTTGAACAATGGCCTCTGACCATTACCCTCTTTAAGTCGTAGTAAAACTAGAAAATAAAATAAACAATGTACCTAACTATACACGACACACTTTCATGCTAGTAGCTAGTTACATTGCACATTCAACATTCTGTAATTGTCCTAATTAACTCATTCACTCCCAAAAACGTATACGTTTTTTAGGTTTTTGTTTGCTAGAGTTTTTGTATGAAGGCTTTGATGCAGTTTCTGACCTGAAGTGGAAGCTTAAAGCGATAGTAGTTATTACAAAAAAAAAAAAAAAAGTGTGCTTCATCTGTTTCATGAATGAAACTTTTTTTTGTAATAACTACCATCGCTTTAAGCTTCCACTTCAGGT
Organism: Festucalex cinctus; assembly: GCF_051991245.1. Lineage (NCBI taxonomy): Eukaryota > Metazoa > Chordata > Actinopteri > Syngnathiformes > Syngnathidae > Festucalex > Festucalex cinctus. The sequence continues at coordinate 13,674,400 of NC_135421.1, forward strand.
CAGAAACTGCATCAAAGCCTTCATACAAAAACTCTAGCAAACAAAAACCTAAAAAAACGTATAAATACGTCTTTGGGAGTGAATGAGTTAACTAAAATAAATCTACAGTGGTTTTTATATTGACATCGCATGTATTTACCAACATTGTCAAATTCAACAAAAAAGTGTTACTTAATACTTACTGATAGTTAATGTAACAACAGAACAGCTTTTTTTCTAAAACAATAAATTGTATTGGATACTAACTCTCTTCTCTTTTGTAATCTTGTCTTTCAGTTGCTGCTCGACAGCTTGACCGTACACTGACTCAGCAGGACTTTGGTGTTACTGTCAAGCATTGGCTGCGTTTTGCTCATGAGTGTAACGGTGGCATCCCAAGCAATGCTAGTGCCTTGGACGCAACTGCGAACGCAAGTCAAAATTTAGTGTGTCTTTTTATGGACTGACGTACAGTCAAAGTGAAATGGTTACCGCTTTATACACTGATGTTCCTACAGTTCATTTCATGTTTATTTCATTCCTTTGTCAAGAAAAAGAATAATACAATAAAAACAAACATTATTTGAGGCAGAAGCCAAACGGGTGTTATTTTCTTTGCCTCCATTCTCCCCAGAATTCAGTTACAAAGTACTGTGTTTTGATTTCTAATAAATGTTTGAATATTAAACATATTTTCTGTCCTAAGATTTTCATACATATGGGGAAGTATGGTTAAGGAAATCAACAAGCTAATAATACATCCAAGTAAGTTGTAAGACATCTGCAGAAACACTAGGTGAAAAACATACGGTAACTTTTTTTTTTCTAGTGGACTAACCCAATATTTTTTGTTAGTTTAAAAAAATTGTTCTATATTAATGTGCATGATAATAGTAATAATAATAATGTACATTTAGATGTAAATTCCAATGTAAATGATGATTAACTTAAAACATTTATTCCTCACATTAATTCACTATAAAAATGCATGTAGGTTCTGATTTAGATGATAGTTGAAACGACATTGATATTGTGTGATATATGGTTACAAAGCAAACGTTGACTCAACATTTTATCAACCTTGCACTTTCTGTATAATTTAAATGTTAGAATTCAATGTAAAATCAACCAAAGATACATGTAGATTCTGATTTAGATGATGGTTGAAACGACATTGATATTGTGTGATTTATGGTTGAAAAGCAAACGTTGACTCAACATTTTATCAACCCTGCGCTTTCTGTTTAATTTAAACGTTAGAATTCAATGTAAAATCAACCAAAGATGCATGTAGATTCTCATTTAGATTATGGTTGAAACGACATTGATATTGAGTGATATATGGTTGGAAAGCAAACGTTGACTCAACATTTTATCAACCTTGCGCTTTCTGTATAATTTAAACTTTAGATCTCAACGTAGATTCAACACTTAAGCCGAACTATATTTCAACGTTGATTCAACCACATTTTGCTATCTGGGTCTTCAACCCAAATGACTAAACACTGATCTATAATAATCATTCTCATCTAAATATTTGATATGATGATTTGCACATGATTATTTATTGATTTCCTGACCACAAACGTGAGTTTTAGTGGCTCGGTTTGTTTACTAAAATTTGGCGATAAAAAGGAAAATTCATCTTAAACTTCTTAGTTCCTGCTAAAAATTGAAAGCGTCTGCATTCAATCAGGTCATGATGCTGGGTGATTTCTAAGGAAAATATGTACCGGGTAGTCATGCTCAATTAAATTTGCAAATAACCCTGGCACCTCAAAAAATTGCTTACCCCTAGATGCTTGGACCATTCATTCATTCATTCATTCATTCATTCATTCATTCAGTCTCATCAAGTCATCTGTAGAGATGGCGGTACCTAAAACACGCTTGGAGGTTCTTGACACAGTGCTCCTTGTTGTTAGAAGTCCAAGAAATTGGACAGTCGGAGGGATGGATGTATTTCATATATATATATATATATATATATATATATATATATATATATATATATATATATATATATATATATATATTAGAGCTGTCAAACGATAATCAGATTAATCACATTTTCAAATTTTGATTAAAAGGCTTTTTTTTCCCAACATATTTTGCCCGCTAAATTTGGAGTGCACCTGTTATGTGTTAATTTTGTTGACATTTAATGCTATGAGGACATCTTCAAAAATGTATATCCACTGCACACGCTCATCCTGCTTTTTCTAATCAATTAATTATTTTCATAATTTAAAATGGAGAAAAAAATGACCTACGGCATATGTAAACATTTATTAAATGCTTTACTTTCATGCATGTAGTTATGTTTATTGCTCAAACTCCAACAGCTACCTTTCACGTAACCATCCGCTGTTGGCTAAGAAGGATCATCTGTGGTCAAAATTAATAGTGTGATTAATCTGTGGTAATACAATGATTAATGCGATATTTTTTTGTGATTAATTAATTAGTTAACACTTTAACTTTGACAGCACTAACATATATATATATATATATATATATATATATATATATATATATAAAATCTCCCTGATACCACCCTTTTATGTCTAACCTCTTTGAAATGATGGCAAAATATAGCGCGTTTGTGTCATTTCAGCACAGCATGGACCTTGGTGGCGGAAGCAGGGGAAAGAGACGTCTGCACTCCCCTGCTTAGACTGCTGCACCCCGCGACCCGCACATCCGGATAAATGGAAGAAAATGAATGGGTGGATGGATGGGTGTTATGAAAAAGAATTCCCTAACCTCAACCCCTTGCCCCTAACCTCTTTATGGGAAAATATAGCCTTTCCCTGGCATAATATGCAGCACTGTGCCCAAGTGAAAAAATGTGAAAAAATACAGAACAGACTGCAGTGGGCTGGTATGAGCCCATGAAGGTGCAGATAGGACAGTCAATGTGTCATAAATGGATGTAGCACCCATGGTTTTAAATGATTCACGAGCTTTTGGAGATACAAGCCATCGCTGGGCTGATTTTTTTCTTTGACTTGCAAGCAAAAACTCAAGATGTTAGCGCAGTGAACTCTACTCAATTTATTTCACAATAAGCAGTTCTCTTTGAGAAGTGTTTTGAGTTATGTCACGTAAAAAAAAATACTTGAACTCATATCTCAAGGCACCACTGTAATTATACCTATAAAGCATTCATTTGCAATGAAGTAGTTCATCCCTAATAGCTAAGCAATTTCATAGCCTCGCACAATACCCTGACTTCCTCCCTGAATAAATAAATGTGCCATTTTGTTGTTGTTTTACCACTAAAAGCTGGGATCATGTCGGAACACTTCACCCACTCACCCACACACACACAACAGCTGCCTACACTGTTCTTGCTTAATTTTTTTTATAAAAAAATATATATAAATGTATAAAAATGCAGCAGTTGAAATGTATACAATGATCTGCCACAGCGCGACCTCTTCGGATTACATCGCTCACTCGTCGCTGTTATTTCTGCCTGTACTGCGCACATCTCGCCTCATTGGGCCTGAGGCGAACTAACGCCGGCGTTAGGTTGGCTCATCTGCGATTCTTATGAGGCAACTGCTGCTACCCAAATCCAAATCATACATTGAACAAACACACGCATGCACGCACACACACGGTGCACCCATACTGCTCTGACTCTAATTGCACTTAGTTTTGGTGTGGGAATATGTTGTTTTCCATTTGTGAGGATGCTATTGTCCACCACTGGTATCAATGCAGCAATAGGTTGTTGATCAGCTGGTTAGTAATTATGAAAATACCCAGATCACCAAAAACTTTACAGTGTTCTGAATGTTTTTTTCCCCACAGTTGCATCTCCACATGTCTGTAAAATGGAAGTACGACTAGAGTGTACCTAAATCAACATCTTGATCCAATGTAGTGTTAGCTGAGGTAGCATTAGCAGAGCATCACTGCAAACTGGCTGATGAGGATAAGTGTTAAAAACAATGGATGAATGATGATGACAACATTAATGATAATAACAATATAGAGCCCAGAGTTCAAAGTAAACATGGTGAAGCAGTATTTCTGTTATGCAGTACAACGGTGGAATAAGATACCAATAGCAGTGCAGTCAGTCCTGAGTATAAATGTTATTTTATTCTTATTTTTTAAAGTAATTTTAAATACATAGTTTTATTGGTTATGGTTTGACTTTAATTTCAGAATTCTGACTTTGTGATGTAGAGCTAAGAATTGGGATTGAGATTAAAGTCAGAATCCTGCCAACCTTTTTTTCTTCTCTTCACTGGCCCCAATCCTTTTCCGTAGTTACTTTACTTTTATTTATTTATTTTTTGTAAGTTTATTGTTGTCAATGTATGTGTGTTTTTTAAATGATTTCAGGTGCTTTTGTTTGTGTGAAGCACATTGAGTTGCTCTGTGTATAAAATGTGCTTTATAAATAAAGTCTGCTTTGACTTGCCTTGCCTATAAAGCAGAAGGTATTATGCTTAAAATAATTGGCTCGCATTTTTTTTGCAAAAAATATTCTTTTATTATTTTATTTTTTTCCTAAATCATCTCCGCATGACACAAATTTGCTTTTTTTTTTTGTTTTTGTTTCCTGAAAAATCTGAGAATTGACAGAAAGTGTCGATCAGCTAAATTTTCTAGTTAAAATGAAACAATTACAAACAACTATAGTTAAAAAAAAATTATTTTTATTTTTTGTGTTGTGCTAGCAAGTACGTGCCATCATACTTTATCCATCCATCCATTTTCTTGACCGCTTATTCCTCACAAGGGTCACGGGGGGTGGTGGCGCCTATCTCAGATGGCTTTGGGCAGTAATTTATTAAACAGTTTGTGAGTAGCAAAATATGATCCCTCCGACATGGATTATGTGCACTCTCTTTTTGGGACTAGAAAAAACAAAAAAAAGGATTGCAGAAACAATGTATCTGAAATATAGACATATATAAGTATGAAGTTGTTATATGGATGTATTTATAAATCTCATCCCATTAATGCAGGTATTAAAAGGCACAGGTGTCACAGGATGATCTCTTATTCAAACTAATGGTGTTTGGCTTTACACATGTACACCCTTAACTGGTTGCCAGCCAATCGCAGGGCATCATACTTTATCAGAGCTTAATTTGCGTTCAGCTGACTGTTTTTTTAACCCTGACGTTTTCAGATCAAAAATGACATTTTGATTCCAAAGTAGAGCACATGCCAAACAAATCCATCCACCCATTCATTTTTTTATATCGCTTATCCTGCTCAGGGTCATGGGAAGCTGTAGCCTATGAGCAAAAGGCAGACTGAATGATTATCGACATTATGGCATTTTTCTCTGATGAACCAATAAAAAGTTCGGAAATCCCTGCCTAGCCTTGTGTACATAATGGAATCACGAGCGCTATTCACACACAACATCTAAGCAAAAGCGCTGAAGAGGACACAAAGAGAGTAGCTGTGGAGTGCATTGTGAGTGTATTTTTCAATTAGAAAGCAAAGGGCACGGCAAATGAAACATGGTCAAGTGTTTATTGGGAATTCAAAGTGTGTTCCAAAAGCTTCACCTGTCATTGTGACGTTAGCGTCAGTACACTCTGCATACACTTCTCTCCTCATTCATATGCTAATATTCCTATTTTAATTCCATTCCCTCCCTTTTGCTGGCAGTGTTCATTTCCCCGTGCAAAGCGTTAATATCGGCCATTCCCCTCCCCCTGTCCTCTTTTCAAGCTGAATTATTTCATTTTACCAAGGCTTTTAATTCTCTTGATTGAGCCAATTACCTTCTAGCTGGATCAATGGATGGTGGCAGTGGTAGTGGGGGTGGTGGAGGAAAAGGTAATCATCGAAATGGCTGCGGCGTTAAGCCACAAAAACCGCCTCCCATCCCGAATATCCGTGCATGATTCAGCGTGTATGTTTGGAGCGCTGCATTGTGACCTGCCGGAGCTTCCTATGGCGGCTCTGCAAGACAGCCAGTTTCCTCGGGGATGATGTAAAATGTATGGAGCTGGGTGGAAACTGGGTCACCCTAAATGGTGCCAGAAACGCACCGAGTCAACAGCGCTCACTGTGTAACACATTCGCTTGCTCACTTGTCATCCTCATGTGCGCCTCTTCTTGTTGCATCCCCACCCCCGACTCACGCACGCACACGCACGTTTCCCCCTCATTGCTACTTGTCATCTCTTGTTGAGCGACCTGTCCCATCCAATTTGGTCATCCTCCCTCATCCTCCCTATCTATTATTGATATAATGGAGCATTGTGTCCAAATGCGGCTCTGCCGACGACATGGCGCTCTCTTCCCACAGGGAAGTAGCCAGGCCGGCCGAAGGCGCGGGAGAGAGACCCCCGCAGGCTTTGCTCTGGGCACGGGTCAGAACGGGCATGGTTGGAGGGAGGGATGGATGGATACATGGATGGATGAACTCTCAAACTGGTGCTCGCTCAGGCATCCAAGTTCCTGTTTATGGAGCAAAACTGTATTCATTTTTGACTAATATTTGGCCTGCATTTGTTGTTAATATGTTATCAATACTTAATAATTTTCAGGCTGAATTCATCACCAATGCATTACAACAATTCATCAATCCATCCATTTTCTATAGCCTCATTCTAGAATTAGAGGAAATTTTCTTCTTTCTGCCATAATCCATGCACAAATAAAATACAGCACATGCACTTATAAGGTCAATTGTAGTTCTCCTTGGACAAAACGCAACTGTAGTTCAAGTAAAATCGATTCCCTAAATGTTATATAGCCAAATAGCTCTTGAGCACCTCCTTGAATTGCTTTTTGTTGCTTGTCCCTCTATCTTAATGACCACCTTACATATTAAATATAACAAATAAAATCAGCTTTTGTTGACATATTGCAATAGTAGTTATGCTCTGAAGTTGTGTATCATGACTCAGCAGAAATGACATCAAGCTAATTGATCTGAAAGTGGGTTGTCCAAAGGTAAAGCTTTTCTTCTATTTTTCACATTACATATTTTAATATAGAGAGTCATATTGAAGTGTGTAACACCAATACAGCCTTGCAAATCATACTATCACAAAAGGACACATTAATCAAATCTCGTTCTGCTGTAATATAATTTCTTCTTGACCTGTTAGCTTTGCAGCTGTCATCGCTAGCATGTAATCTTGAAGGGAAGAAAAAAAAACAATTTGCTTTTCTGTTTCTGTAACTTGCAAACCTGTTATTGTAATTAGAGTAATACAAAATGAATAAATAAATTACTATCCATAAAAATATCTCATCTTGACCTGCAAACCACAAGGTCTATCTGAATTCCCTATGAAATTTGCCAAAATCGAGTCCGCAGACTCCCTGTATTCTTCTCCTTCTCCTCACAGCCCTTGTCGAGGCTGCTCTCTCTTTTGCAATAAGCGACACAATAAAGCCAAAGAAAAAGCACACATGCAGAGTTAATCCCTCGATTAAGTTCCGCTGTAATCGTTCATTGTTCTGACGCATCTGACCACTTTTATTTCTTTTCCTTCACTCTTTTGGATTTATATTAATCCCTGAGGGGAAACAATCTGTGCTGTTTATGTTGCATGAATTACACCACCAAAGAATCAAATGCAAGGCATTAAATTGTCTCTGTTTTACTTCCCATTTGCAGACACAATGTATGGAAGGCGTCTGCGAAAACACCGGAGGGCATCCAAGCGAGTGATCAATAATGCGGACTGGAGGAAGGAAAACTAAGATGGACACCTTACAAAGGAAATTCATCTATGTGGAACTGGTAGGGATTAAGTGTCTTTCCGCTTAAGTGATACTAGGACCACATCCAGACTTTCAAGCAAGGGTGAAACCTATTGGTGATAACATTTTAAGCCAGGGGTGGGAAACCTCTTTCCTTGTCCTGCAGGGGACTTCATAAATCTATGAACAAATAAAATGCAACTGCCAAACAAATATTCATTATTACAGACTATATTGGCTGTATGTATGTCATCATATACAAACTGTTTTCAACAAGTGTCTTAAAAGGATTAGAAGCACGAGTTGGCCCCAGAGATACGCCGATGCTTTCATACCCATTGAGCTGCCAATGGTCGATCTCTATTTCATTAGCGCTGTTTTTTTTTTTGTGTGTTTTTTTTTAATTACTCAAAGCAAAGGCATGACAGTGATCAGCAGCAGGAATTAGCTCAATGCGTCAATTTTCATTTGTTGTTGCAATATGTTCATTTCTTATACATTATGTCACTGGCAAAGGGTATATGGTTGCTAACCATGGATGCAGAGGAATCACAGCAAATGTTTTGGGGGTGGGGGGGGCTGAAAATAAAGATCTGGATAAATATGACAACACTTGGCCATGTATTTCTAAAAATGACATCATTCAATGGGTGAAAAGAAAAGATCCTTCCCTCAACTATTTCCTCAAAGTTGCATAACATTGTCCCTTTATCTCAAAATTGGTTCCTGTTAAATTTTGGCTGCTAAATATCAAAGACTGAAAGAGAAACTTTGTTTAATGTTGATCCTTTTTCATTAGTTATTGTATACAAGACACCAGGAGTTCCATTTCTGATTCTGTTCCTTAACCCTCATTTTATATTTTGACATTGCATTCAAGTCATGTTGAAATGCCCCATCGTAATCGTATGTCCTGTTTTTCATGAAATTGGCTGTTCTCGTCACCAACCTTTCTCTTCATGGCAGGTTTTGTAACAGATATGACTGACTGGGTGACAAGATATTGTTTCCTTCGACTTAGTGTCACTTAAGAATTATGTTTTGCCGAAAGCCGTCGTGAGCCTGAGCTATGGAAGCCCATAAGTAATTAAAACACACAAAACGCAATGATATGACACGAAAGTTGGGGGCCACACTAACATTAAACTTTGATGTCAAGTAGGGGCTGCAAAATATTATCCTGTGGGGTGAAAATGGCCCCCGGGCTGCGAGTTTGAGACCAATGCCCGAGAGCATAAAAATACATTAACGACTATAAGATTATGGAGCAGGTGGAATAGAGGGAATAGCAGGAAATCACCTCCAAAAAATTGCTGTCAACTTTCCTTTGTGTTAAAAGCAAGTGTTAACGGTCAATCACACGAATGTGAAAAGCCACAACAGCTACGTGAAGAAGTAAAACGGACATGAGAATTTCCCATTCCTCTGAGGTCTACTGTTGTTGCACCAATCTGCTGGGAAGGCATTGCGAAAGGGGGTTTTAGTTCTTTGCCATCTTTACACAACAATCTTTGATAAACAAAGTTTATCATGTTAACCCTTGTTGAAATTCTTAAAATGCTGATTAGTTAGTGTTGTTCCGATACTGTTTTTTGGCTCCCGATACCGATACGATACCCAGCTTTGCAGTATCGGCCGATACCGATACCATACCGATACTTAAGTTTTTTTTTTCCTCAACATGAAAAAGCTGTCCTGCCATTGGTTCAGAGCATTCAAGGGCCAATAGGATATCTTAGATCGGCATGCAGTGAACATGTCACATACCAGTGAATGTCGTGCACCAGCAAGACGCAAGATGCGGCATCCAAAATCCTATATTAGCGTTGGAATTAATGGTATCGGCATGTTACTTGTGAGTAGTCACCGATACCGATACCACTGTTTTACTGCAGTATCGGCACCTCTGCCGATACCAGTATCGGTATCGGAACAACACTAATTAGAAGTCCATGTTTGTTTTAAAATGATGGATTTAAGTTTTGACTATCAGTTAAATTGTACTTGAAACACATTGAGTGAAACCTTGCTAGTTCCAATGGTGTGCATACACATGTCTACTTTCATGGGCCATTTGAAGTGCAAAGTCCATTTGAGCCACTTAAGAAGGAAAGTGGAGGCCTGTAGCAGATTTGGTTTCCATGGTAACCACAAGCAGGGGTCTCATTTGAGGGGTCACCGGTGATGGGTTCTCTTCAAGACAGAGGATGTTGGAGAGTTGGTGTGAGCCCGGGGTCGGCCCGGCTCCATCTTCCTCTTCAAAATCCTCGCTCGCTATCGCCGTTGAGCATAATTCACTTTTGCGTGCACATATGTTGGACGGAAGCAAGTTGATGCTGACTATTAACCTGACTCCACAGTTAGTTTAATTGACGAGCTTTTTTTTTTTTTTTTGCAGAAGAACAACCTGCTAAAAGATGGGAAATTTCGATCTTTGCATTTTTGTCTTTGAACAAATTTGATCCAGCATGAGACTAAGCACCAAGACCACTGAAGCGGAACGGAGATGGTAGACTGGAATACAATGCTACAGTATCCATAGCTAAATCCATGATAACACACAAACAACAACAGCAGAGAACGAAGGTTTTCTGTATAGTTCTCAGCAAGTGGTGGTTGGCCTAGCATGAAAACATCTTTAACCCAATAAGGGAATAAGGGCAGCACGGAAGTGGACTCCTGTAGTGAAATAGAGACTGTGGAGCTTAATATACGTAGCAGCAGACAGAGCTAAGGCAGAAAAACAGCATAAAATTAGTAGTGTTGTTCCGATACCGATACTGGTATCGGCAGAGGTGCCGATACTGCATTAAAACAGTGGTATCGGTATCGGTGACTACTCACAAGTAACATGCCGATACCATTAATTCCAACGCTAATATAGGATTTTGGATGCAGCATCTTGCGTCTTGCTGGTGCACGACATTCACTGGTATGTGACATGTCACTGCATGCCGATCTAAGATATCCTATTGGCCCTTAAATGCTCTGAACCAATGGCAGGACAGCTTTTTCATGTTGAGGAAAAAAAAACTTAAGTATCGGTATGGTATCGGTATCGGCCGATACTGCAAAGCTGGGTATCGGTATCGGGAGCCAAAAAACGGTATCGGAACAACACTAAAAATTAGCACTAGCCACTAGTATCATGTATCTGTACAGTGTACTGGCTAACCCTTCATGCTATCTGCTATCACATTTACAGTTTGATATGGATTTTTTAATTTTTTTTTTTACTTTAAATGATACAATTAAGGAGACACAATTTATCCAACAGGAGACTATAGGGGGAGTAAGAAAACGGAGTGCTGCAGAATCTACAGCTAAAACGTTAGCTGCTAGCAATAGCTCCAGGCTAGAAAGGCACTCACTAGCTAGGTCCTATTTGTTATCATAAGGACAATGTATTTTAGCCAAATTTTATTCGCAGATGACTAAGGGCAAAAAGGAAACATGGCCCTGCAGCATAATGAAGACTGACTGAGGAGTGCATCAATAAGATTTTCCTTGTCTAAACAAGCGATTAAAACCAGCATTAGGGCTGACGTCACTTTCTGAGATTTTTTTTTCCCCCCCTCGCCGTCCATCCAAAGCACCATCACGAAAAAAAAAATTATTACTGTTGGAACACTGAATCTTCCCGCGGCCATGTCTCCATAAAAACACATAACACTCCGGGAAGTCGCCGAGCTTTCCGCCCTGGAGCTCATCCATCATCCGGCATATCCATATCCACACACTGGCCGTCATCATCAAACAATCCTCTCCTCTCTGTGCACCCTCTGGCTGCCCTCCTCGCTATTTCAGCAGGGGGGAGCGGAGGGGGGCGTCGGTGGGCGGAGGGTATTGGCTCTCGACACCGCGGTCGCCGTGACTTCGTTTAAACAAGACGAGTGCGGCGGAACTGCCGCACAAAGGCGTTCAAGGACAAATGTAGATGAATGGGGAAAAGTAAAAAGTAGTGGTGGGAGGGGAAAAAAAGCCTTGGGACACTCACTAGCTTGTTTTGAAGGAGCTTATAAACTCACAGGTAGAAAATTGAATTTGGTTTAGGTCTGAAAAAGGAGATAAGACAGTGAGCTGCTGTCAAAAGATTCTGCCAAAAAGTGAAAGTCTCTGCTTTGAACACAATGAGCTTTCGGAGAGGCAACGTGGCAGATGCAGCCTCATGTTAATTAAATGGGCGCGTTCCAACTGAAATTTGATTTAAAAAATCCATTGTCCAAACCTGAGCATTGTTGTGTGCACCCATGTAAAAGACAGTGCTGCCCAGGGTTTAACAATGCAATTAAAAAAAATACAAATAAAAATTTGATTAAAAATGTGTACAGGTAGTCGTCTAGTGACGAACATCCGACTTACGAACAAAGGCTGACTGATGTCCATAAATGCCATATTTCATTCCCAAGTTAATATTTTTAAGTGCACATCATACATTATGGTACAGTACTGTATTGTAGTTCCCCTCTCTGCCAAAACCCCACCGAGCAGCACCGCACTATTTGCGCAGTTCAACTACCTCTCTGTCCGGCGATGCACGGCACTGGAGCCACGGCCAGTGGCCACGGCAAACGCACTCATGCACCCAATATTGGCGCCACACTACGAGTACATTTCCTGGAGGACATTCATTAGAAGCAGCCCTCAGTCTTATTTATCTGCATAGTAACAAAACATACAATATCGCTTCAGCTTCAAAATCACTTGAATCTGACTCGGCGGTCGCCATCTTGACTCATCATATGCGCCAATCACATGAAAACGTTCCTGAGAACATTAGACCAAAAAATGCTTTCCACTTCAGCAGCCTTACATGAACTCAACAACTAATGTTTATTTTCTTTATTTTGCATTGTACTGAGAAAAAATGAAATTTACTGTAAGGAAAAGTGGTTCGGATAATGAATGGATGGATGATGTAATTTTATGTATTTTTTTATTTAATGTATGCATTGTATAGAAAGTATATACTGTATGTAATTGTATTTGTTTCATTTTTTAAAAAATGTTTTGGATGTTTTTATTTTAGTTTTAAACAAAATTTTATGTACAGTCTTCCCTCGCTATAACGCGGTTCACTTTTCGCGGTCTCGCTGTATCGCGGATTTTTTTTAAAGTGCAATTTTGCATATTTTTTTTACAGTAATATACCCATTTTAGAAAATTTATGAAGGTTTGAACATTGTCAATGTTTGAACAAGAGAGAAATGTGAGAACATGTAAATGCCTCAATGAGAAAAGTGTATAAATTGTGCGGTCGGGGATTTTAGAGCCTTAAAACATTTATAAGAGTTGTAAAACATAAAGCTAACTACTTCGCGGATTTCATTTATTGCGGGTATTTTTTGGAACCTAACCCCAGCGGAAAACGAGGGAACACTGTAATTCGACTTGCAATTTTGATTTACACCTCTCGGAACCCATTGTGTTCGTAAGTTTAGGATTACCTGTATATATTATACAAAAAACATGAACAATCATTTAATTTAAAATAGTTTTATAAAATAGACACAGGGAGTCCTCGAGTTACGTTGGAGTTCGTTTAGGCTGGCGATGTAACCCGAATTTTGACTTAAGTCGCATTTCACTGTAAAGTCAATGCTAACATCAAAATACTTTACACAATAATTTAAAAAACATATTTGCACGACCAGAAAGAGCCAGAACCAATATTTTGTGTTTCCGCACGGACGTTCATTGCTGACACTGCAGAGTGGTGCTAATTCAAGTGACGCGCCTGATGACGAGCCGACCTGCTAGGTGCACGTCCGTTGCTGGAGGTAACAACAACACAACTTTAAATAAGTTTAAAATTGTTTGATTACTGTAGGAAATTAATAAAAAAAAGAAGGTTCTACGGACGAGTAAATTGTACTCAAGTAAATTGTGTTTTACCATTCATGGTCTGTGTTTCCAAAGGGGAAACCATTGTAGAGTGACGTCACTTGTAGTCCGTCGGTGAATTTGGGGTCCTTTTTTTTTTTCCCTCCGACTTGACAGGCGGAATTTCCGAGTTCAAAGGGGCGTTCCCGTACACACTTCCTGGTTTGAACTCAGAAAAGTCCGACTTCCGACCATCCTCGAATGCAGTAGCAAAATCCATCTCTTTTTATCCATCTCAGGGGCGGCCATTTTGCCACTTGCTGTCGACTAACAATGACATTGCAGTCCCTATGGTCTCAGGTAACGACCAATCATGGCTCAGCTTTGGAACGTCACATGGTGACCCTTGTGGTGAGCCTTGATTGTTGGCTACCTGAGCAACTGTGATGTCACTTTCAGTCGACAGCAAATGGCAAAATGGTCGCCCCCTGAGATGGATAAAAACAGGAGGATTTTGCTGTTTAATTCATATTCCACAAACTAAATAATCAGAATGCTTTGTTTAGACTAGTGGGGGCACATAGAACATATTATGAATTGGCTGCCGAGACTATGTTGTCAACTTTCTCCTGAAGCAATTCAACTTTGTTTTTCCCTTGTTATACACACAGTACAGTAACCCGTCTTCCCTCACAAACTCTCTTTTTTGTCCACTCTGCAGTTTCGTCCCATTTCCTCAACTCAGCATCCAATAATCTTAGAGTAGCTCCTCTATAGCTTTCTACCTGCTCGCTTCCCAACATTTTTTTTCACGCCTGCACACACACTAACACACACAGCGTCTTCCTTGCCACATGCCCTAAAGGAACATAATCCCTGTCATATTGTCACATTACAGGAGTTCAGATGCTAATGGGAGCACAGCTAATCCAGCTGCTGGCAAGCCTGGACCACTGCCCGAAACCTGCCCGTTCTCTGAAGCAGCTGTGCCTCGCTCCGTCCGTCATGCCAACTCGGCACCGCAGGGAGACCTGTGAGCTGCTGGTTGAGGTGGTGGGATCGAGTGGATGTTAAAGTAGATACGTGAGAAAAGGAGCAGGAGGGACATGACACATGTAACATACAGTACATAACAGAGGCGCCTCAAAACCGCGGCATACATATATATAGATATATATAAATTAAAGGCCTTTTAAGGTTCGATGTCCTCTTCTGTTGTTGAGAGTGATGGAGTCAAGTGGATGTCAACAGGCGGGCAAGGAATAAGATGAACTGCATTTAAACCAGCACAAACTGTCAAGCAAAGACTCCAAACCGTAAGCCTTGCGGACAGCCAAGAAGCAGCAAAAAAAAAAAAGGATGAAAGGATGAAGCAAAGTCAATTACGGTCATGACTGGCCCCTTCAAAATAAAAACTCCCCCCTCCTCCCTCATTCAAAGGAGAAATTGAGAATGTGCTTAAGCTCCAGGGCTTTCTGTGTCTTATTGTTCCAACGGAGCTTAGCTGACAATTTAAGCATGAAACATTCAATATGCATTAAAAAGAACCTTGTGGTTTCAATAAAACATCCATCTAAATACACAAGCTGCAGTAGTGGAAAGGAGCCACTTCAAAATAATACAGCTCATTTGGCTGTCTGCTTCCATTACCACTGAGGAGGAGCAACAGGAGGGAGGGGCATACAGGAGGGAGGGGCATACAGAAAGGGAGGGTTCGATCACAAGTGGGCTAATTAGGGGTTAGCAAAGTTATGAGGGCTCTTCAAACAAAAGTGTTAGCATTGTTATATATATATATATATATATATATATATATATATATATATATATATATATATATATATATATATATATATATATATATACAGATAGATATTTTTTTTTGTAATCAATCAATTTGATGGAAGCAACATTTGAGCAAATATTCCCAAACTGTGCTGCAAATAATAAATGCAATTTTCTTTTACAATATAACATGGATGCAGAAGAAGGTCTAATCTATCTCAAGTCACCTATCTAATAATTAAGAGCACAAGCCACTGACTGCTCATGATGACTACTTTTTTGAAAAACTGGCTGAAAAACAACAGCAATTTTTATGTATCATGTTTTGATCATTTTAATCATCTTTTTGCTCTATATTGCATAATGTTTCTTTTCTCATTTGTTATGGCACTGCTATTTGGTGGTGACCAGTCCAGGAGGCACACCGCTTCTTTCCCAAAGTTAGCTAGGAAAGGTTCTAGACTGTTTTGGAACTTTATTTTTCAATGATGCATTAAGTATAGCATGAGTTTCTTTCTTAGTTTCCAGCTGTACTTCTTTTTTAACGATGAATCGAGGTGTGTACAATACAGCGGAAAAGCGGCATTAATTGGTCTGTTTCTGTTTAGCCAGCTAGCTTAAGCCTGAGCTTAATAAGGTGACAACATTCCACACTGTATATCTACTGTACATTGCATCTTTTTACCACAAAGCCATAAATCACAGTCAACTAGTGTGCAGCACGGAAGCCCTTGCAGCCCCAAATAGGTCATTTTCAAAGAAATAAAAGCATGTTATGAAAGCTTCCTTTCAATGATGTCTTCATGTAAAAACTGCAACGTGGTTTTTCCAAGAAGCGTAACAAAAAGGTGACCACTAGTCTTCCACTATATATATATATATATATATATATATATATATATATATATATATATATATATATATATATACATATGTATATATATATATATATATATTTTCCAATTACTTCTACCAAGGAGAGAGTAAGAACTTCTTCTTTGTTGTTGTTGTTGTTGTTGTTGTGGTGACAATTATTTGATTTTCATGAAGCAGGTAGTAGAATGCTACAATTGGCTGGCAACCAGTTCAGGGTGTACCCCGCCGACTGCCCGAAGCCAGCTGGGATAGGCTCCAGCACCCCTGTGACCCTTGTGAGGAGCAAGCGGTTAAGGAAATGGATGGATGGATGGTAGTAGAATGCAACACTGCAAAAAGAAAGGGTGGGTATAGCAGGTGAATTAATTTGACAATATTGTCTCAACTCAGTCAGTAATTGGCACGTAACCAAAAAACGGTTGAATTGAAGAAAGTGGCTAAGCATAACTTCTGTCAAAAAAGAAGCTCCTCAACTCTGTCAACATTCCTTGACGCCAAGATTTCACATTCATTTTCAAGATATTGATGTGCTGTCCCACCACTTCAAGAGAATAGCAATTATAGGCTTGTACCAATGGCCAAGAAAAAAACTGTTTTGGTCGAAGAAACCATAATATTTTGGTGTTTAGAGTCTAGACTGATAGTGAGTACAGCAAACATTATGACCAATTGACGGAGTCCAGTTCCGTTATAACCCTAGTGAGGACAAGCCCTATAGATAAGGTTTTGCTGGATATTACAAATCTTTTTTTTTTTTTTTCTGGGCACTGAATCAGTTTTCAAGATATTATTACATGATTCCAGAAACGTGTTGAGTCTGGTGATTCTTAAAACGTCTTTCTAAACGTGACCATTCATTGTGACGGAATCAGCATTACCGACAACATTAATGTAATTGGTGCGTTTTTGCTGGGCTGAGTGTAATGCGATTGAGGTATCGTTTTCAGACATCGCTTATCAAATCAGGAAACCAGACAGACTTGGCCGTCGATAGTTCACAATTGGCCCCGAGAGAGGACACACTCCCTCCGTGTTTATAGAAAGCCGACCGTTGACCCTCAAACACGGCTACGTTTGGTGAGTGAACGGAGCGACTGTGTACTCAGCGCTCATCGCCGCCTTGTCTGTGTGTTCACGCCGTTTACTTTTCATCAGCCTGGGAGGGCAGAACGCAAGCTTGCATTGTGCTTTCTGACATCATTTACTCCCATGACATGGAAATATGTAACAATGTCATTTCTAGAGATGTACAGCGGCCATAAATTGTGTTGTTCTTTATTAATCAGTAAATTTGAGAGATGATGACTTGTGACAAGAACAGTCACTGACTAAGAGCTACTGGTGGGTCACTCACAATATTATTGTCATATTTCACCAACAATTTCGTAGAAAAATGAATGAATTGAATTTGAAGAAAAATCTCCATGGTATGTACCATACACTAGGGATGTAAAATATCCAAACATCACGATACGATATTATCACGATATTGTGGGGGGGTTGGCGATATTTAAAAAAGGTCACAATATTGTAAAAAAGAGAGCTCATGCTAAAAAAAAAGCACAGTATTGTACTTTTGTACATAACAGCAATGCATATAAACCACCTACAATCTCTAATAACAATATTGAGGCACTTACTTGCTAATGCAAGCACACATTGATCGTTTCACAAGCAAATTAGGTTCCCTTACATCTGACAATTAGCATAGATTTTAAACATAGAAGGTCAAAACATCCCTAATGAAAATGTAATTTCACTAATAAACTAACCACTAGAGGGTGCTAGAACTGCACAAATAGAAATCAACCTGACTTTTTTTAACAGAAGTGTTCCTTTTAAATATTGTGAACATGACGATCACGATATTGCCCTTATCGTGACATCCCTACCATACAATACACCATACGTTGTCCAACGCACTTCACCATGCTTCATATTCACTTATTTGAAAACAGAGTGTACCAAGACGTTGCCGACGCACTGAACGGAGCAGCGTCAACTTACAGTTTTTTTTTTCTCCCCTTTTTAGTTGAAAATAGCTTACTTGGATCCCTTGCACTGGCCAACGGCAGAACCCAGGGTATGATTTTTTTTTTTCACTTTGGTAAAGTTTTAAATCCATCAGTGTCGTCCTTCCATGTCATCTCTGTTGTACCAGCTAGAGCAACAGCACAATAAGAAAGTAAGGACAAATGTGTTGTTGATACACTGCCTAGATGGGCTTTACAGAACAAATGCTTAACAGTGTAATATAATGGTCATTAGCCAGATATCACATATATACAAACTACAAACATCACACCCGTTCCCATTCAAACATTCTTGTCCACATGACAAAATGCTGATTCATTCTCTCTCAAAACTAAAAATCCTGATTCCGCATTCATTTCAACGGCCAATTTGCATCTCGATTCGAGTCACCACCTATTCATACATAGTCCTAGTGAGGACCCAATCTTCCCTACTGTCATTTCACTGTTTTGATTTATTAAGAGAAAAAAAAACACAAGGGTATGATACGACATTACAAGACACATTCATATTTGATCCAACTCCAACCGACAGCCATTTAACAATGCCTCACAACATAAGGTGAGCACCACAAGAAGGGAAAAACATTACGAATGTCTCCTTTTGAACTCACTGTTGAAAGCCCTCAAGAGTATCAACAGCACCCAACAAGACAGTGACACATTTGGAAGCTTTTTTAAAATTCAATTGAATAATAAAACAAAAAAAACAAAAGCTATTCAGATGAATAGACAGTGAAAGAAGGAAAAAGGGATGGTAGAACTTTAGTTCTTTCTTGTGATGGTTGAAGGTTTTAATGGTTAAAGAAAAAACACATGACAGGGTCTCTGAGGTCAAGGGGGGTCGTGAAAATTTGTGATGAGGCCATTGGAAGAGAAAATGTTGTTTCTCACAGATCCTCTATGGAGAAGAAGGAGGAAGCCTCTGTGGCAAATTTGTCATTAGCATTCGAAAAGGAACCACTGGGACTTTGACAGAAAGAAAGCAACGCGCACACAGCAACAACAACAACAACAACAACAACATTTGCCTAATCCTCATTTGTGACAATACAAGTACAATATTTAAGCCATTCTGACTGGATCATTCCAAACACATGGAAACATACAATGACCATCCATCCATCCATTTTCTACCGGGGTCGGGTCGCGGAGGCAGCAACTTCCTTGTCTACAGCCATTTCGTCTAGCTCCTCCGGCGGGATCCCAAGGCGTTCCCAGGCTACCGAGAGACTAGCCGAGAGATTTTTGCCTGCCTCCGTTCGACGTCGTTGCTACAGCAACCTGTGAGATGAGTCAATAATGTGGCTCAGTCTGAACAGGGCCAGATCGGATTTGGACACTTGATAAAAAAAATTCTGGAGAGTCAGCCCTAAAAATCGGATTTGAGGAGGAATCCGATTGGAGTGAGATATGCCTGCCTGCAGTCTGAACTTCTGCGTCAGGCTATGGCTATGCCTTCATGTGTGTGCAATACACATCAGGTTCTGCTGCAGTTACACTCCAAGTCGGCGTGTCGCTACACCTACTATTGGCTAAAACGCCACAGAGTGGAGATTCCTCTGCATTCTGACCAATTCATGAAGTCGTTTTTCGTTTCAGAAACAAGAAACAAAGCCATGGCACTTATTTAATGCCAATTTGTTGCTGTCGTCACTTGCCAAAACACAACAGCTCTGTGCTGCAAACGTTTTTCTTCCCCCTCGTCACACACACTGCACTTAACTCATTCACTCCCAGCCATTTTCACAGAAGTAGTCCCGTTCGCTCCCGGCTGTTTTACTGGATTTTGACTGATTTTGCAAGAGTATATTGTGTTTTATGGCTATAAAGGCATGGGATCTATCAAAAGAAAGATTAAAGTCTCTTCTTTTCATCAGGAAAAAAAAAAGTATGTTTTTATCTCTTTTGCAGCAATTAGCATTAGAAGAGAGCTAAGCTTAATCAGTTTTCACAAATCTATTTAAAATTGTAAGTAATTGAGCTTTTTTTTCTACATGGCCCTGGTTGATCTCCTTTGCTCTGCTGCCACCTGCTGGCCGTTTGTGTAATAACTACCATTTCTGCAACCGTTCTTTGCAGTTGAGAGGCTGAATCAAAGCCTTCTGTATGTTCTAGCACAAAAAAAAAAAAAAAAAAAAAAAAAACAACAACGTATAAATACGTCTTTGGGACACTTAGAACATAAAAAAAAACTTATTTACACGTTATTGGGAGCATATGAGTTAAAAAGACAGTTGCCTTCACAGAAACTATCCAGGGGGTAGAAAGAAAAAAAAAAAGCTGAGTATGCCATCGAACGGACAAATCATGAGCGATGTTACGGCGCGCCATCTACGGCGTACAAGATTTGTAGACATGTGCTGCAGTACCTGGCCACAAGTGACGCAGTACAGTACTTGTCATTAATGACTGGCATCGATCACGTGATGTACGTCGGTCATTAACGCAAGAGCAAACGCAGAAGTATAAACCAGACTATAGTCTGTCCAGCGTGTCCTAGGTCGTCCCCGGGGTCCCCTGTCCCGGTGGGACATGCCCGGAACACCTCTCCAGTTACTTTACTATAATTTCTTTTTTATTTTATCTTAATGTTTGTTTTTGTCTGATGAATTTAAATTTTGCCATGTTTCTTCTCCGTACCCTCTTGCGTAACATTTAACTCGTTAGCTTTGTTGCACTTCTCCCTCACAGTTTGAAAAGGGCTGTACTTATAAGATATTCATCTTTCATTGCTCATTTCTATCTCCAGACTGACTTCAGAAGTCTTCTATTGTGAAAAATGGCATCACTCTCATGTGGTGTTTTTTGGAAGTGCGGTGGGAGGGGGCACAAAGAATAGGCTCCACCATATTACGGAGTGTATCAGTGTGGCATGAAAATGAGCCTTGTGCTTTAATATGGCTGCGGAGCACACCTGAGTGAGCATGATGGAGTGTTGTAGCATAGCGGTCGGGAAAGCAGTCTGCAAAACTGCTGGAGCGATCAGCCGGCACAAGTGGGACTTCCTTGCACTGCCTGCTGGCCTTCATTCCGTCCTTTGTGCAAGACTAAATGAAGAAGTCGACTCTTAAGTGCACTGCTAGCGGAGTTCTTAAAAGTGAGGATTGGCAGGAAAAAGTGTGAATGCGTTACATGCATTCACACAGGAGAATAACAACACGTACGTGCAAACACACAAACTGCAGAGGAGTTTGATGGCGTTGAGTCCATTGTATGGTAAACACAATAAGGTGTATTCTTGTAATGAGGGAACCTGGAGCAATATTGATCACATGCTTTGCTTCAAGAGGGCCTCTTTCAGTCCCCTCGAGCCCACTTTATACGCATATTTATAGAAAGAACGAAAGACAGAAAGAGCCAAAGAAAGCACCTTCATTTAACTCCCTACTTTTTCAATCGCAGCAATTTTATAACAGGCTGAATAGGGAAAAATAAGCACTAGAATGAAGTCGAACTACCAGGGGAAAGGGGGGTGGAGTTTTGCAGAAAAACTCAATATAACAAGAAAAAATAAAAATAATACTGCAAGAAGAATAGCACACAATGTTTTGAGAATTAGGTCAAAATTTTGGTTGAATATTTGTAATGTTCTAAGAGGAAAGTTGGAATTGTGTCAGTAAACATCATATTATAGCAATACAAAGCTCCTTCAATTAAGTAATTTTATAAAACTAAAACTGAGTTATTATGAAAATAAGTCGGGAAGATATAGTAGCCATTTTTTCAACAAAAAATAATATGCAGAGAAAATATATCAATTTAATATAATACTGTGTATATATTTTTAAATAAGAAAAAAAGCATGTTCGGGGAAAGCATAAAAATATAATGTATATTTACACCAAAAAAAAAAAAAAAGCTCCCATATTTTGACATGTTTAAATTGTCTCTTATTATTTGAACAAAAACATTTTGAATAGAAAGTGGTGATTTTTATGAGCACTTATGAAAATAAAATGCTAATATTCTGATAAATATTGTTATTTTAGATGAAAGTCATCACATTTTATCAGTAAAGCCATCATTTTGAGAGACTATATGTAAAGATGTGGAAATAAAAAGTCCTAATTGTGTGAGAAGAAAAAAAGTACAGGGATAACGTAATATGTAAAACAAACGTGAATGTATGGAAATGAATTAAAAACATTTTAAAGTTCTGGATAAAAGTCACTTCAACTTTCTGATATTTATTCTTTTTTTTTCCTCAGAATGTTCCAAAATATACACTTGTTACTTGGACTATTATGCTATTATTTTTTTTCCTCTGAATTATACAATATATTTAACAATAAAATTCTGACTTTATTTTAATAACATTCAGACTTTATTCTTCACCACTTTGTTTCAGCGAAGCCCTTTGCAATTGTACGAGTTGTTCGCATTCACTTTCGTCGCCATATTTCTTCTCCGCTTCTTCCACATATCAAACTCCTTATTTATGTAAATCCATTCACTGCCGGAATGAAGCTTGTCTAATATCCCGAACACTGCTGCAATTCACGCCGTTTCTTCTTGCCGAGGGTAGAATAATGAAAATGTAAATAGTGTTAAGCCGGGGGAAGGCTTAAAAACAACCTCCTTAATGACAGCGCAGAGTAGCTGGGCGGACGGGATGCCGGTTTGCGGCTTCAAAGGCGGCCGTAGCGACGTCGCCGATGTCGCGGTCGTAGCGTATGGCAAGCCAATCAAGTGTCAGGTTGGGGAGGCTTTGGGGGAGACATTCTTGGGATTGAGCGCCTTAAAATAAAGCCTGAAAAAGGTTTTGTACAAGCCACACTGCAACCGACTGCTTCATTCATTCATTCGTTTGGCTTTCTTTGTCAAAAAACGACAAATTGAGCTTTTTCACCGTATCACCAGGATAAACCGTTTTGGAGAAAGCACACCATTGTTACTCGGACTACCTTGAGTGCTCATGTCGGGGGGGTTTTCTATACTTGAGGATGAGAGGGAGGGTGGTGTAGAGTTACATAAGAGAGGATCTGGGAGGGCTTCCCTTGAGCTTTGGATTCAAAAAGAGTGGAGAGTGCATGCTGAAATAAGAGGCAGGAAGGTCACCTCGAGCAAAGAAGACGGCTGAAAACATCCGAATAATTAGTGAAAAATTAAGTCAAAATATGACGAGGACCAAGTATGAATTTTGCAAGAAAAAAAAGTGACAATATTGAGGGTCAAAAGTTGCAATATTGAATTAATGTATGAGAAGTCGCATCTTTTTGTTTTGCGAGTGTTTGCGAAGGTAGTGAGTGTTGAATTTTCGTCAGGGTTCCTTCAAGATCGCAAATGGTCGGAAACGTTCGACAACAGTTTTAATGGTCGCAAACAGTTTTAATTGTCGCTAAGAAGTTTTAAACATATTCAAAATATACAGTATTGGCGACAAGAAAAACTGTTTGCGACCAATAAAACTGTTGGTCTTTATGACCTTGAATGAACCCTGATGAAAACTCAATATTCACTTAATTGGGTATGGGCTTTATGTGGGAGTGAATTTTGAGAGGAAAATTGCAATGTTATAAGAATAAAATTAGAATATATGAACATAATGACAACAAAGTTAACTTTTCATGACAGAAAAGGTTGTAAGGTGGCAAAACAGGCAAATGCTAAGGATGCCTTGGCCCACAATATCGGGAAATAGAGGGTCCTTAAATGTTTTTGGATCAATTGTAGAGGCCCTAATATACAGGACTGTCTCAGAAAATTTGAATATTGTGATAAAGTACATTATTTTCCGTCATGCAATTAAATAAGCAAAAATGACATACATTCTGGATGCATTTCAAATCAACTGAAATATTGCAAGCCTTTTATTATTTTTAATATTGCTGATTTTTGGCTTACAGCTTAAGAAAACTCAGATATCGTATCTCAAAATATTAGAATATTTCCTCAGACCAAGTAAAAGAAAAAAGGAAAATAGTTGTAATAATAAAGTAAAAATACAAGAACACTAAGTCTGAATTCAATGAAACTGTACATGAGAGAAAATTCTAATGATATGTTGCGGATTGAGTTGGAAATTTTGGAAGCTAAATGAAAAATGGATAAAATTCTGCAAAAATAGTTTGAATTATGTATTAAAAAAAAAAAAAGCTGTGCTATTACAAGGAAGCCATAATTTCACAAGAATAAGGTTGTAACAAAACTGGAAAGAATAATAAAAAAAAAAAGTTATGTGAGAAAAAAATGAATACTAAGAAAATAACTGTCATGATAAAAATGTCATTTATTATAAACTAATCTGACTAAAGTCATATGTTAGAAGAATAAAGTCATTTAGCGAGTGGAAATCCTAATAGTGTGTGAACAATGATCTATTTGAAGCGGTGATTAAGAATGAAGCCAACGATAAGCGTTGCTCGACCGCGGGCGAACAGAGCGCTCTTCGTGTCCTTTCCCTTTTGTGTTCGCTCAACCTTGGGATAACTCCGTATTAGCACATCAGGCTGTTAAGTCAATCCCAGAGCTGCTCGGCCAAACAGCGCATTGGCTTGATCTTTGATTGTAAAAACCCTGCCAGGCTGGCGAGTTAATCCCAGAGCAGAGCGGCCCAATCAACTTGTCAGGCCCGACATGGGCGTCAATAACACATTTAGGTCAAACATGAGGCAATGAGGAGGACTAATCCTCTGTGGACCCACGTAGCCAATCACGTCTCAGTCAGCCGTCGTCTTTTGAAAGACAACATATGAAATCAATACACAATAGGTCGCTTCTTTGGATAACATGTTATAGTCGTCTTTTTCTCTCTCTTTCTCTCTCTCTCTTTTTTTTTTCAAAAATCAATGGTACGCCGGCAATGTGCGGGAAGGAAAGGTTATTGTGCAGTCACCGGATCCACCCACATGTGCAAAGGCACACAGAAAAACGAACACCCGTGACAGGCAGCAGCCATGAAGGACGAGCGAGGCGGCGCCGTGGCAACCCAGAGCTGAGCGTGCACCAAAAAAAAAAAAGATTACAAAAGAAAAGCAAAAAAAGAAAAGAAAAGAAAAGAAAAGAAGGAGGCGGGCACTGTGGAGAAGTAGTTGTTATAGCGATTACGGGCAGAGATACAGTTGTCACAGTGATGAGGTGGCAATTGATGTGGCGCATAATTTGCTCCCTACCTTTTCACACACACAAACACACACCAAATAAACAATATACAAAGAAGAATACACGCTACTGTAATACGAAGCCTCTCATCCGTACACTCAAAATTCCTCCCCCGCATTCTCAGACACGTTTTGCAAAGAGAAAGAGAAACTTAGGAACGCATAATGCACTTCCACGGTTCATGTTGGGTCGGGTTCGAGTACGCTTTCACCATCAATTATGCCATGCTAAGAAACAAGCTTGTCAACTCACTCCACAAATATTGGCTGGGGGCATTTATTTACTTAACTGCAGATGGGGAAGGTGCCAGAGAGGGAGGCTTTTTTTGTATGTGTTTTTTGGCATACAGTTCAACCCTGGCATATTCACACGTGCTCAGCATTCACAAATTCTTTGTTTTTTTTTTGTTTTTTTTGGTTTAACTGTTATTTGATGAAAAATGTTCAGGCAAAAACAAGAATGTTTTGTTTTGCCACCATCTTCAGGCATTTTTCTTTGTGCCAAAAAACTATGCTTGTCATGACTAGGGTCATGCAAGGGTTATGCCTACTGTTGTGACTAAGGTCCTGCAAGGGTTATGTTTGGGTCATGACCGTGGGGTCAAGTGTCTGTTTTGAACTGATGTAACCAGCATCTTGGTTCAACTGGTAAAATGCTATGTGATGTCAGGAGTCTTTAATCTCTTTATCTGGTCAACAGCCAATCAGATAATTCCATGTCAGTCCTGCTACCCACATGTCTAGCCACAACCAATCAGATCGATTCACTGTCTATATAAGCCTGACCCAGAAGTGTGTGTTTTTGTCAGATTATTACCTCTGTTCCTCTGTGCAACTCTCGTTGTTTCTCGTCTAGTCTAGTTAAAACCCTAGACTACCTCTGTCACACTTAAGAAAATCAAAATCAAATGTTTTAACTAGTGTTGTTCCGATACCGTTTTTTGGCTCCCGATACCGTTTGTTCGCTCCCGATACCGATACCGACACCCAGCTTTGCAGTATCGGCCGATACCGATACCATACTGATACTTAAGTTTTTTTTTTTCCGCAACATGAAAAAGCTGTCCTGCCATTGGCTCAGAGCATTCAAGGGCCAATAGGATATCTTAGATCGGCATGCAGTGAACATGTCACATATCAGTGAATGTTGTGCACGAGTAACACATCAATCAATCAATCAATCAATCAACTTTATTTATATAGCACCTTTCATACATTTAAAATGCAACTCAAAGTGCTGGACATCCATAATGCAATAAAATAAAAGAATGAAAAAGCCCCCCCATCCCCATGATCGTACCCACAGACACACCCAAAACCCAACAAACACATGAAAACCACAACATGGCGGGGCACAGATGTACCCTGTAAGGAAAGGCACCCAGGAGGAGTTCATCCACAGTGAGATGGATGAAGACCAAGCATCCCTCTCACTGTGGAGGCTCCCCCATGAGAAAACACTGGAGCTAAAAATTTTATAACTACCAAATAAAAACATTTAAACACTAAAAGAAAACGGTTAAACACGATAGAAAAAAAAAATAAATAAAAACAAAGCTACAAGACAATATAGATTAAAAGTTAAATAAATAAAAGGGGATAAAAAAAGTAAAAATAATAATAAGTAAAATAAAATAAAATAAAATAAAAATAAAAAAGGTCAATCAAATGCCAAACTAAAAAGGTAAGTCTTAAGCCTCCTCTTAAAAACATAAATATTCTCTGCAGACCTGATGCTCTCTGGCATGCCATTCCATAGGTGAGGACCATAGTGGCTAAAGGCAGCTTCACCATGTGTCTTGGTCCTCACCTTTGGAATAGTTAAAAGGCCGCTGCCAGAAGACCTCAGAGGCCGCGAGGGGTAATAGGGTAAAAGCAAATCAGATAAATAAGATGGGCCAAGACCGTTAAGACATTTAAAAACTAATAAAAGCACCTTAAAATCAATCCTGAAACGCACGGGGAGCCAATGCAGCGATTTTAAAACTGGTGTAATGTGCTCCCGCCCTCCGGTCCCCGTCAGCACACGTGCAGCTGAGTTCTGAAGGAGCTGTAGGACTGAAATATTCTTTTTGGGAAGACCAGAGAGCAGGGAATTACAATAATCTAAACGACAAGAAATAAAAGCATGCATCAGCACCTCCGTGTTGGCCTGTGAGAGAAACGGGCGGACTCTGGCAATATTACATATACATAAGATGCTGCATCCAAAATCCTATATTAGCGTTGGAATTCATGGTATCGGCATGTTACTTGTGAGTAGTCACCGATACCGATACCACTGTTTTAATGCCGTATCGGCACCTCTGCCGATACCAGTATCGGTATCGTACACTAGTTTTAACATATGTGTACAAAATATGCAATAATGGAATAAACAAAATATTTATATATTTTAAGTATAAAAATACCTCTCTCACACACTTTAAACACATGAATAGACACTTTCTAAACACACTGTAAATGTATTTGAACACAAAAAGTAGCAAGCATGAAAGGTTTAGAAAATACAGAATGCTAAAAATAATACAATGTAAAAAAAACCTTTTGTTTTATATCGACAATGAAAATATTTCATTTTTACTTCACGTTTAAAAAATACTCTATTAGAGTCATCAAAATCCATTTCAAAACTGATTAAAATAAATTAACATTAATATTTGATCAGGTGCTTCCTGATTGGGCCAATTTAAGTCAAGTGCTTCTTGACTGGTCCACAAGAAGTCAAGTGCCTCCTGATTGGGTAACGTAAGGTAAAGTGCTTCTTGTTTAGGTTACAGAAGTGAGGTGCTTCTTGATTGGGTTACAAGACGTAAGTAGGCTCCTGATTGGCTCATGGAAAGTCAAGTTCTTCCTGACAGGTTTACAGGAAAAAGCGCTTCCTGGATAGAGAACAGGAAGTCAGGTTATTTCTTATTGGTTATATCCAGATTGGCTTAAGGAGAGTAAGGTGGTTCCTGATTGGTATACAGGCGGTAAGGTGCTTCCTGATTGGGCTACAAGAAGTCCGGTCATATCTGATTATGGTACAGGAAGTCAAGTGTTCTCAGATTGAGTTACAATGAACATTATTAATGACGGACAAAGACTTCATCAATCATGTTTGAAAAATCTCAATTAAAAAGGTTTAAAAAGTAAATTGGTGTAAAATGTACAAATATACAGACTTCTGTGAGACTTTAGAGATTGTCCTTTGATTTAGTTTATTTCAATTGTTGTATAAAGACTCATGTACTGTAGACACACCAGTCATTCTGTTAAGAGTAGGCACTCACACCAAAGATAATATATACTATAAGTGTAAAGATAGCAGTTGCTAGGCAGCACAACAGCCAATGACAAAGCATCCGTCTAATCCTCCGCGCTGTTGCCTTGACTTTTGAAGCATGTTTAGAGTTGAAACAACACTGTGTTTGATGAAAGTAAAATGTGTTTAATGGGCACACATATGTATCTTTATGATATTTTAGTAGTTATTTTATTTAAATGTAGTAGTACCTCATTCAGATTGGTGCCTGGTCTTAATGACAGTTTTATTTTTTTCAATTTGTATTTAATTTTTACAGGGTGTTTTTTTAGTTTTTTTTGTCTTTTTTTTCCATACGTGAGCAATTTGATGTTGTTTACGTTTAATTTTTGGAATACAATTGGTATGTAAAATGTAGACATTGTACATAATTGCATTTTTTTCCAGGTCCACACTGTGCTCCCTTTAAAGAGGACAGTTTGGACCTGTTTTTTTAAACCCCTCACTTCTTTCCAAATGTCTCTTTTTTTTTTGTTCTCCTTGTAAGAAATTTGGGGTGCTAATTAACGAACCACCAGGCTTCCTATTCTGTCTCCCTCTGGTGGTCAGTGTGAAACAAATACAAACAAACAAACAAATAAATAAAGTAGAAAATGTATTGACTAACTTCATTCAGTAGTCACATTGACATATCTTTTCCATAAGTAGTTTCTTTCTTGCATATAACTGGTTGAACTGGCCTTCTGGTTTGGGTTTATAGCACCATCTGCTTTGGTCGTTAACTGAAATTGTCTTAACCCTAAAGTAGGGCAAAGCATAGTCTCAAAAATGCTAAGGTACACAAGAACATACTAATCCATGGATATTGAGTTTACTTTTTGTGCTGAATATTAAACAAATACTAAAGGGCTTAGCAGAATGCAATGCATGCAGTGTAGTTCATTCACATCAAAGGTTATGAATCATTGCAGAACACAATTTCACAAACAGTATTCAGCAACATCACTAACAAACACACTACTCGTCAAACATTACACAACATGAAGTCTGCATGTCCATGTCTTATGACTCCTTAAGCTGCACACAACATTACCAGTCAGACTTTAAAAGAGACACATTTTACGTTGAGTTACACATTACATCATTTTGATATTACTTGTGCCACAAACATGAACTACTGCTTAATTATCGGTGCAGAACAGAACACATCATCTGTCATCATTAACCCTCCACCTCCATGACACATGATCAACTGCTACATGTCAAATTAACAATATATTTCAAAATATTTCAATAACACGCTGGCTTATAATATGCAGCATCAGAGAATATTGTCTATGTTGTTGCCACGCCGACCGCAGATCACCAACACTATAACAGCAAAACTATTGAGAGATGCTTACGGGTCAGAACATGAATTATATAGTGCAAAATCTCGAAGAAATATGAACTGCTGTAACTAGCTATCTATCAAAAGTTTTTGTTTTTTTTAACTCATTCACTCCCAGCCATTTTCACAGAAGCAGTCCCGTTCGCTCCCGGCTGTTTTACTGGATTTTGACTGATTTTGCAAGGCCCACAGAATATTGTTTTCTATTGCTATAAAAGCGTGGAACCTATCAAAAGAAAGATTAAAGTCTCTTCTTTCATCAGGAAAAAAAGTATGTTTCTATCTGTTTCCGTTTTGCAGCAATTAGCATTAGAAGAGAGCTAAGTTTCATCAGTTTTCACAAATCTATTCAAAATTGTAAGTATTTGAGCTTTTTTTCTACATGGCCCTGGTTGATCTCCTTTGCTCTGCTCCCACCTGCTGGCCGTTTGTGTAATAACTACCATTTCTGCAACCGTTCTTTGCAGTTGAAAGGCTGCATCAAAGACTTCTGTATGCTCTAGCATAAAAAAAGAAATAAAAAAATAAAAAAATATGTATAAATACGTCTTTGGGACACTTAGAACATTTAAAAAAAACCGTATTTACACGTTATTGGGAGCAAATGAGTTAACTGCATAGAATGGGGACTACAGGAATACAATACTTTCTGAATTCAAGGTGAAGAAAGCCAGATTTGATTAAAAAGATACTCTCCCTGTTCGTTTTGTTAAACAGTAACCTGTATGCCTATGTATAAAATTTGAAAGAGGAAAAAAACATTTTGTTTTTAATAAATATTTGATTTGTAATTTAATAAACTATAAAAAAAAAAAAAAAAAGGGTTCTTTGTAAGCTAGCAGGCCACTTCTTGTTTCACTGAAAAACACTGGACTGCACCATTTTTTATTGGTTCATGGGGAAGGATATGATTTGATATACAAGCATGGTCATGGTGCAAATTCAACTTGATTGTCAAGTTTCCACTGTGACGTTTGACAGTTAAAGTCTATTTTTATTTCTGTCTATGTTCTACGGATTATTGCAAACACTGGTGACTCATAACAATTCGGCGAATTAAAATCTTGACAGATGCATAATTTGGCATGTTTATTAGCCAAAGAAAGCGGGGCAATATCAAAGTCAAAGGCACTCACACGCACACAAAGCAATAGGTTGTGGATTGATCACATGCAGATGCCGCCTCGCTCCAAGGCGACGGGGGCCGCAGTCTGGCTCGCTACAAGAGAGCCATTTAATCTCGGGCCGTCTGCGTGTGATCAATCTCCCGCCTGTGTTACCGCAGCGCCGGCCATTCCTCATCATTTGGAGAGCGAGCTATTGACCGCGCCAGGACAACCTCCCGAGTGCATCTATTGGGGGCCAACGTGCTGTACTGTCCAAAGTGCCCTTTGTTCCGCCGGCGCATCCTCACACATGCAAGCGCACATGCTGCATGTCAACAGAAGTCTTGAGTGAGCCTCCCTATTGACGTCTATGGCTGTGATCCCTTCTCCATCAATTCGGCTTTTGTTTGAAATTCCTGCTTAGTGGTCAAATCAGTGACCACGAATCACACTCTTTTTAAACGTGTCAAGAGAAAAGCCCGGCGTGATCAATCACGTCCCTCGAGAGTGGCAGAAATCTTATACATGAGTACACCTATGTCAATATGTACATTTCATGTGCCAATAAACTCCTAATGTTCTTTTCCTGTTCATAAAATGAGCAGTGACTTGTCATTTTCCCACTCCACATTACTTGCCAAGGCTCGGGTCACCCTGCATTCAGAGATTCATTTTATCCACAAGGAGACTGAAGGCAGAAAGAAAATGGAGCTTGACAACAAAGTGGACAATGTGGCGCATAATACTGTACTTTTGCTGTGTCCTCAAATGTACAACCAGGAGAGAGGCCAGAGATTTTGGATATCTACGCAAGCAATACAAATTACATTCTGATTTAAATACCAAGTAGAGAAAATATATGAATAGACAAATATTACTAGTGTATTTTGCTTGCTTGTTTTCTGTTAGCTAGCAGACAACAGTCAATTTTTTTCCACTGTAATTTATTTTTCTTCCAATATTATAACTAGCTGGCTACTTTCTGGTTCATTTTTCACCATGTATCCCAACATAGACAATATAACAAATATGCCCAGGGCTGGACTGGCCATCTGGCATACAGGGCAGATGCCCGGTGGGCTGGTGTCTACAGGCGCTATGTGGCGCTATTCAATTATTATCTTCATTTTACCCCAAGAGACTGGCCCACAATTTAGAAGGAGCAGCCAATTAATCAATTTAGAATATCAATAGCAAACTGAACCAATAAACATCAGTGGTAGAGCTACATCAGTGGTGTCTAAACTATGGCCCGAGGGCCATTTGCAGCCCGGCCATCTATTTTTTAGCGGCCCTCAGCATATACAAAAAATTACTTTTGACACAGACTGTTTTTCTAGGTATGCAAAGAAACTATTTAAATCTTAGACAGAAATATTTCTTTTTGTAATTTAATTAATTAAGTCAGTGATTTCAGTTCCAGAAGCAAAACTGTTTTCCTCCATGTTCCGCTGTCTGTGTCAAGGTCTAATTTATGAACACATCACATTAATAATTAACTAAGATCCTCAAGTAATTTAAAATTTGTCATTTTATTACCGACTACTCTTCCTTTGATTCTGAATTTGGAGATTGGTTCAGAGATGGGGCGGATCTATTCTTGTGGGATACAGGGGTGTGGGCCACCCCAAAATCAAGAAAAATTCCAAACTGTCCTGTTTAAAAATAACTAGCTAAACTACAGTACATTTTTGATCGACTTATTAGTTTTAGTGTATTTAATAAAGTCAGACAATTTCAAAATGGCCCTAGCATCCTTCGATTATACTGTATGCGGCCTTCAAAGGAAAAAGTTTGGACACCCCTGAGCTACATGGTAGCCAAGGGTGGCCACGAATCGGGCTGGGCCAGAGGGCCTAAGTCAAAATGCCAAGGCCCATTATTTGTGCCAGTCCAGCCCTGAGTATGCCGAAACAAGGGGTGGGCATTCCATCAACATTGACGGATTGTCCGTCGGTCAGTCGCTGCCAGATGCAAGTTTTTCTGACGAAGGACAAGAAACTTTATATATATATATATAAAAAAAATAAAAAATAGACTAAGCACTGACTTTTCATCCACCAGTGTCATCATCACTAACCGGGTCAATTAGCAACAGATATCCTTACCGTTTTGTTGACAAATGACGGATTGATTAAATGCCCACCTTTGTTAGTCCTAAAACGGTGGTGACGAAGTGATGACGGAAGCACGGTTAAAACAAAATGACGTGCTGACAATAACGGCTTGGTTCGGCTTTCAAAAAATGATGGACTGACGATGACGGAAGGGTACTAAAAACAGCACCTTTTACCTTTTCCCACCTGGTATAGCGTACTACGGTAGTTTGGATTTTCAGGCATGCAGAACTGTTCTGTCATGACTCAAATGACAAGACAAGAGAATGTCTAGCAAAATATTAGTAGTTTGAGTATTTTTGATTGAATGATTCATTAGCCGGTTAGCAGGCCAATGAAGATGACCCAACAACTTCATCATGACGTCTTTTTTTGCTGCTATGCTGCTTTTGTTAATGAATCTGCTTGACCAGTGAGAGAACAGCAGTAGTTGACAGCCCCTATATGGTATCGACTTAGCAATCTTGGAATCCAGGCTAACCAGCTGCTGGTTTAAGATACTATTAGGGCGTTTGTGGAGGGTGAGCACTGCTGTCTTGACTCAAAATTTACAATAGTGGTGAGCAGAATCGGTAGCGTGCAGTGGAAATGGAGAATAAGTGCTTAGACTTAAGGAGGCATACTGTATATGTGACAGGCGGGAGAAAAGGTCTCACTACGCTTTATTTATATTTGCCATTTCAGCTATCTGCTCTAGAGGAAACGTATGGGCTGGCAAAAAATTGGGGTTGACCGAGAAATTGCGGCGATATGATTTGAGGGCGCCTTGACAAATGAATTAAACAAGTGACCGGCGTCCTCCACTCACTTTCTGCAGAATCAGCCTGAATCGAGCCCCCCTCCAACCCCCCTCCCGGTAGGAGGACTTCATCCCCCACACTGCCTTGGGGCCATGTCAGATTTACAGTTATCCATGACAGGCTCTTATCGGGGATTTGGAGCGGAGACTTTGCAGAGTCATCGAGAACATTGGCGGGGATCGTTTTTATCCCTTCCCGGAGAAACAGCGAGACACCAAGGTTGGAGCAGAACAGTACACACATATACACATACATACATTATATATATATATATATATATGTACACACACGCACACACAGACACTCACACTCCTGACATGGTTGATAAGTCCTGCTGGGAACACTGGGTAGCAAGACGCTGTCATATCAGCGCTTGTCAACAAGCCAGCTGACATCAGTAACTTTTGGGAACATGACAACAAGAAAAAAAAAGTCACTTTTAATACATATTTATACAACTGCATGTATGACGCCGTCAAAATAGGCTGGCTTATTGCATATTGTGCCAAGTCCTTCACTTGAACGCTCATCTAAATCCACGTTTGGAGAATTCTGCAAAAATAGTTTTGTCTTCTACATATATATACATTAAAAAATAAAAAAAAATAAAAACTTCAGGCTGCTCTGTACAAAATGAGCAATAAAATGAATCATGAATCAAATACAAATAGAAATGTATTATGCCAAGTCATTTATAATGTAATACTTAATTTACACAAGAGAACACTACAAAATGCCACAAAGTGACCACATTGCTCACGAGGTTTTGCTTTATTTTTAGTTTTATTAAACAGTCATTGAAGTTATTTACAGTGTAATCCCAATAGTAAATAAATATTTATGAACCTGTAATGATTTGCTTCAATTTTGTGGTTTTGAAATGTATGAACTGTGTTGCACTGTATTTTTGCATGAGATCATGCTTTAAAGAAACAGTTGACCTCCAGTCAACAGGTAATCAAATTCCTAACCTGCATATTTTTCCCTCCTCTCTTTTTGAGGTTTCAAGGAGATTATTTTTGTTATTCAATTTGTTTCCTGGGGCGCAGCGCAGAAATAATTTGGTGTTAAAATGTAATTTCTAGGATGCCTTATGCATAAATCAGAACCACCAAACACATATTGATGTCATAAATCCATCACATTTGCTGCAAAAATGTTTTTTTCACCCTTCAACTTTACCTTGGTCGTACTAAATCACTGTAATATGGTGAGTTCAACACTGGCCACTGTTTACTTACTGAGAGGTTTTGTTTTTGTGTTTTTTTTTTGTTTTTATTTACAGGAACGTGTAAATTCATTCATTCATTCATTCATTCATTCATTCATTCCCTTGAAGAATAAAGAATAAACATCCACTTGTAAGACACTGGTTGCTAGGTGGAACAATTCGCTCTCATGCACATGAAATGTTGATCAGCCCGTTCACCAGTACATAGACGAATACAATTTTCATCACCATGACGACCAAATCCAGAGCTAAAGTGTTGCGACTAGACGAGCCTAACTGCCAATTCATTGAAGGAATAACTTGATGTGTGGTGTTATTTTTTTTATTTAAATTAGCCAAACTGACATATCAACATCAGGAAAAAACTGAAACAGTTTGTTCACACATAGTCGTACAGAGGTTTGTCATTTTATACTTTAGATGCCACATGATGGCAGCAAAACACTTTTTTAAATATTAGACAAGGCTATGGACTGACCAAATGAAGCTTCTCTGTAGATATTATTTTCCAGAAAATGTACCGGTAATACAATGTGCACTTAACTCAAACGAAAATGTCATAAAATGTAATAAGAAAAATAAATCTTGAATATTATTGTAACAACATTTTACCAATTACGTAATGCCTAATTAAATTATTGGGGATGTATTACATTTTTAGTTGTTGTTTTTTTTTTTTTTTTTTCCCTCAAAACCAATAGTGCAAAACTTGACAGATAATGTACGGTATATGTTAATTTCAATCTCCATTTCTACATTTTGTGTCACAGCAAAAATTTAAGTTAATTTTAACACCCTAAGTGTATTTTTAACAGTGTTGGAGTTATTTGGGAGAGTTGATTTATTTACTGTTAAACCAACTCTGCAAAGAGTTTATTAAAAAAGTAAGCGCCATCCACTTGATTAGAAATGTTCTGCTGCAAAAGTTCTTCTGGGAGTGCTAAGTGTTAATGTACCTGTTCTTTTTTATGTCATATTTGTTTTATGTTAATGTTATGGTCATGTTTTATCGTTAAACAATCAAAGACGTGTTAAGTTCACTGTTACCTCAGAGTTTTAGTGCTGTTTAATGTAATAAATTACTGTATTAAATTATAGGTAAAAATGCTACGACAACATCGGTCAGGATTTTTTATTATTACATTAGTGGGTTTTACTGTGTTTTTCACCAAGTTGAGTGCAAATTTTTATTAAACTTTCAGGAAATTATTACATTATTACAACATTCACATCAACATACCGGTAGTTTGACTACAAAATGTCGCTGAGCACAAAAAAAAGAGCAAATCAGTGGAACTGAATTATACTATTTCTGGGGAAAAAAAAAAAAAAAAAAAAAGTATTGGAATTTGACATTTTTTGCTGTTGAACTATTTGAAGTGGCTGAAAAACATACGCCATACAGTAGCACACTTGGCCTGTTCTTGCGCACGAGCTGCATGAGGTTCACTCATCCCCGCAGCCTGTGTTTAAAAGCTATTATTCCTCGCCAGCAGGCCTTGGATGTGTTCACTGGTGTGTACTGTCTGCTGCTTTCATGAAATGCATAAATAGACACAGCAATCATGTTGCCCTTTTTTTTTTTTCTTTTATTTATACTGTTGTCCCTGTATGGGCCATCTGAAGTGGAGAGGCTCGGAGGGCAAAGAGGAGGCCGGCAATTACTAATCCCGCACATTTGCCGCTTCACAAGCCGGCAAGGACAAGTCAGTCCGAAGCGGAGGGCGATGACGACCTTGCATGATGATTCAATTCTACCTCCATTCAACCTTTTGACTTGCCTGACACTGATTGATGGACCGCGTTCACACTCTGCACCTGCTTCTCGCCATTGAGGAATCCTTACAATTACATACATATGAGGCACTTGGAAGCGGCCAAGGCTCTTGAACGCACCGCTGTAATGCAAATGCTTGATGCAACTCGTGTATGTGGAAAGATGGTTTTCCAAAGTCAAAACTGCAACATGCTATTTTTGCTATTTTGCAACATGACGTCAGCTATATCCTTCAAAGGGGTGAGAACCTCTGGGTACCTCACGATATGATACATTGCGATACATGCGATACAAGGGCCACGATTATCTCACGATATCACAATACTGCGATTATCGATATATTGGTCCGGTAATAAATCCACACCAATCTACGGTAAAACTACTCAAGATATAAACTGATGCTTTTTCAATGAGAAAATATTTTCTTTTTGTACCATCACTGAAACACAATATTAAAACTGGTGTCTTCTTCACAGTGAATACTTCAGTGTATTTTATTAAACAAATACAAATGTCTTCTTAACAGAAACCACTTTCTGCGAACAAATGTGCATCTTTCTTAAACACTGTTGTCATGCAACATGTCAATTGTCTCATTTTATAAAGTGACATTTTTTTTGTGTTGCAATGCAAACGTAAATAAATAAATACAATTACTTAAATATTAAATCCAATTAAATAAAAACTTATATTTCTCAGAAATTGTGTGCTTCAAAAAGTCCAAAGAAATGTCTTACACAAGTCAAAGTAAGCTGAGTCTTCTTCGCCTGAAGACTTCCGTCCATTTCCCCACCACTCTTTTGAGGAGCTCCCCCTAGCGGCCCGCCAAGTAATTGCTCAATAAGTAATGAACAATGGAGCTGTTATTGTGACTGTATATTAACTGCATATATTGCGATACTTGCGTAGGCGTATCGACAATCTATCAGGAGACAAAGTATTACGATTTATCGCGATAGAGAAATCGTCACACTCCTAATCCTACATTCACGGTGGCCTCCAGCATCAATCTGCCCAATCTGACACTTGGAAACAGGAGTTCAGAACATTCAAAGGAAGAGCAATTTGTCTTCTCCTCATTTAAGGTTTATCAGTAAAGCTGTCGCAAACTTGTAATTAGGTTTGCGAGGGAAAACAGGACCTCACTCAAACAGCCCATGTCTGCTCCCATTGCTGTTTTTTTTTTTTTTTTCTTAACCGACGTCTCTCCAGCCAAGAGGCGGACCCTGGTCTGAATGGGGCAGATAAGCCTGTGATGGAGAGTCTGATGGATGGAGCCTGATTGCTTGTGTCTGTCAGATATCTATACCAGAACGAGTCTGTGAGGCGAAGTTGCCGTGCTTCTCGCCCGCCTTGCACTGATTCATGACGAAATGACACGTATGAATGGCTAAAGACAATTTATGGCATTGAACAATCGTCTCGTGCTTTTTTCATTTCATTTACAGCAGTGTGGCGGCAACATTTATGCAGGCCTGAATATGAACCCCCACTTGCATTCAGTAAGTTAAAAACAAAATCTTTAAAATATTGTGTTTATTGTTCTTTAAAGTACAACATTTGCAATCCCATGGAAACAATATATAGTATCCGCTACGCCATAACCGTTTTGTCCCGCTAACATGTTCTAAACTAGTGGCTGTGGGTGTTCGAGGAGGCGTGTCCTTTATTTGTACATTACAATATTAGATTGAGTCTTTTTTTTATGCTTATTTCTGAAATTGTAGAGCAATGTAGGACTACATAATTTGTGTGACTACATCCTATCACTTTTGAGCATGATTTATATTGACATATTTTATTTTTTACATTACATAATGGGTTTTTTTTGTGTTTCTTGTAAAATCTTTATGTTCCATAAACGTACCACAACTACTAAATAATGCCATAACCTACCTGTATGTAACTGAATGGTTTGGGTTTACATTAAATACATTAAAGAAATGCTGGTTGACTACAAATCCAGTCGGACTCTGATGTTCTGCAGACTAGGGTCTACTTAGAACCCAGAGTTCAAAGTAAACATGGTGAAGCAGCATTTGGTTGTTATGCAGCACACAAATGGAATACACTGTCGACATAAGTGAACTTTGCTTTTTTCCAGTTAACTGGAATTTAGGAATTAATACTTTTAACTGTTGTTTAAATGTTGTCAATGTACATTATTTCAGCCATTTTGGTAAGCTACTTTTTCCCCTGCTTTGCTTCTAATGTGCTTATTGGTTGTGTTTGTAGGTGTTGTGTTTTTTCTTGTGAGAAGCACATTGAGTTGACTTTAGTAATAAAACGTGCTATATATAGAAAGCGGCCTTGCCTTACCTTTAAAAGGTGCGTTTCCATTACCCTCAGTTTTGCGCAAAAGGCATGTTTCGCAAAAGTAAGCTGGTAATGGCAACACTGGATTTGCGAAAAAATTCCCACATATCGCAAAAAGGTTTTTGCGCTCTCATGAGGTGGTTTTTGAGACGTATCGAAAAATAAGTATTTTGCAAAAGTGTAATGGAAACAATTTTTGTGCATTAGTAGTCATGTGACACCCGCCCGGTCACGGAGGAAAGGAACGTAACACGTTGTTTATGTGTATTTTTCTTAAACTTGCAATTACTATTTGTTTTGAGAATTATTAATTTCGGTATTGTATTTTAGTTTTACATGCTGAAGTGGTTTGTATCGGCTACTGCACGTCATGAGCGCAAAAGAGAGAGAGGTGAAACCGAGCGAGCCTCCTTCGAGAAGTTGAATAAAAAGAGAGAAGCTTGAAATCCTGTCCTGCCATGTCTGGTTAATTCAGCAGAGAAGACGCCAGAAAACATCAGAAACTTTAAACTCTTGTAGCACGCCTTTTACCCAGCGTCCGGAAACAACAACAACAACAACATTTTAAGGTTACGGGAAGTAGGAAGTACGGGGCCAATCGCTGTCCTGTCGGACTCGGAACTGCCTTCCAAGGGTATAACAAGTCTTTTTAAGAATAAAGCGATTTAGAGAACCAATATGCCACCGGTCAATGCACATTCCATATCGTTGCAGAAATCGCTGTTACCACCGGCAACAAGTGAGACGTTCTATCTGTACGCACCATAACACGAGTTACATGTGCGCGTACATACACACAACACCAACATTAAATGCCCGAACCCGCCCGATGAGGGGTTAATTCAAGTAATATAACTTATCAGGCGTCCGTATACCGTAAACAACATGAGCGCCTCCTTCAGAACAGCGCGGTCTCGTGAGACGGGACATTCCGAGAATTGCGCCTCAGAAGCGAAACGCTCTTCAATGGAAACACCGACAAATCGAAATTGTACTTTATCGAAATAGTACAATTTCGCTTTTATTTTTGCGAAAAAGGGTAATGGAAACGCACCTAAAGTCACATATCTTCCTAGAACATAAATGTATACACACAACAATGTGGAGTGACCACATGTCAGAGTACTGGAATGCTAATGTGGTACAACTGGAATAATTACATTAAGTACTCATTTTTCCTATGTTTCTATTTGAGGGTCGTGTTTATTTTCGCATCAGAAGGTGACGATGTGTGCAGTGGATTCCTTCTCAACTTTGATGCAGCTAAAGATGATAATAATGACATCCGTTGTTGAAAGTTGCGCTACATCCACAGAGCCCGTCTTCCAAGCATAGAAACAAGAGTTCATTCGTAGAGATTCTTACATTTTTTAAAGAACCGGTAATCTATATTTTTTCCCATGTTTTAACAAGGAAATGTTTTCCGTTCCACCTTTACACTTCATCCCAATACAGTGATAAAATGTGTTGTAAAAAAACAAACTGTCTTTTTGTTATTAGTCTTAATGTATGTTTGCTGTGATAAAATCGCCTAAATCATATTTCAGCCTTGTTGATGGAAACAAAAGTGACTGTTATACTGGCCCGTCATGTCGTATTGATCACCAGACCCACTCAATCGAATTAATGTTTTTCATTGACTCCTTCAAATGTATTGTGTATATGTCTGTAGCTGTCACATCCTGTGACTTGCTGATGTCGAGGACCATGATTGTATGTTATGAGAAATGCTAGCTCTTGATTAGCAGCTACGCTAATTGTTACGGCCACTCACAGTGCTGCTGAAAATGTTCATCTTGGTGTCTCGGCAGTGGGGGCCTAAAGCGCCACTTTTTTTTGTTTTGTTTGGTCTTTACGAGACAGTGTTTGTGCCATCGCTGGCCTACTTATGCCACTTTGAGGATTATCAAGTCTTACATGTACCTAGGAGGCGTTAATCGGGCTGAGACGAGGCAAACAGTGAGCAAAGAGAAGATTTCCCTGCATGGGGCCCACGTTAAGGGGGGGATGGCCAGCAGCATTCTAGGCATGGATCTTCACAACATGCTTCAAAGTGACAAAATTCCAGCTTGGGTATTTCTTGTGGGATTGCGAAGAGAAAAAAAAAATAGCATCTTGTATAGCATAAGTTTATTGACGTTAGCATGCGTTTGGTAAAAAATAAAATAAAAAAATAAATAAAAAAAGATGTACCCCGCCTCTCACACGAAGCCAGCTGGGATCATCTCAAACTCATCTCATCCACCTTCCAAAATGAGGACAAGCGCTGGAAAAATCGGATTTATGGATGGGTACTTGTGGGTTGTCACTGCCCAATGTTGACACTTGATTAGTTGTTTAAGTATGTTTCAGGTAATGGAAACAGAGTGGCAAGACTCACTTGGAAAGAAATCTAAATAGCCATGAATCGCAATTGACCTGCAGTGTAAATCCAGCCTTTGATATGGGACATGCAAAGCCTGTGCAGATATAATTGGACAATCGTATACCAGCACAGGCAATCTGACCCAATTGATATCCAATCGCGCAAGGTCTGACTGGTCATTAAAAGGCGAGAGCTGGAATTGAGGGAATAAGAGACACTTGCGCACCTTTGGCAAACTCATTAAATTGCAGTAATGCAGGTGCAAGCTGTCTGACTCTACGTTGAATAATCTTCCGTATGCTTCATCTTGGGAATGTGTGGAGAAATTGGGGGAGACTATCAATGGAACAAAAAGCATCTCTGGAGGGCCAATCTGGCCTTCATGGCTGATCTCTCCACAATAACTATTCATGGTGGAGAATTCTGAGCTGCTCTCGCAATTCTGTAGAAGAAGACAATTGTAGAATTCCCATCGGATCTGGAATACTCTGTAAACAATGCAGGGGAACAATAATCTCCCCATTTTCTCATGGTGAACCTTACCCATTGCATAAAAGGCAACAGACGCTTATAAATGACATTGCCCCAGGTGCATGTAAGAAGCCAGAGGTGGTCACTTGAAGTTAATTTAATCGAGGCCGTGAAAGTCCAGCCACTCCATCTCCTTCACGTGCGGCACATGAAGACAAATGTCCAAAACCTTTGAACCAGAAAACAATCTCCCACTAGGGGCTTGATCAGCCAATTCATCTCCTTTAGCGCTACCTTTCATCTTAAACATGGACAGCCAACCCGCAGACTTGCTCAATCTGTCAGTGATTAATAATGCTCAGGAGCGAGAGCACGATGACTATTCATTTGCCAGGGTGAAGTCATCTATTCAAATTAACAGCCAAATACAACAATGCACCTGTGCTCTGACTGACAACACTTGTTAAGGTACTGAAATATCTACTAAAACATCACTAATGAGACTTTACCACTTCAAAGTACCACCTCTGGTCGGGGCGATCAGTTTTCCACTTCAAAAGTCTTGGACTCTAAAACAACAATTGGATCAAAAATAAATAGATTTTTGAGGAAATAAAAAAGGGACTAACCCAACTTTTTGAATTATTAATTAATTAATTAGCCCTGCAGCAAAATGGAGACTGAAAAATGTCTAGAGATAAGGCACACAACGCATGGTGGATGCAAACGTTAGCGTGTTTGAGACTATGGAACACAATCATGAGTTTTTGGACACGGGAACTAGAATAACAAGTGAGCAGACTCTGGTTATGGATAATGAGTATTATGTGATCTGGTGGGATGCTCTACATTCCATCCCTAATATTTAAGGAATACAGGGAAGCCTCTCAAAGTGCCATTAAATAGCCAAGCAACACAGTGGCACACTCAACTTTAACCCCGACCTGCAGATGTTATTGACTTCCCCTGCTATCAATATTTGACTGAGCGACCCAGAGGACCCACTTGATTGAGAGATGGTATAAAAGGAAAGGCTAGGCATGATCGTAGTCATTGATTAATCAATCACTAGAGAATAGGTAATTAGTTTAATTAAAAATTTGGTCAATGGTGTGGAATTGATTGCTAACAAACAACAACACTAATACTAGAGAGGTGTATATTTTACTCTCTAATTGACTTAATGAAATGTACATATTATTTAATTGGCCATCTGCCCGTTTTTGATACACGGAGACCATCAGGCATCACCAAATCCTTTACCGTGGATACTTTTTTAGATTTTGCAAGCTCTTTACATTTTACTATATTTGACATAATTGAGCAGTGAAACTCAATTGACATTTTTATGCCCACATTCTATTTGTAAAATTTTACACAAAAAGATGTGTAGTCCAGTGGTATCTCTGCATGTGAAACAGGGTAGCTGATTGGTTGAGATGTAGAAACATCTCCTGGACTTCAGTTCAACTTTTGATTTGTGTGATGTCAGGGGCGTTCTACCTTTGAGGTACAGTTCTATATTTGGTATATAGTCAACGAAATTGCTCATCTTTCAGGCACTTGCAAACTGACTTAAGGAAGGGAACACAATTTTCCGGGCAGACTGCCTTTGTTATGGTGAAAGTGCATTAATTATGCATTTGTTGCCCTTCTGCTCTCTCAGTGGAGTAGCCAATGGTAAGTAAAATCTTTAGCTTCGGATTGCTATGCAAATCCTCAGAAATGGCTTCTCGGGAAGACGAGGAGTCGTTGGTTGGGTTGGTTGGGTTGGATGGATGGATGGATGGATGG
This sequence comes from Festucalex cinctus, assembly GCF_051991245.1. Classification (NCBI taxonomy): domain Eukaryota; kingdom Metazoa; phylum Chordata; class Actinopteri; order Syngnathiformes; family Syngnathidae; genus Festucalex; species Festucalex cinctus. The sequence continues at coordinate 13,718,317 of NC_135421.1, forward strand.
ATGGATAGATAGATAGATAGATAGATAGATAGATAGATAGATAGATAGATAGATAGATAGATAGATAGATAGATAGATAGATAGATAGATAGATAGATAGATAGATAGATAGATAGATAGATAGATAGATAGATAGATGACATGGAAGATGGTGGCAACATCAAGTTTAAAGCTCGACATGCTCACATGTACAGTAACTATGATCAATTACTGTGACAGTGTTTCAAAGAGGTAAAACGCTCATATGCATTCACCAAAAGTTCTCACTTTCAGTTAGTTTTTGCTCTCCCTTTTCTCTTGTGACCTTTGCATTTGTTACCAATTGATAGTCAATTTGCTGGCATTTAGAAAGCAAAATGACTTGACGTTAACCCTTGGCAACCCAGTCGCTGCCAAATTGGATCATTTGGGAGCTGTCACTCATTGCAGATTGAAGCGGGTCCAGCTAATGCCGCATTTCCACACCTGACAATTTGACTGTACAAACTCAATGCCTTTCCATTTGTTGCTGTGAAGACTCCTAATGTATGAATGTTTTATGCAACACGTATCAACCACTGGAAATGTATGGTAAAACACAAGTGTTAAAATGAACATATATATATATATATATATATATATATATATATATATATATATATATATATATACTGTATATGGGGTGTGTGTGTGTTACAAGTTACAGGTGACTTTTGTGTTGATTGGCCATTTTCTATTTCGAGAAATAACACAAGAATCAGACTGTAAGACATTTTAATAAAATATATTCCCATTAAATTAAACAATATCCCCTCTTGTAGAAATTTTGAGGGAAACATGGTTGTAGTGCATTCTCACAATGAAAAAAAAATCTGAATATTGGATATGTATGTATTGAGACTATAATATCTATTCAAACTATATCTTATAGACTTTTGCAGTTTCCTTGTGTCATTTACAGCTTCAACTCAAAATTTCTTTAGGGTGTGATTAATTTTATGGCATCGTTATAGTCCATATCATGATTGTATAAGTGGGTGGGCTAATTTCACCAATATAATTTAAAATGTGTAAAAACATTCCATCGAGACTTTTTTGATTAAAAAAATGTTCATTCAAACAATTCCTGGAACTGACTGATTAAAATGTGTGCTTTGGCTTCTGTCAAAAGGGTCCACTTTATCTTGTATATTTTCATAAATTTGTCAGCTAATTAAATGGAGACATAATTAACTGCAAGGATATATAACTCAATCAATGTTTTAATCAAGAGTGGAGGCCAAAATCCTGCTTTAAAAGCTTGTGTCACGCAGACACGCACACACTTTATTGTCTGTGTGTAGATAGAGGACAACGTTGGCAGGAACAATCACAAATGCCGGCTTTGCGCTAACCCTGGATTCAAGTCAAAATGTCACCGGAGCCATTCTTAAATTCCAAAGGTATATTGGTACCTTAAGTTATGATGTTGTATGTGTGCCTTTAAAGGACGTGCATAGGAAGTGACCATCTGGACATTATTCTGCTGTATGTATTTGTGTGTTTGAATGTTTGTTTTGTTCAATAAATATCTGAAACTTCATCTGTCACTGTTTGTTTCCTTTTTGGGTCACGACACAAAGCAAAAAAAAAATATTAATTAATCCATCAATCGACCAAGCAACTTGATAAACTTGATAAACTCTTAAGTTGGGGCGCTCGTATGCCAAGGTACCACAGTATTGGAATGCAGGGGGCACCAAAATAATATACAGCGAAAATCAGCGCATAATTAATGCTAATTAAAAATGGATCATAAAAAAAAGATGTATCTCTAAAATTAAAAAATAAAATAATAATCATTTTCCATAAACTAGGGGTTTGGCTCCCACACACAAAAAAAAAAAAAAAAAAAAAAAACATAAAAAAATAAAATAAAGTTCAAGCAAATATTGAAATTTACCAATGAATAGCGAACAATGAATATGCAGAAAAGGTGCACTACAGCCACAAAACAAAAAGCATCTAAAGCCTAAACTTGGTAACATATCATTGGAACGGCACATTCTGCATGAAAATCCCTGCTTGGAGTCAGTCGTGCTATTTATATTCAAAAGCCTTGAATAACAACACCCGTCTAAAAAAGAGACAGTCGCAGATGGACTCATTAGAACATTGCAGTATGCAAGCACAGCGCAGGGTTGTCGCCGTGGAGACGGATTGTTAAATACCTGAGCCTCTCTTGGAGACCACCTTGAGACACTTTGACAGTGTGACATAGAGCAGAATCAGCAGAGGGCCGGGAGGTCTCATCTTCATCCCTGTCCTCGCCTCGCAGTCTGAAAGAAGAAGGGAAAAAAAAAAGAGGGGAAAACAGATGAGCGAGCGCTCCTACATGAGTGGATTCCACTGGTTAAAACAGCAGGGTACGAACAGAACATCATATTCACGATACCTTGTCATTTTTTTTAAGTTGCGGGCAACTTTCTTCTTACACTCATTTTGGGAAAAAAAACTTTGTGATTTGAGGAAAATACTAGTCAAACAAACAATTGTCTACAATGACATGGCCCAAATTTAAAAACTAATTTGATAGAATTGAGATGCATCACAAAAAATATGTGTCCTTCATATTTCAGTCTAGTTACTAATTGTGCCAATAGTTTATGGCCATAAACGTCGACTTTGATTATTTCATCGTCTGTTGTATCTCAAATTGCATCCGTGTTGTCTGTGGGCAAATCACGGCAAGGTTCTCGCCAAAGTCTTGGCCAAATCCTATATTACTTGGGTGACATTTTGGATTCATCAAGAAGTGATCAAGCAATTGGAGTGGAACGTATTGTAATTGGAGTGAATTGCACAATATCACACCTGCTCCCCTGAAAACACACAATAATACAATGAAGCTCAAATTTTGTGCTATAGTCTGTTTAATACAGCAGTTGCTCAAATAGTGGCACCCTTCTAATAGATATCATGGGCAAATAAGTCAACATATGTTTCACAAACAATTTGAATATCAGCTCAATATGCTAACACATAGACAGGTAGGATATTTTAAACGTGTCGATAACGTTTTCAGCCACAGTAGGAAAAATGTGTGTCAAGTAAACTTTTGCCTTTCAATCATCCATCACACAGCCAAAATATTGTTGTTGTTACTACTACATTCTGTTTTCCTTTTGCTCCTTTGTACTGCCCAAAATGGTAGACGCGGGTGTCCCCCACCCTCCACACAATGCCAGTGAAAAGAAATGTTCCAAACACAATTACACAATTGGACACTCACGGCCACACTTCCCACGTTCTCCTGGGGTGTTCTTTCTGCCTCATGATTGCAAATGGGACAGGTTATCATAGCCGGTGGATATATTTCACGCCGAAAACCATTCCCGAGATGCTGACGAATCAATAAAGAAATAATTACATGTGTAAGAAACACCACTTTTAATAGCCGTCGTCATTAAAGCCAGGCGAGGGAATTTCAAATCATTACCTCTTGACTAACCGAGTTACAGCAAATATCCCTCCTATATCCCTTATCGACTCATATATCATTTTAATTGACAGAGGTTAGCCATTCTCAACACCTCATCATCTCTGAGTAAATGACATCATCTAACATGTAGTAATTATGCTCTAAAAGAATCTCCCAAATTAGAGCCAGTTGTTGCTCTATGGATTTGATGTTGAATTTAAAAACAAAACACAGACAAAAAACAACAACAAAAAAAACAGTAAATTAAGGAAGATGTTTGTTAGCTTAGAGCGCTAGCTGAAGTAGAGTTTTTATGTAAAAAATGAAGCATGGATCAATTAAATGTGTGTCGTATAAATTTCAATGGATTGGAGTGCAGACCTCAACCAAGGTACTGTTTAAAAATCACAATAAACAAAACTTGACGTGCCCATTTGTCTGTCCTTAAGGTGGAGAATGACTCTGTTTGATATTAATTATAGATGGTAGAAACACCATGAAATTTGTGATTTTCTGGAGAGATACTTTTATTTCAAGAAGCCTAGAAATAAATAATACCGTATTTTTCGCATTATAAGGTGCACCTAAAAGCCTTCAATTTTTTCAAAAGCTGACCATGCGCCTTATAATCAGGTGCGCCTTATATATGGATCAATATTGAGCCGCAACAGGTCTCGCTGTCAAGACGCTATCGGTGACCCTGCACGATCGGTGACGCGCATGTGCAGAAGATCCCGCCATCTTGGATCGCTAGCTAATACTAATACTTTACCTCAGAGAAAAAAACAGCTGTTTATTCATTTTGGGAGTGAATGGAGTTGTCAGAAAGCTGGTTTGTAATCTATTAATAAAGTTTGACTGACCTGTTTTGTTGATATTCCCTTTAGCGCAGCACCATCTAATGGATGCATAACGTAACCCCAGCCTCTACTGTAGCGCCTTATATATGGAAAAAGTTTTAAAATAGGTGCGCCTTATAATGCGGTGTGCCTTATAGTGCGGAAAATACGGTAATAAAAATACAATAAAATAGTCAATCCTCTTTAGAAAGTAAACTTGTTGAGAATAAATCAACAACCTGTCTGCCAGGTGAAGAATGTATGGCTAAACCGACGCTCAAATTTCTTCTTCTTCGATACAAAGATCGGTCAGTGAATCAACAGCACCTCTGCTCGTTGTAGTCAAGTACTTGTAGTACATTCAATTTTGCCTCAGACATGCTACAAGACACAATTAACTAAATATTGACAGAATTGTTCACCTAGTGGGTCTAACCTATGAATGATCAAAATAGTTAAACTTGAATAAAGTTGTCCCCCCTATTATTTAAAAGTTTTACTTTCTGCCATCAGGACGAAACTGCCAGGTCAATGATTGAAACAGTCATCTGCGTGGAATGTATCTGTAGAGTCAGATATACGGGAATCCATCCGGAAGAGTCTTGAATTCTCAAGTCACATCATGTTTCTGTCAGTGTGTATGAGAACATGCAACAACAGAAGCCAATGATCTGGAAAGTTTAACAAGAAGAGGAGAGGACCCTGGCATTTGGAGAGGAGAAAACCAACGTGGAATGGGGAGCCAGCGAGCTGCAGCAGGGGTCACGTGTCAAGCAGATTAGCATAGCTAATGAAAGGAGCCTCTCTAAGCGTACGTTTGGACAAGAAGCCTTTCTCTCCTCAATCATTTCCCTTTTTTTATATCCACACAAAGAGAACACAGCACACTGCAGAAATACCATTCTGCAAATACTACTGTGGATGGGTTTTTTTTGTTTTTGTTTTTTCCTGTACTAAATGGACTTCAAATTAGTTGGTGATTTACTCGCTGATTTTAGCTACAATTGGAACCCCACACAGTTCTGCAATTATATGTCTACAAATGGAAGTACCTGCTCCCTTAAAAACGCATAATGACATTAAGGAAATGAGCATTTTACTGTAAAATGGGGCACTTGTCTATGAGGAGCTAATTCTGTGCTATAGTCCACTGAAAATTACCTTATTTACTCAACTAGACGCCATGCTGTCATAATTTGCAATGTGCGCCAATAGCTTAAGACAAGTGGTGAAAATAACAGGTGGGATCTATCTGTAGTATCTCATTTAAAACATGCTATGATACTCCTGTTGAGCCCATCCACCAAATTAGTAATAAGCCTCTCAGATTTGAGATCACCTGATGTTTTGGTGACGTGGTCACTCAACGATGTTGTGTGTGTCCTTTATAATGTAGTAGAAATGTTTTGTTTTTTTTACTGAGCAGACATTCTGAGCAGGAGCTAGGAAATCGTTCTGTAGCTAGCAAGTATGCTAACCAGCGTCAATAATTTAATATAATTCCAAAAAGGCTTCCCTCCTAATAGGAAATTACTCAGTGTTGAGACTTGCTGCGTGCTGTCAATGAGTTCAATGTGCAGTGTTAAAATGATTTTACTTGTGAAAATTGTGCCTTTAACCTCAATTAGCATTCTAGTAGACTCTGACGTGATCGCCTCTGGAATGTTGTGGGCGTCCATGTTTATGTTCAGGTTTTTAAAGTTAGCTGCGTTAGGGGTTTACTGTAGAATTGCAACCTATAGCTATCTGAACCACTGCTTACAGTCTTCTTTTTTTCTGTCAGGAAGCGAAACTAAGAATCTGCTATTTAACATTTTGTTTAAACAATACACGTTTGTTTATTATTATTGAAGCTGAAAAAAAAAACAGGATGGGGCTAGACACATAAATAATGCTGGCTAAAGAGGATAACATGTCACTACCAGACTTCTATTTGGCTAGGCACAATATATATTGTATTGAGTAAGTGTTATTCCATTGCAGGAGGTCCTCTGTTTACGGCAGCATTATGCTCCTCTGATAGCAACATAACCCAAATCCATCCATCCATTTTCTTGACCGCTTATTCCTCACAAGGGTCGCGGGGGGTGCTGGTGCCTATCTCAGCTGGCTCTGGGCAGTAGGCGGGGTACACCCTGGACTGGTTGCCAGCCAATCGCAGGGCACACAGAGACAAACAACCATTCACACTCACAAGCACACCTAGGGACAATTCGGAGCGCCCAATTAACCTGCCATGCATGTCTTTGGAATGTGGGAGGAGACCGGAGTACCCGGAGAAGACCCACGCGGGTACGGGAAGAACATGCAAACGCCACCCAGGAAGGCCGGAGCCTAGACTCGAACCGGAGTCCTCAGAAATGGGAGGCGGACGTGCTAACCACTCGTCCACCGTGCCGCCCACATAACCCAAATTTGTACGTAAATTGGAATGCACTGCAATTTACCACTAACACAAACTAAAACAATCATAGGCATAACTGCAGTAAATATTTGTATGACAAAAACTCTTTTGGGCTTTAAATATAAAATAATCAAATAAAAAAAGCCAGTATTTCAACGTGATTTTGTGTATCACCCAACGGCAGACATAAACGATATATCAACTGGATCCACAGATAAAGGATCACCAAGATATTTCTTTTGTTATAACTGTGAGAACATGCTTATTTTTGGGGGAAAAGGATATAAATTAAAATAATAGAAATAATCCAGAATGTCTTGGTTGATTAGGACATTTAACAATCACAGGTAACTAGGGTTTCAGTCCAAACTGTGATTGACAAATGAATTAAGTAAAATGTGTTTGAATGTTTGTATAGTGTACATGTGAATCGTTGCAAAGAAGTTAGTCCTCTGAATGAACCCAAGCACAGTTAACAGACCACCTCCTTGAATCCCACCAGAGAGCAGCTGCACAGTAGACACAGTTGGTCACACAAGCAAAACAAAGTGCACTAATTAGCCAGGAGTTTATTTCGGTGAATGCCTCCTAAATAATGTCATTTGCATCCCTTCAGTGACCACACTGTAGCTGTCCAACATGGGAAATACGCCAATTATACTTTGACTCGCTCGACCGGAGCCTCAGACTGGAAGCTAGCAGTAGGATTGAAAAGGAACAATGTTGTCCCGCTCATGTCACGGCTTCGCAAACACAGTGGGACTCAGGTTCTGCCAGCCATGACATCACCCGCCTCACATCTTAACGCACACACACACAGAGGTGCATTGTGGACCTTGGAAAAAGCCAGTAAAACACCGGACACCCTTTTGTTGTAGCACCACAAAGAGGCAGCTGAAAAAGAAACTGAAGAACGTTTTGCTCATTATTGGGAAAATGAAAGAAAACCATGGAGAGATGATGAAATACTTTGCAAAAGTAGAGAAACTGCACTTGTGTAGGGTTTTGACCATTTTGGCATGATTGCACATGACATACAGTACATATGGGCTCGGTATCCATTTTAATTTCCTCAATCCAATTTCTATTCCCAGGAGTTCTGTTCAATTTGATTTTTTCCAATTGGATTCATACCTATAATTATGGCACATCAATTCTTCTTAAATGTCAAGAACATGATAAAAAAAACTTCACAAATATTCAATTCCAAAGTACATTTTGTGGCGGCAGTAACTGGTCAAATGATTTAGTTTATTCATGAAAGTAACACGTATTATAATCACTTATGTGTTACACAAACATTGACATCAGCAAGGATGAGATGAAAATATTTTCATAATCTAATTCAATAATTATAAATATAAATTAAAGATTCTGAATTGTCTTAAAGTGCAATAAGTCAGATCTTTCATATATGTAAGAAATATAGCACCATACATACATATACTTGTACGGTAAATTCATGTGAACGGTAAATTTCAAGAAAACAGTAAAATAAAACCAAAAAATGTGGCCTTTATTCTATTTTCTTAAGAATTTATGGACAAAAAGAGATGTAAAATAATCGATTCATGGTTTTATGAATCAATATCGGGATTTAAAAAGAAAAATCAATTTGATATTGTTTATTTATTTTTTTAAACCCAGCCCTATATAATATTTTCTTTTGGAATTTAGCATTGCCCATCTGTCTGGTATATCTTGGTTCCGATTTGGGCTTATTTGCGTGAATTCCTAATTAAGATGTTGTCAAAGTGTGAGCCCTGGAATTCGCTAAAATGATACGGTTTAGTTTCCGCGAGCACGGTTGTTGAGAATTTATCGTACATTCCAAAAACTTACTTTTTAAAATTGCCCAAAGTCCAAAGGTGTGAATATTGAGGCACCCCCAAAAGTAATCTTTGACAGGATCCAGCTCAACCGCCCTGATCCCGTTAAGTAGTAGGAAGAGGAAAAGGATATTCTTCTTCTAATCTGGTCCAATTTCAAGACACGCCCGATGTTGCTAGCGGTGCAGTGTACATGTAGTTGCAAGTTTGTCCAAAAGATCATCCATTACAAGTGCTTCAGTGACGTTGTATTTGTTAAGTTCGAAGTTTTGTCCTTAGCATTAGCATTGCTAGTTGAGAAACCGCGACTTCCCATTCTTCTTCTTGATTTATCATGCTGACATTCAGGAACAATTTGAATGCATGCTACTGACACCTACTGGACTTAAGTGGAACAGGTCTCCACTTGTTAGCATTGCTCCTTGTTGTTGGCTCTGTCGTAAGCGATGAACTCGCTGTGAGCTGGACTCTGAAACGAACCGTACAGTGTATGCCCAGCTTGACACCACCTCCACAGTTTTGTTTGCCAAAATGGTGTCTTGCCTATCCCGCCTCAATGGCACAAATATGTATTTTATTTGTTGTGTTAGATCTCAGGGAGTACAAAAAATGGCACATTGATAATTTTCCATACACAACAGAGAGGGCGATATGCTCGACTAGTCAACATTCCAAGGGGATGATCCCTGCGAGAATCACTTCAACTCCAACAACAACAGCAGAAACGTTCAAGTCCGCAGCACTATTGTGCGTGCGGGCCAGTCGGTTAAGTCGAGCCCTTCCGTTATCTTTCTTCCCTGATAAAAATAAATAAATAAAAGAAAGCAGAAGGCAGACGAGTGTGATGATGTGATGATGTGTGCACGCTTCATGCATGGCCGCCGCCTGGATCTCACGGCATGTCTTTGTGCACATCCTCAAACGCACCTGCTCCCGGCGCCTCCCAGGAAAGGCGCTCGCTCGGCATTGTTGAGCCCGTCGAGCTAGCGGCAGGATGTCGTGTAGCAACCACAGCGCACATCTGCACTACCAGTTTGTGTACAGATGTTGAGAAGGCAATTATGGAGATTTATCTCGTTACTCATATTAAAGAATGAGCTTCTTCTAAGGTTTAGTAGGCTTGTGCTCATGCTATGTTGACGCGGAAAAGCAAGTCACGTGAATTTTTTCTACTCCTTCCAATAGCTACCGGGACAGGGCAAAAAAGGTTGGATCATGGTGAGTGCATTATTTTGTTTAGCACTGTCGGACTGTCAAACAAGATAGCATTTAGCGTTAGCTAAAGTAATAACACAACCAGTGGTCATCTGATTGACTAGCAAAAAAACTAAATTACAGAAAATTATAAATGGTTCCTGGTGAGAATTTTTGGTTGATTTAATTTTCTGCAAAATTGTCTCAGCTTTTAATTTTGAAAATCTAATGCCTCAGCATGTCTGAAAACTAGGCAGTCAGGTGTAAAAAAAAAAAAAAAAAAAAAAATGTTCTCATATGAACTAACAAAGCCCACTCGGAAGCGTAAAAAAAAAAAAAAAAAAGTCCCCAATTACACTGATATACACATAATTTGGTATAAACTGTCTATCATGACAGGACACATGAAAAAGTTTCAAAGACCCATGAATAAAATTGAACATACTAGTGATAGACCGATATGGTTTTTTCAAGGCCGATACCGATACAGATTATTTGTAGTCAAGTCGGCCGATAACCGATATTTCAAGCCGATATTCATTTGCAGTAAAATGGGGGGGAATTCTTTCAAACTATATATAATTTCTCACTGAGTAACAAATTCATGTGAATGTAGCTCATTTGGGGTTTTTGTTAGGGTTCGTAAAAACGTTTCAAAAAGATTTTCGCGGTGAAAAATTGTGTGAATATGTTCCAAACGTGTATTCGACAAATAAAAACTGACTGCGAACATCTTACAAATCCTGATGAAAACCCCAAATTCGCTACGTTCGCAAGTATTCCCTGCTCAGTGAGCTTTATCGGCCTTCAGATTAAAAAAATGGCCGATGCCGATATTTGTCAAAATGCCAAATATCGGCGCCGATAATCGGCCCGGCCGATTATCGGTCTATCCCAACATAGCACCTGCAATTTTGGTTTAAAGCAACTATATGGGGGTGAGTACCATAGTTGTGCTTGCCGCTTTTTTTTATGTAACATCTAATGTGGGCGGAGCATGGCATCAAAGTTTGAAGATCATTTTGAGATTCACTATGTGAAAGTTAACTATACATCCATCCATTTTCTCAACTCAACTCAAGTTTATTTATATTGCACTTTCAAACAGCCTGAGCTGTCACAAAGCGCTTTACAGAAACACAAAAAACAAACATAACATAACATAAGACATTAACACAATACAATAATCACAACAAATCTTCCATTCCATTCCTACATACGCTTTGATGTTTGAAGCAGTTCTAGATGTACGCTTACTCCTCACAAGGGTTGCGGGGGGTGCTGGAGCCTATCCCAGCCGGCTTCGGGCAGCAGGCGCGGGACACCCTGAACTGGTTGCCAGCCAATCGCAGGGCATACAGAGACGAACAATCATCCACACCTAGGGACAATTTGGAGTGTTCAATTAACCTGCCATGCATGTCTTTGGAATGTGGGAGGAGACCGGAGTACCCGGAGAAGACCCACGGAGGCACGGGGAGAACATGCAAAGTCCTCAGCACTGGGAGGCGGACGTGCTAACCAGTCATCCACCGTGCCGCCCCGATTCTTAACTATAAAAAACAAAATTCTCAACTCATTGACACAAGGTGGTAGACTGACCAAAGTTGTGCATGATGAGCTCCTGTCTCGAGGATATTCATAAGCGCCTCTACAGCCACAAATCCATAAATGTGCCAATAGTAGGCTCTCATTTCTGCCAACATATAGACCGCATAGTCTGCCCAGATTTTTCATGCCCTATGGGGATGCGGTATTAACTGTAACTATTATTTCTTAAATGGACAAACTGCATAATGGACTAAGAAACATTCCTTGCAAGTACAGAGTGTACCGGTATTTTAAACATTAAGTGCCATGAATAAGTAATGACAGGAACTATTTATTATCGTACTATAAGGCTTAATAAAACAAATACTTAAGGAAGAAAAGTTGCACAGTTATGGAAGTGGGTGGAAAGGGCACTGCTCTGAGCACAAAGCTGTAAATAAAAGAAATTAAAAGTTTCCCGCACACATTCAGTACTTCAAGGCCAGTAGTACCTCTTGATCAATAATGCATGAGCGATGACTGTGGAAAGTTAAATGAGAGCTGGGCAGGTGGAAAAATACCGTAGTATGAGATCATAGAGCCGGTGTCACGGGATGAGCATGTACGTCTCTGCTGTATAGGAGGGCCGTATGTACAGCAGAGCAGGCCCACGTTCTGCGAAATACTACATTATTGATATGCTATGCGGTTAGCCGCTGTTCAGAGAAACCTTTGAAGCGATGCAGCGAGAGACACATGAATTGATATTTAATTCAATAACGCCGTGCAGCCGCTGGAGTCAAACAACGCAATTAAGGGGAATGAAGAATTATTCAAAGCAGACAAGTTATGCTAGAAATGATACTCATATCCTGAACACTCTTTTGTTGTTACTTAACTTTTCAAGTTCGATGTTATAACCGCAACAAATTATGTATTGGGCGGTCTACAGTACACGTCAATCATTACAGCAGCTCCTCAAAGATCATGAGAACTAACACACACTGTGTTAATTAATCATTGACTGCAGCAGCCTGATCTACAGCTCGACCCAATCTGCATGATGTGGTTAAAGCAACACCACTTGGATCAACTACATTGTCCCTTAAGAACAGTAACAATACACAATGTAGTGGCTCAATCCAACACGTCCTTTGAGTATGCATTCAAATATTTTATTTACGCACGTTATTAATTTTCCAAGTGTGACAGACGGAGTGTTGCAAAAATACGTTTGAATCTTTCAAATAATAATCACAATGTGGCAAACACTTAGCGAACTTAATAGTGGTAAAAAAAAAACTGCATTGCTCCATGTCTAATTACGCACCTGAAACTGATGAGCACCTGCTACCTATATAGGCTCGTTTAGGAAACAAGGGTGACACCTAATGGCCAATCTTGGTGATCCACATGCATGTATTGTACACCGAATAGCCTATCGGTGACTGATACATGGTCAACTTTCTTTGTTTGTTTGTTTCTTTCTTTCTTTCTTTTTTAAGCGCTCAGTATTATTCATTCGGCAGGCTTTCCGAGTCAACGTGTCATCATCATTTTTTTTTCTATTTTTATGTGTGTGCTTGCATGTCTAATTTCTGTGTATATACGTGCGTGCGTGTGAGTTTGTGTTCTTTTATTAACCTGAAACTTGTTATAAATCCCAGACCATTCACCTTACCCGGATACTTCCCGCCAGAGTCGTGAAGTTGCCAGGAGACCAGAGGAAGGATCAAAGGAAAGAAAGATGAGAAACAAAGTGAAATCTAGCAACAACCAGACACCACCTACCACCAACCGAGTTACAAAACCAGAATCTTTCACCAACTCCAGAGACATCTAAATTCCAACAGATTAGGAAGACCTCAATAGATCTAGAAACTACAAGACTGCCATTAATTTCATGCAATTTTAAGGGGAGGGCAATGCTAGATTGAGAAACATAAGCCTTTCTTTCAAATGATATATTTTATGTGTGCCTCTGAGTAGGAGTACATCTTGATGACTTTTTATGTAAAAAAAAAAAAGAAAAAAAAAAGGGCTAAGTTCAGGAAGGCAATGAGGCAAAACAACTGCGGCAAACAAACATGAACGTTGCTACTACTCAGTACAATACTTGAAAAACTCATCACAAACAAATCATATTTCACAAAATATGTTTTTAAAAAATCACAAAAAAAAATTATCAAACGCCATCCATAGAAAGACATATTTCACACGGCTTTCTTGGTTCACACACAGACCGTCTATGGGTTTTTGATGTAAAAACCCTATTTGCACCCCATAGCATTAGTTGTTGCCATGGCAACGTAAATCACAGCCGCCGATGAATGATGAACTGGGTCGAGCCAAGCAGCAGATGTTTGTTAAACGCTTTTGACCATGGGCAGGCCTTGCTCCTCTCCAGAGGCCGCCCATAGGAGGTTGGCGCTAACAAGCAAGGCGCACTGAGCTATGCCCTGCCTCCGTCCCATCATGCAACGCTCTCTCACTAGCTCGCTGAGTGAGATTAATTACCGAGATGTCCTGAACTGCTTCGCATCCCCGCTGCTCCGTTTGTTCCGTCCGGCAGTAGACATGCGCCTCTAGCACCTCTTGAAGCACTCAGGAAACTTCCACTGTGGAAAATAACTGATAATGGCTCATCAAGTGCTATTTTTCACTTGCTTGCGAATAAAACGTACTTTTCTCGTACCTGTCTTAAACTCTGACTCCTGGTCATCCTCACAAAAAGCATGAAGATTTTTTATTTTTTTTTTAATTATGGATATTTTACCACACTCTGCCTCATTTGAGTGCATCATAAACAAAAGGAAGCTTCGGGAGCAAAGCTTTTTCCCGGGATCAGCTGAGGTTAGAGCGAGCTGCGAGGTTGTTGTGTCACGCAGATACGTTGACGGGATTGAGGAGAGAAGCAAGCGAGGCATTTCCCCGCAGAGCCAGCTGATTTGCTCTCAGCTATGTGGCTCATTGTCAGCCGTCTTAAGGATGACTGGCTTGTAGTCAATGCTGTCTTTGATGGCGGGCACAGCCAAGATTTTAGCAGCCCACCAGTGTCGCCACACAGACATTCTATTGTAATTTTTGAGATGTACTGTATCTTTCTTTCTTGAAGAAAAAAAAACGTATTAATCAAGAAATTCTCAAAACAGTTAAATCAGCATGTTCGACTTGATGATCTACTAATTTCTTGTTTTTGCAATTTTCTATCTCTTGTCCCCTTATACAGTATCATTCCATTAGTTCCTTCATAATGCTTATACTCATTCCTTACTTTGAAAATCCTCCCATCCATCCATCCATCCATCCATTAATCCATCCATCCATCAATCCATCCATCCATTAATCCATCCATCCATCCACCCATCCGACCCATCCATCCAACCACCAACCCACCCATCCATCCATACATCCATTAATCCATCCATCCATCAATCCATCCATCCATTAATCCATCCATCCATCCATCCACCCATCCGACCCATCCATCCACCCACCCACCCACCCATCCATCCATCCATCAATCCATTAATCCATCCATCCATTAATCCATCCATCCATTAATCCATCCATCCATTAATCCATCCACCCACCCATCCATCCATCCATACATCCTTTAATCCATCCATCCATCAATCCATCTATCCATTAATCCATCCATACATTAATCCATCCATCCATCAATCCATCCATCCACCCATCCGACCCATCCATCCATCCACCCACCCATCCATCCATCAATCCATCCATCCATCCATCAATTCATCCATCCATTAATCCATCCATCCATCCATTAATCCATCCATCCATCCACCCATCCGACCATCCATCCACCCACCCACCCATCCATCAATCCATCTATCCATTAATCCATCCATCAATCCATCCATCCATTAATCCATCCATCCATCCATCCATCCATCCATCCATTTTCTTAACCGCTTGCTCCTCACAAGGGTCGCAAGAGTGCTGTACTAAAGTAAAACAACACAGATTGGCTCTCATATTATGGGGTTGTTGATTAAACTTGAAAAAAGAAGGACATTTAAAATATAGATTTTTTTCTTATTACATATTAAACCCAGAAAAGAGGTACACTAGGAGACACAATTTGTTTTAGTTTGGCATTTCATTTGTTTTCATACACATTCAACTTAAATGTTTAAAATTATTGAGGACTGATCAGTTTTGTATTTTTGTTTAAATAAAATTAACACGAGACTACCATAATAATGTTAACTCTTTTTGTGTTTCTGAACAAATATCTATTATATTAATGAAGTAGCTCATATTTTTAAACTTATTATCCAAAAATAGGTCGAGAAAATTCAATTCAGAAATTTAATGATTAATTACTGGTATCAATATCTGCAATATTGGACCTTTATTAATGAAACCGATACCAAATCTTAGAGAATTGCACACGGCTATTCTTTTCTCTTTGTCAAATTAATATATTAAATGAAAGGTGAGTAGAAGAGCACTAAGAATACTATACTCTATTACTATTATTAGATATTACTATATTACTATATTATAACTATATGTTTTACATGTTCGACAGGGACAGTTGATGGTGGTGTGCTGTGCCATGAGGGTTGCAGCGCCATATTGCAACATTGGTATATTGATATTACACATTTTGTATTAAGGAAGGTGCAACATCAATAGAGGGTCTTCTTTTTTAAAACCGAACAATATAGACAAATTTTATAATTTAACTAAGGAACAATTGCAAAACAAAAAATCGAAATCGGGTCACTTGAAGCATGAGTGTAAAATCCAGGTTTGACTCGAATAACACCTTTAAAACTGCATTTATTTTCATCCTGATCTGAATGTAGCTGCCGTCACTCTTTGGTTGGGGGGCATCGTTCACTTTAATCAGCTCAGCCTGGACACCGGCTAAGGTAAACCTCGGCATGGTCTGAAATTGCCGAAGCATTCCCTGAAAGCTTTCAATCCTAGAGCGGAGAAAGAAGCCTGTGATTGGCTTTGTACACTTGAGCTGCTCCACAGACATGCAGCTGCTGTCCCGCCGTGGCGAATCTGTTACCATATGTTGCAAAAAGTGAGCGCAAGAGAAGAATAGGGCCGGACATTTGCTCAAAGTATTTCTTTCTTATCTCAACTGTGCTGGATGAAGCACTGTGGTGCGACATTTCATTTAAAAACAAAGCTCCCTAAAGGCATAAAATGCCGACTTGAGCTGTTTTCAAGCGGCGAGGAAAGAGCATGCACAACCATGTATCCATGGCACAGCCTATCCCATTGTCTGGAGGAGGCATGCTTGTGTCAACGGAGCCTAAACGACGCCAATAATGGTCCCCCCCGCTCTGTCTCCTGAGTCTTGACTGTTTAGAAATCGATTCTGTGCTCCACTAGGGGCAGCCTGGGAATAGATAGAAGTGGAAGAAATTGAAAGGAAAGGAGTGCAAGATGAGGAGGAGGTGGCGAGGGAGATGGAGAGCTGAGAAAAGGTTACAAAAGATAAGAAAGATACGAGCGAGTGGAAACTTCAATTATCGCTTCATCCTCGTCTCGGCCCATCTGTAGAACACAAATGGCAAAGACAAACGAATACAGCTTGATTTGCACATTTCCTGCATGCCGTGACTTTTTTCCCAACATTCATTATACAATTGCAATGGAAATGAAAAGTCCTCCATTCATTAAATGTCCTCGATTGTTGTAATCTACTGACTTCATTAATTCCTTTGCCTCATCATTTCTAATGAATGCCTTACATGGAGCCACTGCATGCACATTAAAACAGTGGTATCCTGTATGTTGACCACAATGACCACATTTTTGATCCATACACATTCACACAATGAATAGAGCAGGGGTGTCTTAACTATGAGCATTTGGGCTATTTGTGGCATGCGGCATATACTAAAAGTAACACTTGACAAGGATAGTTAAAAAAAAAAAAAAAAAAAAAAAAGTTGATGTGGGCAGAGTGAGAATGGTGAAATTGATTCATACAGTAGAGCTTTTCTAGATATATAAAGATAAATAAATAAAATAAACAAATACTTATAACAAATGAACAAATAAACAGATTATGACTAAAATAGCACAATTTCTAGAAACAATTGTTTCTTCCACTTAATGCTCTGTCGCTCTGTGTCAATTTCTAGTTTATAAACATAAAAAATCCTCAATTAACTGTTTGAAAAACGGTCAGCTGACTAGAGTCTGCACGTTTTGGTTCTGAATGTGGAGAAGGGATTTGGTCGCTGTTCAGTGCGGGGATGGACCTAGTCTAGTGGGATACAGGGCTGAGGCCACCCCAAAATCTTTCAAATCCAATGTTCTCATTACTTATTATTATTATTATTATTGTTGTTGTTGTTGGTGTTGGTGTTGGTGTTGGTGTTGGTGTTGGTGTTGGTGTTGGTGTTGGTGTTGGTGTTGGTGTTGGTGTTGTTGTTGTTGTTGTTGTTGTTATTATTATTAATTAATTAATAATAATATTATTTATGTATGTATTATTATTATTTGTCTTATTTGTAATAGAAAGTAGTCATGTAGCAGTTTTTCAAAAATAACTACAAAATCAAAACAAATATTGCTTACTTGATTGATTTCAGTGTTATTTTAATACATTATAGACAAAGAACTCCCTTGCATCCTCCCATTTTTCAAATAAAAAAAATGGACACCCCTGATTTACTATTGAGTCTTTACTTAACATATTTTCTGAATGTCGAAGGAAGTGCCCAGAGAAAACATGCAACCTTCTCCATACTGAAAGGCCGCAGCAGACATGCTAACCACTGATTCACTGTGCTTCCTCAGTGCAATTTTCATTGAGAGCAATTATACTTGGAATAATTCATTCCACTCAACCACTATTGTAAAACATGAATACGCAACAGACCATTTCAGAGAAGGAGATGCTGGTTAGTTAGCTCAAGAAACTAATGCAGCAGTCTACAACTTCACTCAGTCAGTAATTCTTCTTGGACTCAATGGACGAGGCCTGTCACAGAAGATCCAAACCCAAGTACAAAAAGTAGGTCAACAGTGTTTCAGAGTGAGATTCCTATCCAGTCAATGGGAAAGGAACAAAACAGGAAGTACGAACCAGTAACATCACTAACAGCAACACGGCACTCAGTCATCCATGTGATTACTGTCCATAATCTCCAACCAACATGACAATGAAAACACTGGACAAAAGTACTCGGTCAAAAGTACCAGTAAAGTCTGATTAGAATGCGTGTTTACTAAACAAAACAAACAGTGGAGTTACTCCTTTGATATCAGCTGAAATGAGGTCTAATGCAAATACTGGTCAAACTTAAAATTGGGGCACTCAAACTTCAAGGTGCTACTGTTTGATCGACTTGCACTTTTGATGCGTTTACTGCAAAGATGACACTGTTCCTCCCTTTAAAAAAAGACGTTTCAGGGCATTCAAAAATGCTGACATAGTTGCTTGTTTACAACACAAAAACACAAAGCCCTCTTGCGGCCGCGAGAATTCTGCTGGGAGCAAAAGGAGGAAAATCGGGTGACATTACGCCGGCATCCCAGCGGGGCCCACTGCGCCGAGATCCAGCTGTGTCGCGGGTTTGATCCAGCCTAGGTGCGCCTTCCCAGCGGGAGCGTTCCAGAAATGTTCCTTGCCGAGCACAACTTGCTGAATTGATCTTTAGATCCATGCTTAAAATTCAGGTGCGACTCTATCACAATGACGATTGTGCGTAAGAATCTGAAAGCTGTGACCTCAACCCTCTCTTTGGAGTGAACTGGCATCTTTCACCTTTATGGAAATCACTTCTTACTAACACAATGTCAATAGCTCTTCTTGAGGCTGCACCGTGTTTTGGAACTAAAACTTCTCTGATGTGTAAAGGCCTCGATACACCAATCTGACGTCGGGATATGGACACCGTTGGACCGACAGCATGCGCCGTGTGATCAGTGACTGTCGTAAAGTCGGATCCAGTTGGAATACGTCGTAGGATTTACTTTTATATACGATACTGTGCAAAAAGCCGGAGGGTTTCATTCACGGGGGAGGACATTGTGAGAGAAAAAGTAACCAGTATGCATTGTTTACGTGTTTATATCCCGCCCCCGTAACGAGTTTTCTCGTTGCCTTTAGGAATAATGACTACTAGGGCTGGGTATTGCCGCCAACCTCACGATACGATACGTATCACGATACAGGGGCCACGATACGATACGTATCGCGATACATATGTATCCCAAATAAGACACATTTTATTTTTTTTTAAACAAAATATAGGAAAATTGGTACACTGAGACACGTGCCATGTTAAGTTTATCAATAAATAAATGTTGACATTCTTCCTCTGCTTTCATTTCTCTTAGCAAGACACAGTGTCCAATCACCGGTGAGCTATTTTTGCATTAATTGAAGGCAATTAACTTCAAAGACGCTGCTGTTTTTTTATTTTTAGGTACAATGCAAGCCGCAAAGGCAAACGTGAACTGCCGATTTAAAGTTAACGAGCAATATCGTGTTAATATCTGACGCCTGCGTATCGATACGTGTATTGTGATGAGGCCCGCAACGATATATTGCCGTATCGATTTTTTGAGCACACCCCTAATGACTACCGTTGCCGATGGTATGGAGAGGAATTACTTCTCGCGCATGAACTGAAGGTATGTAATAGTCGGGGTCGGTGCGGTGTGTATTTACATTATTTTTCTACGTGACGTACCGACGACAGGGCCGACGCCACAGAGGGTAAGCATCGGTCACATTTGGCCGACATCACATGGGTGTATCTAGGCCAGGGGGGTCCAAACTTTTTCATTTGAGGGCCACATACAGAAAATCAGAAGGACGCAAGGGCCACATAATGTTATGAAGAGAAATTGTGTTTAGTCCTAAAAATTGTACAAATAATGAATTTGTGCTTTTGCATGTTTTGAAAAATGCCACAGTATGTAAACCAATTTATTTGTAATATGGCAGTAGGGTTATTATAGTTTTGGAGTTTTTCATTTTAGTTAGTTTTTATTAGTTTTTAGGGTGGTTCTGTTTTCTTTAAAAATGCTTAGTTTTAGTTTAGTTTGTTAGTTTCAGTATTATTATTATTATTATTATTATTTTTTGTGTGTATTACTTGTGCGCAATATTTAAAAAACACCATGGGAGTGACGTCATCTTTTGGTGCTTTTCTATTGGCTTCTGCTAGATGACGTCACTTCTGTGTGACATACTTTCGAACGTCATTATTCTGGTTTATATCAAAATAAATCTACTGAAAATCACATTTAAAATCATCCCCAAAGGCTCATGCATTAAATTAATGACCAAAGACTAAAACGAAGGACATGTTTGCTGTAATTATAGTTACTTTTAGTTAGTTTTGTAAACATGAAATGTAGTTTTAGTTAATTTTCATTTTTCAAAAAGCATTTTCGTTTTTATTTTATTTCGGTAACAATATTGTTTTTTGAATTTTAGTTTTTTCATTAGTTTTAGTTAACTAAAATAACTTTTAATGGCACCAGTTTTTCGATACCCTCCCTTCTTACTTTGACCATCTCCAAACATTTTTGTTTTGTTTATTTTATTCGAATTGAGTCAAATGCCATTTTTTGCATATGTCGCGGGCCGCCGAAAAATGGACGGCGGGCCGCAAATGACCCCCGGGCCGTATTTGGACACCACTGATCTAGTCTTTAAGTGGAAGTTAGTAATATATGCAACAGTACGTAACAATGTTACTTGATTATAAACCCTATAATTCACAACGGTGTAGGTGTATTTCTGGCAATACACCCTGTCACTTTTTGTAGAGAAATAACATGCTCTTTCCTTACCAGGACATTAAAGTGGAATGAAACGGTAAACAACATTAAGCCAACTTATACCCCCTCAACATGAAGCTAGTGTACAAATAATGCAGATCATACTAAAACTCCAGACTTTTCAGACATCTAATAAGTCCTTCAAAAATAGCAATGCACCCCTCTTAAAACCACAATGGCGATGCAGGCAGCTAATGCAGGGCAATTGGGAATCCACATTATTAGAAGTCCCTAATGTTGAAATGAGTTCCTTCAAAAAGAAGAAATAAAAACCTGTTTCTCTGAAATGACCATGAAACTGGAACACTGAGAACTGATGTCATTCATAAATTACCTTTAATTGCAAAGTGAGTGTTTATGCCAAGAAAAGAAAGCATTGACGGTGGTACCTGAGTGAGGTCGGTCGAAGCCGGCAGTAATTCACAAACTTTTCCGAGCACCTTTTCGACTTCTTAAAAGCCTTCTTAGAATAAAGATATATGACGTTCACTGGCTAAAGCAGCAAAGGACTAAAGAGAATGGATTCTGAAGAGATTCATTGGTGCGCTGGAACCAGAGACACAACATTTGGTTGATTTGTCAATCTAAATAGAACGACTGAAAATGTCTTAAGGAGCAATGCAGTTATTTGGGGAAAATTCCACAGCTCGCTCTTTTTGTGTACCACAAGTGGCTCCCAATTGTGGTAAACGCAATAATTACTGAATTTATAGTGTTGCAATGGCTTGTTTTTTGTTTTACTTTTTAATCCAGTCCATTTGTGAAGTAGTGTCAAGTTGTGTTTAACGTTTTAAGTAGTTTGAACATGGGGGTTTATGGTGGTACTTGGAGAGCCAAGAATTTTTTGTTTCCAATACCCCAACCAATTAAATTCAGGTGTACTCAAAATAATGGCCAGTGGAAACTGCAACACTTTTTTTTGAATATGCCATTTACTGTGGTGTTAGTTTTTTGGTCATTTCAAGACAGTTTTACCAAGATAGTTTTATTTTTATAGCATATTTCATACACAAAGCCGCTCAATGTGCCAATTATTATTAGAAGTAAGTATTGCTGTTGATTATCATCTAGCCTGCATTTCACTCCTAATACTCAATGGAAGGAGGCATGACAAAATGGGTCACCTGCTCTTCTACAGCATAAAATGCACGTACTGGATAGATTTGTACTACAGTGTTCCCTCGTTTTCCGCTGGGGTTAGGTTCCAAAAAAATACCCGCAATAAAAGAAATCCGCGAAGTAGTTAGCTTTATGTTTTACAATTCTTATAAATGTTTTAAGGCTCTAAAATCCCCGACCGCACAATTTATACACTTTTCTCATTGAGGCATTTACATGTTCTTACATTTCTCTCTTGTTCAAACTTTGACAATGTTCAAACCTTCATAAATTTTATAAAATGGGTATATTACTGTAAAAAAATATGCAAAATTGCACTTAAAAAAAAAATATGCGATACAGCGAGACCGCGAAAACTGAACCGCGTTATAGCGAGGGAAGACTGTACATGAAAGTCAGAAATGCTTCAATTGGCCCATGAAATACTTTAATACTTTGATTTTTTTTTTTTTTTTGAATACACATGCACACATTTCAGCGGCATTATTCTTCTCAATATAAGCTATGAATGCAAATATGAGCTGAAATCATTCAAAGCCTCCTTCAAAATAAAGGATACAAATGGTTACTTTCACTCAGTGAATTTGTTAAATGCTCATCATTTTTGTTAAGAGTTTGTCCTTGGAGGAGATCTGCTTTTCGTATTTGCACAGTGTGTGAGTGAAAGCACTCCTGCTGGACTCAGAAAGAGAAAACGGTTGTCGTCCTCTCGGATTGATTTCCTGTTGCACAATGCATGTGAAGAGCAGCACAAACGTGTTGCGCTCCCTCCAACTCGGCCTCTGTGGAATGCCGACACGGGTCGCGTGTTTAGCGCCTTTTGTGCCGCAAATTGCAATGTGCTGCCATTTTTCCATCATGGGGTCTGAAGGCTGAAGCATTCTTTATCTGACATCCTGCAAAGCCAAACTGTTTAGCCCGCAGGTGTGAGCAAGGAGAGTGATGCAGAAAGAAGAAGAGGAGGAGACGGAGGAGGAGAGGTGCCAGTTCAGTGCTAAGGCCAAGAACATGACTGACTGGTCCTGTGTGTCACATCTACGCACCCAAACACAGCATATGTGGGATAAACACCAACATACAGTAACTGTCACTGACCATTGACAATGACACTGCAATATCACGACAGCTCAAGCAGGTGGGAGCTCGCCTAGAATGCGAGAATACACTGGAAACAAAACCAAGAGTCTTTTGCTTTTCTAATGAGACTAGATGGACAGCAATGCGATAGAGCACCAGGTGAGGAAAGCACATCAAAGACTGTACTTCCTGAGAAAATGTATGCCAAACCAACACCTGCTGATGAACTTCTTCAGATCTATCACGGAGTGTCTGCTGATCCACTGCTGTCTGAGATAGCTCAGCAACTGTACTTCGTAGGACAGGAGAGGCCTGCAGCGGGTAGTGAAAGAAGTAAAGTAGGTGATTGGATCTACACTAACTCTCCTCAGAGACATTTACACTGGCAGACAACTGCGGAAAGCCAGCAGAATTATTGAGGACCCCTCCCAAACCGGAATCTCACTTTCCTCCCCACTTCTCTGTGGAAGACGTTTCAGGGCATTCAAGTCTAGAACCACGAGACTCAAAAACCTCTTAGTAGGAGCAAGTTGTGAAATGCATTTGTCTATCCCACCCACAGTGACATCAAAGGATTATAAACTCATATAGGCATACATAATCCGCTATTTTGATTTACTTTTAAAATTGTCACCATTTTTTTTTTTGCATATTTCATCTAATTAAATATGATTGCTATAAAAAGGTATTGATTTATTTATTTTATTTTTTTTTGCATTCTGGTGCCGTGGCAATGTGTGTTTATGAAGAAATTTGATGCTATTTTTGAGGGTTTAAACCTAGGTGAAAACTCACGAAACTGCACACACAATAGACGTGGCATAAGAACTAATATTTTAGAATTTCATCAATTTTCAAAAAATGTCTCAATAGTGCTCCCTACAATCTCTTTTTAACAAAGTCTTCCTGCTTGTATGTTTCACCTAATTCACATAGAAAATTGGGAGGAATATAAAACTGCCCAAAACCTACAAAAAAAAAAAAAAAGTATTTTGGAGCCATATGCTAAACCGAGCAAGAGGTCCACTATTTTTTTTACTTTATTTTGGAATTTTGCACCATTTTTGGCCTTTAGAGGTCATATTTTAACTCATTCGCTCCCAGCCATGTTCACTGAAGCCCTTCGCTCCCGGCAGTTTTACTGGATTTTGTCCAATAAAATATTGCGTTCTACTGCTATAAAAACATGAAAAATATAACAAAGAAATATTAGAGTCTCTTCTTTCATTAGGAAAAAAAAAAGTATTGTTTCCATTTTTGCAGCAATTAGCATTAGAATATAGCTGAGTTTCATCATTCTTCAGAAACCTGTTGAAAACACTGGCAAAAAGAGCTTGTTGCATCATGGCGATGGCTGATCTCATACTCTGCGGCCACCTGCTGGTCGTTTTTTTTTGTTTTTTTTTTTGTTTTTTTGTAATAACTACCATTGCTTTAAGCAACCTCTTCATCTCAGAAGGTGTATCAAAGTCTTCTGTATGCTGTAGCATAAAAAAAATATATATGTTTTGGGGTTTGAATGAGTTAAATAACTCCTAGAGACTTTATCCGATTGTCTTGAAACTTTGGGCGTTTCATCTAAACATGTTTAAGATAGGCGGCACGGTGGAGACGAGTGGTTAGCACGTCTGCCTCCCAGTTCTGAGGACTCGGGTTCGAGTCCAGGCTCCGGCCTTCCTGGGTGGAGTTTGCATGTTCTCCCCGTGCCCGCGTGGGTCTTCTCCGGGTACTCCGGTCTCCTCCCACATTCCAAAGACATGCATGGCAGGTTAATTGGTGCTCCAAATTGTCCCTAGGTGTGCTTGTGTGCGTGGATGGTTGTTGGTCTCTGTGTGCCCTGTGATTGGCTGGCAACCAGTCCAGGGTGTCCCCGCCTACTGCCCAGAGCCAGCTGAGATAGGCGCCAGCAGCCCCCGCGACCCTTGTGAGGAATAAGCGGTCAAGAAAATGGATGGATGGATGTTTAAGATAAAAGCTACCGGTATTCATTTTGTATTTCCGTTGTTGCTATGGCCATACGTTGTTTGCGAAGAAAATGGTACCATTTTTGAGAGTTATGAGATTTGCACGCACATTTTTGTCCTATGTTAGGGCACTCCAACATGCAAGTACCCCAATGTGACTAGCATTGCGAGGGCCCTTCAGCTGCTCACAACTCCAGTTTTCATTGTTCTGTAAAACAGACAATACAGTTTTATTTTCCTCTATTGTAATTTATATTAGCAACTCGACCGATTAGGTACAAGATATGTTCCAGAGGAAACATCAATAGCGAGTTGTTTCATGAAAAGACATGTTTGGTAAATCAGTCAAACAGATCTGCTCTCGGTTCACTTTGAGCTTGAAGAGGATAATCAGTATAAAAATTGGGCAGATTGAATGTAAAGAGGAACAGTTTGGGACAACTCTCTGTGTGTAGTGTTTAAAAGAACAGAGTTGCTTCGGACTAGGGGTGCACTCATTACAGAAAAAGGGAGCTAATAGCTGGTATCCTCTCGTCGACATCAAAGATGGCTGTTCAGCACACAGCACAGTTATTGCAGCCCTGCAGACCCCTGGAGACCCATTGCAGCATAACACACAGCACTGCAGATGACAAAATTAAATGTCCACAAACAGCAGCGAGCCCTCTGCCGCCTCCCGTCGCCTCTGATTGCTTCCTCGTCAGATCTCGTATGGCCTGTTTGTTGTTTGGCTTTTTTCTTTTCTTTTTTTTTTTGACTTTGAGGCCATCGCAGCCACTTTCAGACGCGAGTTGACAAGGCAAACAGAAAATTGAGTCCCTCGGCGCTCCTTACGCGTGGTGCAGTCCGCCGAGAGACCATGGCTTAATATTTCTCCGCTGCGAGCAAATCTGATTCCGACATCGTTCTTACGAGTAACTGCAAGCTCAGAGATTTTCATAAGCGACGTCTCAAAGGAACGCGGCGGCGAGTCGCTTTCCATGGCAATTCTGTACGAGCGATGAAATTATAGCTTTAAAGAGATTTCATCCTGTAAAACATTTGCTTAGTCCGACAGTTGTCCCCAGGACTGACTGTTTGTATATGTTACAGCAAGGAAAATAAAACCAAGTTCCATTGATTTCTCTTTCACTTCCTTCAGGCTTTGCGTTGTCATGGGTTGTATGTCCACACAAGTAAACACTGTTCATAGATCATCCTACAGTTGTTTATGATGTTTCATCTGTACACTCTCCTCCAAAAGAGTCCAATTTCCTTATTTTGGTTATAGACTGAAAATAATTGAATTTGGCATCAGAATCAGATTTATTGGCCAAGTATGTAGAAACACAAAAGTCATTTGTCTTCACAGAAACAACCTGTACAAGAAATATGAAAAAATAACAATGACAAACGGAGAGACGGAACTTGAACTTGAACGGTTCACTAATTAGAGCCTCAAATTTCTAATATGGAGGAGGGGCAAGTTTCAATCTTTGCGTATTTAAAGGTGTACATAACACAATTGGATTGGCTAGCAACCAGTTTAGTCTGGATGGATGGATGGATGGATGGATGGATGGATGGATGGATGGATGGATGGCATAACATAATGATGACGTAGATCAAATCAAAACATGATTATGAGACAAGAGAAGAACATTTCAACTGATTATTTCCAAGTACTGTATTTACATCTGGCTCCTATGCACAACTTCATAAAGTGAACCTTTTATTTTTGTGTTGGTATTGTTGCTTAGGCGCAACCAATAGATTAGGTATTCAGATAAGAAGTGACACTAAATATCTCTGTTTCATCTTTGGGCTCTGCCTTGCGAATATTACACGTTTAGCATACAGGTTAGCGGTACAACCAACTTGAAAATCTGAAATCTGTCTGTGACTGATAAGGAAGTAGTTACAAAGTTGAGGGAAGATAGAAAATCAATCAGTTCTTACAATGTCCAAAGCCAATGCAACCATTTGGAATGTCACGAAGAAGAAATAAACAAGAGGTGTACTAGTCAACAGACATCAAACAAGCAACAGAATAATTTTAAGGACAGCAAAGAAAGACCCTGCGATTGGTTGGCAACCAGTCCAGGGTGTCCCCCGCCTACTGCCCAGAGCCAGCTGAGATAGGCGCCAGCACCCCCCGCGACCCTTGTGAGGAATAAGCGGTCAAGAAAATGGATGGATGGATGGAAGAAAGACCCTAAAACAAAGGCCAAGAGTGAATGGTCATGAACGTGGAGAAAAATTTAAAAAAGTACAGCAAATAAAAAAGGAAAGCCATGCTGGAATTCACTACATAAATTACAACAGTGAAACTCTAATGATTCATGGACTGATGAGACAAAGTTTATTCTTTATTCAACATTCAATCTCATCTGTGAAACTGAGTGGAGACATTGTTTGGACTTGCATGGCCTCACTAATCTTTGTTGATGTAACACATGATGACAGCAGCTAAACGAACTCGGACGCCCACAGAAACATTTTGTCTGCCAATTTAAAGACAGAAAGATGCAACCAAACTGATTAGGAGAGCCTTCATCATGCAGCAAGATACTAACTTCAAACCATCAACACAATAAATGAGTTCATCACTGGCAATAAATAGAAGGTCTTAGACTGACCAAATCAATCTTCAGACTTAAAACCTATAGAGCATGCATGATAGTATGCATGTGCAACTGCAATATTTAGGTAAAAAATGTCGTTTTGTTTGTAATAATAGTTACGTTTCAGATTCAGACATCTAGCAGAATTAGCAGACACACACACACATATATATATATATATATATATATATATATATATATATATATATATATATATATATATTCACCTTTCGGTTAATTTTCTACGTAATTCTCATGACAATAGAATGACTAAAATGAAAGCTTTTCCTCCGTCGTCAATCCAGACGAGACAAAAGCGTACATATAAATGTACCGACGTCAACTACTTGGAAGAGGAAAAAAAGACTGCGTAAGCGAGGCTTTAAACGTCCTCATATTCACTCTGTTCTCATACATCATCGAGTAACGGCATCAAGTCGTCAAGGCCCCACAGCGACGTCGCGCGCGGAGCCTTGACTAAAGTGTGTCACCGTGATCTTCGCCTTAACCTGAGCAGACCTTAACCGAAGCACTAATACATCATCGCGTATAACTATGGGAAAGGAATGATTCACAGTCGCAGTTGGCTGGCCGATCCACATGTACTTTGTTTGCTCCCGCTGGGTATCCTACTCGAGTGTGAGGGGAGGATGGGGTGCTAGCCGCGCTAATGTTAGCCACTTGCTAGGTTGCTAGGCAAGGACTGGTAAACTAATATTTGTACCTGTGCTCAACAGTAGAGTGTTTTCCTGAGTTTATGATTTTGTTTGGTTAAGTTTTACACTTGTGTGTCAGTTAATACAGGAAAAATAAAAGGCAACATTTCAATGGGACATTATAGTAAAGACAGTTGCAATACAGATGCTATTTATTACATAAAACCTTAAAAAAAAATTGAGAAACAAACAAAATTAAAACAAATGCTTAAAAAAAACTTAAAACATTACATTATTAACTACATTTTGCATTTATAAAATTAAAACTAACTATAATTACAGCCAGGTATAGTGAAAATGTCCTTAATTTTTGTTTTTGTCAATAATATCATGCAAGAGCTTTCAGAGTTAATTTTAAAGAAAAAGGAAGGTCGGAAATATATTTGGAAATTGGAGTTAATTTATTTTACTACACAATACTTAATGACCATTTTTTTATCTTGTTAAAAAAAAACTACACTAAAACCAACAAAAACTAAAATGAAGCCTTTAAAAAAATAATAATAATAAACTAAAAATGAAATGAAAAGCGAAAGCCAAAAACTATAATGAAAAATCCCAAACTATTTTACCATGACCTCACTAAATAAGAATCACATGAAAACAAATCACAAAATACAAAAACATAAATTCCTATCTTAAATAAATTTACTACACACAAAATTGATAAATTATTAATTCACATGTACTACATTTCTTGACTGGCTATGGAGACGTGTAGCAATCATTTCATTGTATTTTTAATAAAATGAGAGTCTTTCACTGAATGTTCTTATGTTGACAGCGACCCAATTGAATGTGACTCAAGAGTGCCTCTGGTGTTTGTGGCCAAGTAATGCACATTGCCTCAATTGCCTGAAGACACTATTAATCAATAACCAATCTCACACAGTTAAGCACATTAGTAGCAAACAATGAATTGATTATTAATGCCCAACTTATAAAGAGTCGTTACATTCTTTTCTCTGTGGGTGAAACTATTTTGGATCCCAAGCAAATCCACTCTACTGTACAGTATATAAATAGAATGTTGATGCTTTTTCACATCATGAGCTGCTCAGATTTAATGAGGCATATAAAGTCAACCATACCTGTGCAACCTTAACTGCCTAAAGACATGATTTGTTTCCTATTTGATTCTTCTGAAGGGCTTTTAATCACTCCAAAGTGTCTTCATGCTCTGTATTGCGGATGAGGACTTCATAAAAGACAAATTTCAAATGGAAGATAGTTGAGGAGGTGAAACAATGTACATGTGACTAGCTTAGCATTGCTGCTGCAGGAACACAAATCATTGAGCAGCCCTCGCCATCCTGACAGGGTACAGGATGCACCAGTGCCTTTTTTTTTTTTTTTTTTTTTTTTTTAATAATTCCCAGACGGCAGCCCCTTTTGTTTTATGGTCATGTGACTGCACGCCCATTCCTCAATAATTGAGCGGTTTGAACCCTCAAAGCCGCCGCGCCTGGAAATGAAAAATCCTCAGCTCCCGCATCCAAATGATTATTCCTAAACAAAGCGTGTTAAATGGACGCCGCCGCCTCTGCGGCACTCTCCATCTGGAGGATGCTGCGTGACAGCTTCCCTTAAATTACAAATATCAATCTGCCACAGTGGGAGCTCGGCCCACCAGCCGCCTCTCAGGGGTCCGCGTCAAAGCGGGCGGCCTTCAGAACGGCAGGCATCAAAAGCGGCGGCCGCGCTTCATGCTTTATTTGCCGGAGCGTGACTCATCTGATCGGCATTCCGACAAAGTCAATGTTTTGATTGCAAAAGGGACGTCGTGCATATGTGATGCTGAGTTTGCTTGATGTAGACGGCGTAGTGCTTGATGATGCAATAACGGCGGAAAAGCGTGGGTGTTGAATCATTTCAGCCGGAAAAGTGCAGGTGTTGTATACTTTCACCGTGAGAAGTACAGTTGTTGAAGCACCCACATTTACTGAATAGGCCTACAGTAAATGTATATAAGTCAATTTATCTGGTAAAAATAAAATGTAACTTCAATAAAACTAGGGATGTTCGATACCACTTTTTTTCAGACCGATACCGATACCGATACCGATACCGATACTCAGACCCTCAGTACTCACCGATACCGATACCAACTGCCGATACCAGTAGTACATTTTGACAAATAAAAAAAATCACTAAAAGATATTTTTAAACAAATATATTTCCTTTAATTTTGCCAAAAAAAAACAGCACAGTCACTCTTCAATAGTCTTAACGCTCAAAATAAAACACAAAAATGCTCTTTTCGTTTAAGATTCACAATTTTGAAGTATTTCCAAACCGGTGAAGTTTTGGTGAAAAACTGCTGCAAGCTAGCGCCAGTTACAGGCAAGGAGGACTCACTTAACGTCTTCCCCCTCTGCCATCGGTCACTTGTACTCGTCTGCGTCACGAGTACTCGAGTACTTGAAAATACCTGGTATTGGTACTCGCCCATCCTTAAATAAAACTGTTGACTGTCTCGTGTGACAAACTGTGAAGTTTTGTCTGACTAGCAGCAAATTTTTTATGTTCTTCACAAAAAAAAAAATCCAAAGTGTGGAAAAAATATTAAAAAGAAGAAAAAAAATCACGACTATGAAAATCGTTGGACATTGAATTATGCTAGGGTCAAGTTGTAATGTTACCAATCACCACTAGATGACAGACAAGGCTTAGGCTACGTTTACACTGCAGGCAAATGCGACCCAAATCGGATTTTTTTTTGCCCAAATGCAACCTGTATTTGACTTTTTTTTTTATATCAGTGTGAACAGCTCAATTCCATTTTTTTTATATGCGATCTGGGTCCCTTTCATATGTAGTCTTAGATTGGATACGTATCAGAATTTTTGCAACGCGACCGCGGAGTGAACGGCCAAGTTGCAATTGCATATATCCGACCTTTACGCCATCAAAAGTCCAATATGCACTCGGAGCGGGCAGGGGCATTTCTCGGCGTATGTGAATCGACAAAGTTGTTTTGAGTAACAGTTGTGGCTTTGTAATAAACTTTAGTTTAATCCCACTTGAAAAACGAAGCATAAAGTTGACATTTGTGGTGATATTAGTAATTTAGCCACGCATATGACTCATTTCTTACGTGCGGCAATAACGTGACATCATCGTTATAAGAGTAAAAGAAGGAGAGGTCTCCATGAGATGAGGAGCTCAAACAAGCTTGCCTCACTTCCACAAAATATTATTTCTACCTCTTCCCGCATCACTCCTCTGTAGATATGAGATGGTAAAAATACGAGCCCCGACGACGGACTTATAAAAGTCTGCAGTCCTGACACGCTGGACCGTACATATTTACTTCCGCAAACCGTTGTGGGCGTTGTGAGTGATGTATCTTCTTCTGCTCATGCGGGTCACGTTGCGGTCGTACAACATTCACACAGCAGACAGACAGAGGTCACAATTAACATGTAATGTGAACATTTTCTCAAAAAATCAGTTTTCACCAAAAAATCGGAATTGAGCATTAAGACCTGCTACATTGTCAACGTAGCCTTAGTTGTACTTACACTAGATTCTGTACTGCCCTATACTACAACGTGCATAGGGCTTTAAAAAAAAAGAAAAAAGATTTGGAATGATATCCAGGCCAAACATGTGAATTAATAATGTGAAAATTTTGAGTGAGTTGATTTTTGTGGGGGAAAAAAAAATGAATGGAATGAATTTCACGAGTTTCATGAACTAATATTTTGTAGAATAAAATAATTTTGAAGCACGCAGACTCAGGTACCTCAGAGAGTCGACACTTAGCAAGTCTAACACCATTCATCCATCCATCCATATTCTTGACTGCTTATTCCTCACAAGGGTCGCGGGGGGTGCTGGAGCCTATCTCAGCTGGCTTGGGGTAGTAAGCGGGGGACACCCTGGACTGGTTGCCAGTCAATCGCAGGGCACACAGAGACGAACAACCATCCACACTCACAAGCACACTTAGGGACAATTTGGAGCGCCCAATTAACCTGCCATGCATGTCTTTGGAATGTGGGAGGAGACCCGAGTACCCGGAGAAGACCCACACGGGTACGGGGAGAACATGCAAACGCCACCCAGGAAGGCCGGAGCCTGGACTCGAACCGGAGTCCTCAGAAATGGGAGGCGGACGTGCTAACCACTCGACTACCGTGCCGCCCTAGTCTAACACCAATTACTACCAATTATTATTTGGAGTGAGTGAGCAGCAGCAGTGGTAGTAGCGACCAAAAGTGGCTAAGCAAGAACTCGTTGAGTGGCTAACAACAGCGGCTAGGAAGAACGAGCTAACAGCAGAGACTAGAGGGAGAAGCTCGCAAAAGCTAGTGAGAGCAAAGCATTATTAATTTTTTTTTTTTTTAATTAATTTTTAGTTCACCGCTAAATGCCGCTAAATAAAATGATTGTTAAGAGTTATGTGTTGTCCTTAAATGGGAATTTTTATGCAAGAGAGTCCACTTACACTGGAAAAAAAATTACAGTATGTGGTTATTTTGCTGTTTGCGTTAACTAGTGTTGTGCCGATACTGATACTGGTATCGGCAGATGTGCCGATACTGCATTAAAACAGTGGTATCGGTATCGGTGAGTACTCACAAGTAACATGCCGATACCATTAATTCCAACGCTGATATAGGATTTTGGATGCAGCATCTTGTGTCTTGCTTGTGCACGATGTTCACTGGTATGTGACATGATCACTGCATGCAGATCTAAGATATCCTATTGGCCCTTGAATGATTTGAACCAATGGTAGGACAGCGTTTTCATGTTGAGGAAAAAAAACTTTAAGTATCGGTATGGTATCCGTATCGGCCGATACTGCAAAGCTGGGTATTGGTATCGGTTGCCAAAAAAAAGGTAACGGAACAACACTACTTTAAACCCATTGTTGTTAGGTTAGGATAGTGGATCGTTTATACATTGAGAAATGAAATATCAAAGATGAAATATATTAAGAGCATGTATTTCGCACATATGTTGGTATTATATTAGGATTTTTATCATACATATAGTATAGCATTTCAGTTGCCCATCCCTGAGATAAGAGTTGGTTTTAATCAATATTTTAGACACAAAAATCTTAAATTAAGACTTAATTGAGTTGTTACATTTAATCGGTAATCAGCAATTTCTCACCAACTAATTCACTGCAAATGAAAACTGTCACATGAATCGACAACTGACTTGAAGTCAACTGCATCTTGTATGCAGATCTGGGTTAGCTCCACCCATTCCCTCCCATTCTCCCCCCCCCCAAGGCGTGGAGCGACAGACGCTGGCTCGGAGGGCTCCCAATCTGCCGTGTGATCAGCGGGACTCTCCTCGAGCGTGTTTCCCCCTTTCCCTGCCACCACCACCGGCTGTCCGCCCGCGGCCACACAAGCGCCTGCGCTCGCCGTCCAACTGCTCCGTCGATACGCTTCTCCACAGGATCGCCTTCGAGTGGCGGGTCGGCGGCACGGTCTAATTCAATCAACGTGAGGGGTGGTGGGCCGCACAACTCAATGAATGAAGAGCCTCTGCTATCACAGAGCGGGTGGGGCGGGGGTCCTCACATTTTGTCACCTTTGTGTTCCTAAATAAGGTAACCGTGTAGCTGATATCATGTTGACACCTCCTCCACTGGTTGTAGCTAAGTAGTGCACTCCATTTTATATTTTTAAAAAAAAATGTGCACAATCAATTCCATGATATCGCATATACATCGAGATTGGTCGATCCGGTTATTGGCAAATCTGAGGGCCGCTCCACGACAGCTGAGCGAGGCACAGGGCACAGGAGCTTGAGTGGGGCTACACCGGGAATTGATGTCATAATTAAGACGGCTTGCATGAAATATGTATGAAGCGTATTAGCATAATTCACATGCTGGTTGGAGGGAATGTCACCGTTGTGCATTATAAAAAAAAGATTACACAGTTTGTCCAAGTGCAAAAATGTCAACACAACACAACAAAACAATGCTTAGAATGCTGCTCAAATATTTTAAGTGACTACGCTGAGTGGCCCGAGGGCCAGTTGCACATCTTCAGCAAGCAAGAGTGGAACAAAGGAGCTGTCTGTTTAAGCACCGCGGACAGTTCCACACGTCTCGTCTCCCGCCCTCTGTGTGACAGACAAGTGATGGTATCGCCGCCCAAATCACCACTAAAGGACATCGTTGGCTCTTCTGTGTTAAATTCCCTCAAGAAACAGAGTTTGAATGATGTCACCTTATTATAAAATCCCAAATAAGTCATTAAAAGAAAGCTAGTACACTAACTTAATATAAGAGAACCTCTCATAGCAAGTTGGAAAAACTCGGAAACCAACATTATATTTTTACATAGACGACAACAGCTCAACAAAGGTGGAGACGCCACCTGTGGGTAAAGTCATTCCACAATGTCGTCGTCCCAACGTCCAATGTCGAAAGCAATCATCACTGTTCGGCAAGTATTTATTTTATACGTCACACCATTTAATCAAAATAAACCGGCATGTGTAGAAACATTTTGGATCGTTTGTTGCGGCTCCGTTGCAGTAATTTTGATAATCATCAGCAGGATAATGATATTCTTTCACGTATAATAATGGTTGTCAATCATCACTTAGCATTCCCATGATGGTATAGCGGCGCAAAATTTTGCAAAGGTTCCCCACGAGGGTGGATTCAATGTGCACTGTTTACATGCTATATTCACAAAGTATTACTATATTTTGCTTGTTTTCAGCAAAAAACGATCACTAGTACTACTATGACTACCACTACTACTATTATTATTAACCACTAAATTTTCAATTAGGTCAAGTATTTGTACCCACTGGCTTGTCGAAGTCTGGGTTTAAAATATTGATATATCGATATTGTATCGATATGCCTTTTCATATCCCAATATCGATACATAAAACCATGTATCGATATATCGATATCCCAACCCACACACACACACACACACACACACACACACACACACACACACACACACACACACACACACACACACACACACACATCCAACACACCCAAACAAATGTTCCTGACCCCACGTCACTTACACGGAGGAAGTCAATATCGATCGTCTGCCCTGTACAGCTTGTACTGTGGTTGTAATTGATTTAAATTATTATTCATTGTTTTTATAAGGCCATGTTAAATAAAACAGATTATTAATGTAACTGCAATGGATTCAATTCTTAATGTAAATATTCATATTTTTACTAATGCATTAAATTAGAGCAAGAAGTTTCTACTATTTGCAGCATTGGTACTTTTGATTGTCTAAAATAGGTTCTGCATGAATTCCTTAAATGAATCGAAAATCGTTGTGAATCGTGAATCGAATCGAATCGGGCCCTTGTGAATTGAATCGAATCGAGTCTGGAAATCTGAATCAAGATCCTAGTCACCACACTGTTTGTTAGTACTCAACAAAATGGCTGACACAGTGACAATTTTCCTTCTACTTCTACTTCTACTACTTTGGCTATCCCATACCCAAAATTTTAGGGCTAAGATGATTTGAGTACTTTGCACACTCTCACCCTTTGACTTTTTTGGGCCACCATATTGATACTTGTATTGGACAAATACAGAATTAATAACAAGAACTACAACCACTAGTACTGTTGCTACTACTACGTAGTAGGAGGCCAAATTTGTGCAACCTCAAACTCATTTGTGTCCTGTTTTGACCCGGTCAGGCCACCATACTTTTTCACTTATTTGGTAAAAAAAAAAAAAAAAAATGCTTACAATAAGTACTACTTCAACTACACAATAGCTAAAGTTGAAGACGAGGTGAGTCAAGTATGTGTAGCCCCTCATGGGCGTCCCTTTTTGACTTTGTACTCTACGATACTTTCTGCTTGTCACAACTACGAATCGTCAGTTTTTGTTTTGGTTTTTTTACCCTAAACATTTTGGGTCATGGTCTCCATTTCACACCTGCCAAATATTACACAATCAAACAACACACACAAATATTAGATAGATAGATAGATAGATAGATAGATAGATAGATAGATAGATAGATAGATAGATAGATAGATAGATAGATAGATAGATAGATTTTTTTCTTAATCCCATTGGGTCAATTCAAGGAAATCATACTGAATTCCCAACAGACAAATGGGAACCCGGAATCCCGTATCACTTTGATTTACTGTAAGTTGGCAGCCCTCCCCACCACGACCTATGAGTGAAGTCTTACCGTACAGGATCGAGATGGGAGTAAGCAACCGATACTGTAGGTGCAAGTTTGCGTGCGCACAATCAATCGAATCAATTACACCCTCCACCCCAATAACACTGCGACTGTGCGTCAAGAGAAGTTGTTGTGCAACCAATAAAAATGAAAAGTTGCCTACTACGTCAATGGCATTAAAGCTGGCATTGCCTAGTATAATTATTATTTATAATGGAGATTTTTATAACCTTAAAGGGGCAGCTGTCCCTTCCTTTTACACCTTTATCTAAATCACTTTCCTCTATCTGTGAGTGTGTGCGCGTGTGCGTGTACGCGTGTGTCTGCACTGCAGATGGCTTCTCCGGTGTCTCCATGGTTAAACTGGCAAAAGAGCCGTGAGACAAATAAGAGGCACATTCCAAAACAGACAGGAATCTCCTTGCACACTGCGACAGAAACAAATGAGAGAAAAAAAATCCTGCCGTTTTTTTTTTTTTTTTTTACATATTTTCCCCTATAACTTGCTCTTGTCGTCTCTGTCATGTTTCTTAATCCATTCACGGTAGCAAAGTGCAAACTTTAAGGGGTACTGGGAGAGTGAGAGGGGGTTTGGGGGGGTCAAAACTGGCCTACCTTCAACTGGATTCCCAAAAGAATAAAATTTTAAAAAAAAAAATGCTCCGGAGCTCTTTCACCAGTCAGTCAGTCAGTAAGGAGGTGAGTCTTCTTTGGACATGACAACTCCGATTGAGAGGAAAACAGAAAGGTTCCATAAGACGGACGGATGGATGGATGGATGAATGGATGGGAAGTGAGGTCACCCATTCAGCCCCAAATAATCCCAAAAGGAGGCAGGAATCTTGTCAGAAGAAAAGCACAGAGGCTGACAAGTGCGTCAGAAGCTTTTAAGAAGAAAAATTCAATGGGGGCAAAAAAAACAAAAAAGCATGGAGGTTGGGGGGCTAAGGTTCCCAAGAGTCACCCCCCTGTCCTCCTCCTGATGACTTTATGAGGCAAAGGGTGCCCGGTGTCTAATCCTCGGCCATCCCAGACGCGCTGCTCCTCGTGCGGCCACGCTGCTGCGCAGGGATGGAAGGCGGCAAATGAATGCACGCAGAAAAATGGTCACATCCAATAAGGGGGAGGATGGAGAGAGAGAGAGGGAAGAGAAGGGAGGAGGGAGAGAGTGAGTGAAGGTGGTGGTGTTGGTGGGGGGGTGTTCCTCCTCAGTACGGCTCTTGTGGTTGCAGTAGGACCAGCCTGCCCCTGGTCCTAGTGCCCCTCAATTCCAGAAATGTGTCATTCCACCACTGCTGCATCATTTTTCATCACCATTTAGTTGATTTCTCTCATAGAATAATCTATACATCGATATACATTATTTATAATAAATATTCTCATACTTCCTCTCCATCTATCATCCATCATTCTCTTCATCTGCAAATGTCCTCCTCTCATTCTCTTATCTATCAATCTAGTTATCTGGTAACTGTCCTCTATTCATCTCGTATCCATTCATCTACTCGTCATCCTCTTTGTAGATCATTTTTTTAATCAATCTTTCTCATCAATCCTTTCACTGATCAAGATATCCGCCATCACCCTCTCAGTCTTTGTCTGACAACCCACCGATCTCCTTATCTAACCAACATCTTTCTAACATTCCATCTTTCATTCAGTCTATCATGGAGGCTTTTTGTCATTCCAACTAGAATAATTATTGATTGATTGAAGATCTCCGGTCAACAGTCATGCATGTGGCGTGATCTATGCAGATCTGGCATTTCTATGTCTCACTATATTTAGCCAGAAGAGTCATTTTAAAGTCACATGGCATGTGTAGATCAATCACATACAGTATTTATCATGATAGATGTCAGCCTATTCATCTATTTAGCACAGTAGTTGTGATTGTTCTAGCTTGATTAAAAGCAAGTCACAAATAGTAAAACAAGTTCACCCATCGTAGACGAGCTCTGGTTGGAAGCAGATTGAGGTTTTATATGGAGTAATTTCATTTTGTTTGACCGTTTTATTCTGAAATGCTGTTTTGCATTTAAAAATAGAGCTAACTAGGTAAACACACCTGCTAAAAAGTTTAACTCTCGTCCCATCTTTTACAATATTCTGCTAAAAGCAAGAGGAGCCTTTATGTTCTTTTTGGTATACAATGGTTGAGAACTCATGAATTCCTTTTTGGCCCAGCCTCTTCCCTATTGTTGAGTCATGAATGTTGACCTCCACTGAGGTGAGGGAGGCCTACTGTTCTTCAAATGTTGTTCTGGGTTACTTTGTGACCTCCTGGATGAGTCATCGCCGTGTTCTTGGGGTAATTTTATTTTTTATAAGTTGACTGTTTACCACTGTTCCATGTTTTCTCCATTCATGGATAATGGCTCTCACTGTTGTTCACTGGAGTCCTAAAGCTTTCGAAAGGGCTTTTCTAACTCTTTTCAGAACGATAAATGCCTTTTACTTTATTCCTTAGCTGTTTTGAATTCCTTTGGATTGTGGCAGTTTGTTGCAGACAGGTTCTAGTTAGGTGGTTTGATGTTTGAACAAGTCTGAAGGTACAGTGGTACCTCGAAGTTTGACCATAATTTGTTTCTGTGAAGTGTTCAAAGTCCGAATTGTTCAACCTCCGAAACATTTTTCACATAGCAAATAATGTAAATACAATTAATCTGTTCACAAGCTCCAAATTCCTATTTTAATTTCTCTTCATGGTTTTTACATTTAAACCCTGTACAGTATTTAAACAAAAAAGTATTTAATCAATAAAAAAAATACCACCTTTTTCGTTGTGGTGTGATAACATCAGTGGATGAAAAATGCTATGTTAATGCATGCTGTCGTTCAGTGCTGAGTTGGTGTACATTGGACATATTGTTAGAGTACTGAGTACCCGTTCAAGGTACGTTCGGCGTTGCTTGGGTGTTGGAACTCTGAGATTGAGTTCAAACTTAAGAGGCATTTTTTACTCTGATGTTTTTGGTTGAAGACTGATTTGTACGAGTTGCGAGTTTCACTGTAATCAGACTTGGTTGTGGTCATTGAAAATGACTCAGCTTTCTAGAAAAAAAATGATTAGCTACAGTTATTTCATGATTTAACAAGGGGTTAAGTACTTTTTCACACAGGGTCAGGTAGCTTTAAAAAAAAAAATCCCGTAAGAAATAAGCTCTGTCATTTTCTATTAATCATCATTCTCTTTACCAATTCATTTGCCATCATGTCAATGAGTCAATCCATCCATCAATTGATCAATGGATCCATTCATCCAATCCTCCAATATTCTCTAACTACCTATCCATCCATCCCTTGTTCTCAAGCTGTATCATCAATTAATATATCCATTCACAACCTGCTTCTCAATCTATTCTAATGCCTATCATCCATTTAGTTCTCGATGAGTGAGGATCCTTTTTTCAAATCATCTCAGTGTTTTGTATGCATTGCCTTGTAATGACGTCAGACCTCCACCGAGGCCAAAAACACCCCTCATGTTTACTTAACATGAATACAATACTCACTCATTAATGACAGAAATGCTCCCTTGTCAACAATTTCCTTCAACCATTTACAAAGTTGAGTGCTAGTTTGCGAGCCATCCTGCTGATTGACTGACTGACTATCAAGCAAACAAACATAACCTCCTTCTATACACATGCGGCGCCGTCTCCACGCAGCGGAGCAACTGTGTCCAGATGGCCCGCGGAGGAGGCGAGGACGGACGCCACGACGGCTCTTTGTAGACGTCGTGACCGGCGACTCGAACCCGCGCAGCTGCCACAGGAAGACCACCCTCTGTTGTTCACTGACATCTTGCCTCCATTTTTATTGATTTTGGAGATGTGAAAGTGTTTTACGGAAATGAAATTTCACTATTAGATATTTGTAT
This sequence comes from Festucalex cinctus, assembly GCF_051991245.1. NCBI lineage: Eukaryota > Metazoa > Chordata > Actinopteri > Syngnathiformes > Syngnathidae > Festucalex > Festucalex cinctus. Next base: position 13,758,898 of record NC_135421.1, read on the forward strand.
GACTAATTTTTAAAACATAAAAGCATTAAAACTGACTGCAGTTCTGTTTTTGTTTTAATTTCTCATTAAAAAGAAGAAAAAAAGAAAAGAAAAGAAAATTCAAGCAACAAGTGTTTCCTCATGATTTTGAGACCGTACGGTGTAAGTTGGCTAGTGGTGTGGCTGACGTGGTGAAAACAATGGGAAATCAAAATGCTAGGATTTTTACGATAATAGTTTGCAGAAGCATATTGAAACAAACAAACAAACAAAAACTATGAGCTAAGTTTGTTTTTGTAAAAGTAAATTTTGTGTATTTTCCAGATTAATAGGCACACTTAAAATCCTTTATTCTTAAAAAAATTGACAATGCGCCCTTTGAATGTCGGCTTTTCAGTTTGTCGTCTTTAATTCAAATGACTCCCAATGTACTTTCATATTCACGTTTGTAATGTCGTCCTACTAGCCAAATGCTCTAATCAGACTGAATGCGAGCTAAGCATTTCTGGCAGCGCGTTTCCAATGTTAACATATAGGACAATGTCATTGCGGTCTGTGGCACATGCAGAGAGGTAAACATCACCAGCTTCCAGTAGCTGCCGAAAGCGAGGAAGTTGGCGTATCTGGTGAGTGTATTTGTTTTGTTCTGAGGTTGGATCCCAAAAGCGCGGACACAGATACGAATTTTAACACTTTTTTCGAATAACATCAAAAGGCGTGGAACTAACTTGACTTGACTAGAAACAACGAGAAGGCAGCTGGACAGAGGAATAATCCGACAAACCACACATTTCTCAGACATCTTATATAGACAGTGAATTGATCAGATTGGTTGTCCCTAGACATGTGGATAAGAGGACTGACATGGAATTATCTGATTGGCTGTTGAACAGATAAAGAGATTAAAGATTCTTGGCATCACATAGCTCATGACATCACATAGCTTAAAACCAGTTGAAACTAGATGCCGGTTATATCAGTTCAAAACAGACACTTGACCCAAACATAACCCTTACATGACCCAAACTTAACCCTGTCTTGACCCAGTCATGACAGTATTAACTTGTTTACAGTTGTTGAACTGTAAACAGAGCTACTATTTCTCAGCCAGTTTTAACATCCCCAGGACTAGTAATGTTCAAACACTTTTTTTTTCTTTTCTTTTTTTTCCCTGATTGTCGGAGGAGTCCCTCCTTTTCTCCACTCAACGCAACCTTCGTGTAGTTGTAGTCCTTGCATATGCTCTGTGTAGGAACTCAGTTCACCTCTATCCCTCTTGGTATAAAGTTTCTGGCGAATGCCTGTCTAATGTTTTTCAAATATTAAATGTTGAATATCACACAATGGCAACAACATAAATTGAATTTGTAAGTCCGAATGGACTGTAGTGTATGACCAAGTACTAAAGTAACAATTACCGTATTTTCCGCACTATAAGGCGCACCTGATTATAAGGCGCACCTTCAATGAATTACATATTTTAAAACTTTTTCCATATTTAAGGCGCTACAGTAGAGGCTGGGGTTACGTTATGCATCCATTAGATGGTGCTGCGCTAAAGGGAATGTCAACAAAACAGTCAGATAGGTCAGTCAAACTTTATTAATAGATTACAAACCAGCTTTCTGACAACTCCATTCACTCCCAAAATGAATAAACAGCTGTTTTATTATTTTCTCCGAGGTAAAGTATTAGTATTAGCTAGCGATCCAAGATGGCGGGATCTTCTGCGCATGCGCGTCACCGATTGTGCAGAGTCACCGATAGCGTCTTGACAGCGAGACCTGTTGCGGCTCAATATTGATCCATATATAAGGCGCACTAGATTATAAGGTGCATGGTCAGCTTTTGAAAAAATTGAAGGCTTTTAGGTGCGCCTTATAGTCGTGAGAATACGGTACAGTAAATATTTCAATGAAAAACAAAACATCCATACCCTATTTTCGGAATCCAACCCACCAGTTGAAAAGCACTGATAAAACTATGAATATAAGCAATTATAAAGCGCAAATTACCAAAGGATTTCTGCAATTTATGCACGCTCTTGGTCTGTAGCCCACGCGACTAGCAAGGGTTCGCTACTGTACCAATAATATGGTTTAATATGACTCCAAAAATATGGCCTCATGCTGAATCCTGTTGATGCCACTCCCACCTGCGGTATAGAAAATATAGTCAAAAATGTCCATTTCTTCTTCTAAATAGTTTCATAATCTGAGTACAGTATTAGGCTTCCTAGTAAACATAGTGCAGCTCGCATACAGCATGAGTGAGGATTTTCAATGTGTGCGTGTGCGTGTGTGGATGTGGAGGGATGTTCTTGTATAAGCGCCGCGCA